>NC_041389.1:643647588-643668272 GCF_002162155.2 Triticum dicoccoides
GCCTCCGGCGACCGGACCCAAGCGCCCCGCTGCCATCAGCCTCCTCCGCCGCCGCCGCGTCTCCGGCGCCTTGCCGGCGTGCCGCCTCAATACCCCTCCGTCCCGCGCCCTGCCGGGCCAGCTCCGCCCAGCCCGTCGTTGCCCCGAGCTCCTGCCGGAGTTCCCGCCTCCGCCGCCTCTCCACCGTGCACCCCGCGGCCGTAGCTCGCCGCCGGCGCCGCCCTCCTCCACCGCCGTCCGCTCCAGCGCCCCCGCACCTCCTCTCCTCCGCCCCGGCCAGATCCTGCCGCAGGAAGGCCGGATCCGGCGAACCGAGCTTCTCCGGCGAGCCCACGAGCTCCGGCCGCCGTCTGCTTCTTCTCAGGCGAACCACTCCGGCGAGATCCAGCTGCTTTGAGGACCGTGCCGAAACCCTAAGGTTGACCTCGAAAATCTGTTGTCCCAGATATTTTCCATAATCATGCCATGTTCATCGCATCGTATCTCTGCATCCATAGCTCCGTTTTGTGCGTGTAATATGTCAAATTGTTCGTCTCAATGAGTACATCATTTCATTCCATTGCATCATGTTCATTTGAGTTCATCTTGGTGCCTGAATCATCGTTGCAAGAGTGCTTTATGATGTTTTCTGCTGTCTGTTAACAAAACGAGCTCTTTTGTCATTTTTGCCATGATTGATGTGTGCATCCTATGAGGTTGATGTCTACATGTGTTTTGATCTATGCCATGCCATATTTACAGTGGTGTATGCCATGTATTTTTGTGATCAATGTGGTGACGGCGCATAACTGTGAACAGCCAATTTTTTGCTCCCGGCTCCGTGTCAGACGTTATTTTATGTGTGATCTCCTCGTCCGCAAGCGCCCAAACGCTGCGAGATGATGTACACTCCAAGAGGGAGTGGCGCCATGAGTCCTGTGTTGGGGAACGTAGTGATTTCAAAAAAAAAATCCAACGCACACGCAAGATCATGGTGATGGCATAGCAACGAGAGGGGAGAGTGTTGTCCATGTACCCTCGTAGACCGTAAGCGGAAGCGTTATGAAAACGCGGTTGATGTAGTCGTACGTCTTCACGATCCGACCGATCCAAGCACCGAACGTACGGCACCTCCGTGTTCAGCACACGTTCAGCTCGATGACGTTCCCTGGGCTCCAATCCAGCAAAGCGTCGGGGATGAGTTCACGATGGCGTGGTGACGATGAAGATGTTCTACCGGCGCAGGGCTTCGCCTAAACTCCGCGACGATATGACCGAGGTGGAATATGGTGGAGGGGGGCACCGCACACGGCTAAGGAACGATCCATAGATCAACTTGTGTGTCTATGGGGTGCCCCCTGCCCCCGTATATAAAGGAGCAAAGGGGGGGTGCGGCCGGCCCTAGGGGAGGCGCGCCGGAGGAGTCCTACTCCCACCGGGAGTAGGACTTCCCCCCCTTTCCCTAGTTGGACTAGGACTTGGGGGGAGGGAAAGAGGAAGGGGGGCGCCGCCCCCCCCTCTCCTTGTCCTATTCGGACTAGGGGGGAGGGGCGCGCGGCCTGCCCTGGCCGGCCCTCCTCTTCTCCCTCATGGCCCACTAAGGCCCATTGACCCCCGGGAGGGTTCCGGTAACCCCCCGGTGTTCCGGTAAAATCCTGATTTCACCCGGAACCATTCCGAAGTCCAAATATAGGCTTCCAATATATCAATCTTTATGTCTCGACCATTTCGAGACTCCTCGTCATGTCCGTGATCACATCCGGGACTCCGAACAAACTTCGGTACATCAAAACTTATAAACTCATAATAAACTATCATCGTAACGTTAAGCGTGCGGACCCTACGGGTTCGAGAACTATGTAGACATGACCTAGAACTATTCTCGGTCAATAACCAATAGTGGAACTTGGATGTTCATATTGGTTCCTACATATTCCACGAAGATATTTTATCGGTCAAACCGCATAACAACATACGTAGTTCCCTTTGGCATCGGTATGTTACTTGCCCGAGATTCGATCGTCGGTATCCAATACCTAGTTCAATCTCGTTACCGGCAAGTCTCTTTACTCGTTCCATAATACATCATTTCATAACTAACTCATTAGTTACAATGCTTGCATGGCTTAGGTGATGAGTATTACCGAGAAGGCCCAGAGATACCTCTCCGACAATCGGAGTGACAAAACCTAATCTCGAATTATGCCAACTCAACATGTACCTTTGGAGACACCTGTAGTACTCCTTTATAATCACCCAGTTACGTTGTGACGTTTGGTAGCACCCAAAGTGTTCCTCCGGTAAACGGGAGTTGCATAATCTCATAGTTACAGGAACATGTATAAGTCATGAAGAAAGCAATAGCAACATACTAAACGATCAAGTGCTAGGCTAACGGAATGGGTCATGTCAATCACATCATTCTCCTAATGATGTGATCCCATTAATCAAATGACAACACATGTCCATGGTTAGGAAACATAACCATCTTTGATCAATGAGCTAGTCAAGTAGAGGCATACTAGTGACACTATGTTTGTCTATGTATTCACACATGTATCATGTTTCCGGTTAATACAATTTTAGCATGAATAAAAAACATTTATCATGATATGAGGAAATAAATAATAACTTTATTATTGCCTCTAGGGCATATTTCCTTCAGTCTCCCACTTGCACTAGAGTCAATAATCTAGATTACATAGTAATGATCCTAACACCCATGGAGTCTTGGTGTTGATCATGTTTTGCTCGTGAGAGAGGCTTAGTCAATGGGTCTGCAACATTCAGATCCGTATGTATCTTGCAAATCTCTATGTCTCCCACTTGGACTTGGTCCCGAATGGGATTGAAGCGTCTCTTGATGTGTTTGGTCCTCTTGTGAAATCTGGATTCCTTTGCTAAGGCAATTGCACCAGTATTGTCACAGAAGATCTTCATTGGTCCCGATGCACTAGGTATAACACCTAGATCGGAAATGAACTCCTTCATCCAGACTCCTTCATTTGCTGCTTCCGAAGCAGCTATGTACTCCGCTTCACATGTAGATCCCGCCACGACGCTTTGTTTAGAACTGCACCAACTTACAGCTCCACCGTTTAATAAAAATATGTATCCGGTTTTCAATTTAGAATCGTCCGGATCAATGTCAAAGCTTGCATCGACGTAACCATTTACGACTAGCTCTTTGTCACCTCCATATACGAGAAACATATCCTTAGTCCTTTTCAGGTATTTTAGGATGTTCTTGACCGCTGTCCAGTGACCCACTCCTAGATTACTTTGGTACCTCCCTGCCAAACTAATAGCAAGGCACACATCAGGTCTGGTACACAGCATTGCATACATGATAGAGCCTATGGCTGAAGCATAGGGAATTCCTTTCATCTTCTCTATATCTTCTGCAGTGGTTGGGCATTGAGTCTGACTCAACTTTATACCTTGTAATACAGGCAAGAACCCTTTCTTCGCCTGATCCATATTGAACCTTTTCAACACTTTATCAAGGTATGTGCTTTGTGAAAGTCCAATTAGGCGTCTTGATCTATCTCTATAGATCTTAATGCCCAATATGTAAGCAGCTTCACCGAGGTCTTTCATTGAAAAACTTTTATTCAAGTATCCTTTTATGCTATCCAGAAATTCTATATCATTTCCAATCAACAATATGTCATCTACATATAATATTAGAAATGCTACAGAGCTCCCACTCACTTTCTTGTAAATACAGGCTTCTCCAAAAGTCTGTATAAAACCATATGCTTTGATCACACTATCAAAGCGTTTATTCTAACTCCGAGAGGCTTGCACCAGACCATAGATTGATCGCTGGAGCTTGCACACTTTGTTAGCTTTCTTAGGATCGACAAAACCTTCTGGTTGCATCATATACAACTTTTCTTCCAGAAATCCATTCAGGAATGCAGTTTTGACATCCATCTGCCAAATTTCATAATCATAAAATTCGGCAATCGCTAACATGATTCGGACAGACTTAAGCATCGCTACGGGTGAGAAAGTCTCATCGTAGTCAACTCCTTGAACTTTTCGAAAACCTTTTGCAACAAGTCGAGCTTTATAGACAGTTACATTACCGTCGGCATCAGTCTTCTTCTTAAAGTTCCATTTATTTTCAATTGCTTGCCGATCATCGGGCAAGTCAACCAAAGTCCATACTTTGTTCTCATACATGGATCCCATCTCAGATTTCATGGCCTCTAGCCATTTTGCGGAATCTGGGCTCATCACCGCTTCCTCATAGTTCGTAGGTTCATCATGGTCAAGTAACAGGACTTCCAGAACAGGATTACCGTACCACTCTGGTGCGGATCTTACTCTGGTAGACCTACGAGGTTCAGTAGACACTTGATCTGAAGTTTCATGATCAATATCATCAGCTTCCTCACTAGTTGGTGTAGTTGTCACAGGAACTGGTTCTTGTGATGAACTATTTTCCAACAAGGGAGTAGATACAGTTATCTCATCAAGTTCTACTTTCCTCCCATTCACTTCTTTCGAGAGAAACTCCTTCTCTAGAAAGGATCCATTCTTAGCAACGAATGTCTTGCCTTCGGATCTGTGATAGAAGGTGTACCCAACAGTCTCTTTTGGGTATCCTATGAAGACACATTTCTCTGATTTGGGTTCGAGCTTATCTGGCTGAAGTTTCTTCACATAAGCATCGCAGCCCCAAACTTTAAGAAACGACAACTTCGGTTTCTTGCCAAACCACAGTTCATAAGGCGTCGTCTCAACGGATTTAGTTGGTGCCCTATTTAATGTGAATGCAGCCGTCTCTAAAGCATAACCCCAAAACGATAGCGGTAAATCAGTAAGAGACATCATAGATCGCACCATATCTAGTAAAGTACGATTACGACGTTCGGACACACCATTACGCTGTGGTGTTCCGGGTGGCGTGAGTTGCGAAACTATTCCGCATTGTTTCAAATGTAGACCAAACTCGTAACTCAAATATTCTCCTCCACGATCAAATCGTAGAAACTTTATTTTCTTGTTACGATGATTTTCAACTTCACTCTGAAATTCTTTGAACTTTTCAAATGTTTCAGACTTATGTTTCATCAAGTAGATATACCCATATCTGCTTAAATCATCTGTGAAGGTGAGAAAATAACGATATCCGCCACGAGCCTCAATATTCATCGGACCACATACATCTGTATGTATGATTTCCAACAAATCTGTTGCTCTCTCCATAGTACCGGAGAACGGCGTTTTAGTCATCTTGCCCATGAGGCACGGTTCGCAAGTATCAAGTGATTCATAATCAAGTGATTCCAAAACTCCATCAGTATGGAGTTTCTTCATGCGCTTTACACCGATATGACCCAAACGGCAGTGCCACAAATAAGTTGCACTATCGTTATCAACTCTGCATCTTTTGGTTTCAACACTATGAATATGTGTATCACTACTATCGAGATTTAGTAAAAATAGACCACTCTTCAAGGGTGCATGACCATAAAAGATATTACTCATATAAATAGAACAACCATTATTCTCTGATTTAAATGAATAACCTTCTCGCATCAAACAAGATCCAGATATAATGTTCATGCTCAACGCTGGCACCAAATAACAATTATTCAGGTCTAAAACTAATCCCGAAGGTAGATGTAGAGGTAGCGTGCCGACCGCGATCACATCGACTTTGGAACCGTTTCCCATGCGCATCGTCACCTCATCCTTGGCCAGTGCTCGCTTATTCCGTAGTCCCTGTTTCGAGTTGCAAATATTAGCAACAGAACCAGTATCAAATACCCAGGTGCTACTACGAGCTCTAGTTAGGTACACATCAATAACATGTATATCACATATACCTTTGTTTACTTTGCCATCCTTCTTATCCGCCAAATACTTGGGGCAGTTCCGCTTCCAGTGACCAGTCTGCTTGCAGTAGAAGCACTCAGTTTCAGGCTTAGGTCCAGACTTGGGTTTCTTCTCTTGAGCAGCAACTTGCTTGCTGTTCTTCTTGAAGTTCCCCTTCTTCTTCCCTTTGCCCTTTTTCTTGAAACTAGTGGTCTTGTTGACCATCAACACTTGATGCTCCTTCTTGATTTCTACCTTCGCAGCTTTTAACATTGCGAAGAGCTCGGGAATAGTCTTGTTCATCCCTTGCATATTATAGTTCATCACAAAGCTCTTGTAGCTTGGTGGCAGTGATTGGAGAATTCTGTCAATGACGCTATCATCCAGAAGATTAACTCCCAGTTGAATCAAGTGATTATTATACCCAGACATTTTGAGTATATGCTCACTGACAGAACTATTCTCCTCCATCTTGCAGCTGTAGAACTTATTGGAGACTTCATATCTCTCAATCCGGGCATTTGCTTGAAATATTAAGTTCAACTCCTGGAACATCTCATATGCTCCATGACATTCAAAACGTCGTTGAAGGCCCGGTTCTAAGCCGTAAAGCATGGCACACTGAACTATAGAGTAGTCATCAGCTTTGCTCTGCCAGACGTTCACAACATCTGGTGTTGCTCCTGTAGTAGGCCTGGCACCCAGCGGTGCTTCTAGGACGTAATTCTTCTGTGCAGCAATGAGGATAATCCTCAAGTTACGGACCCAGTCCGTGTAATTGCTACCATCATCTTTCAACTTTGCTTTCTCAAGGAACGCATTAAAATTCAACGGAACAATAGCACGAGCCATCTATCTACAACAAACATAGATAAGCAAAATACTATCAGGTACTAAGTTCATGATAAATTTAAGTTCAATTAATCATATTACTTAAGAACTCCCACTTAGACAGACATCTCTCTAGTCATCTAAGTGATTACGTGATCCAAATCAACTAAACCATGACCGATCATCACGTGAGATGGAGTAGTTTTCAATGGTGAACATCACTATGTTGATCATATCTACTATATGACTCACGCTCGACCTTTCGGTCTCCGTGTTCCGAGGCCATATCTGCATATGCTAGGCTCGTCAAGTATAACCTGAGTATTCCGCGTGTGCAAAACTGGCTTGCACCCGTTGTAGATGGACGTAGAGCTTATCACACCCGATCATCACGTGGTGTCTGGGCACGACGAACTTTGGCAACGGTGCATACTCAGGGAGAATACTTCTTGATATTTTTAGTGAGAGATCATCTTAAAATGCTACCGTCAATCAAAGCAAGATAAGATGCATAAAGGATAAACATCACATGCAATCAATATAAGTGATATGATATGGCCATCATCATCTTGTGCTTGTGATCTCCATCTCTGAAGCACCGTCGTGATCACCATCGTCACTGGCGCGACACCTTGATCTCCATCGTAGCATCGTTGTCGTTACGCCATCTATTGCTTCTACGACTATCGCTACCGCTTAGAGATAAAGTAAAGCAATTACAGGGCGTTTGCATTTCATACAATAAAGCGACAACCATATGGCTCCTGCCAGTTGCCGATAACTTCGGTTACAAAACATGATCATCTCATACAATAAAATATAGCATCATGTCTTGACCATATCACATCACAACATGCCCTGCAAAAACAAGTTAGACGTCCTCTACTTTGTTGTTGCAAATTTTACGTGGCTGCTACGGGCTTAAGCAAGAACCAATCTTACCTACGCATCAAAACCACAACGATAGTTTGTCAAATAGACTTCGTTGTAACCTTCGCAAGGACCGGGTGTAGCCACACTCGGTTCAACTAAAGTGAGAGAGACAGACACCCGCCAGTCACCTTTAAGCAACGAGTGCTCGCAGCAGTGAAACCAGTCTCGCGTAAGCGTACGCGTAATGTCGGTCCGGACCGCTTCATCTCACAATACCGCCGAACCAAAGTATGACATGCCGGTAGGCAGTATGACTTATATCGTCCACAACTCACTTGTGTTCTACTCGTGCATATAACATCAAACCATAAAACCTAGGCTCGGATGCCACTGTTGGGGAACGTAGTAATTTCAAAAAAATTCCTACGCACACGCAAGATCATGGTGATGGCATAGCAATGAGAGGGGAGAGTGTTGTCCACGTACCCTCGTAGACCGTAAGCGGAAGCGTTATGACAACGCGGTTGATGTAGTCATACGTCTTCACGATCCGACCAATCCAAGCACCGAACGTACGGCACCTCCGTGTTCAGCACACGTTCAGCTCGATGACGTTCCCCGAGCTCCAATCCAGCAAAGCGTCGGGGATGAGTTCCGTCAGCACGACGGCGTGGTGACGATGAAGATGTTCTACCGGCGCAGGGCTTCGCCTAAACTCCGCGATGATATGACCGAGGTGGAATATGGTGGAGGGGGGCACCGCACACGGCTAAGGAACGATCCGTAGATCAACTTGTGTGTCTATGGGGTGCCCCCTGCCCTCGTATATAAAGGAGCAAAGGGGGGGTGCGGCCGGCCCTAGGGGAGGCGCGTCGGAGGAGTCCTACTCCCACCGGGAGTAGGACTTCCCCCCCTTTCCCTAGTTGGACTAGGACTTGGGGGGAGGGAAAGAGGAAGGGGGGCGCCGCCCCCCCTCTCCTTGTCCTATTCGGACTAGGGGGAGGGGGCGCGCGGCCTGCCCTGGCCGGCCCTCCTCTTCTCCCTCATGGCCCACTAAGGCCCATTGACCCCCGGGAGGGTTCCGGTAACCCCCCGGTGTTCCGGTAAAATCCCGATTTCACCCGGAACCATTCCGAAGTCCAAATATAGGCTTCCAATATATCAATCTTTATGTCTCGACCATTTCGAGACTCCTCATCATGTCCGTGATCACATCCGGGACTCCAAACAAACTTCGGTACATCAAAACTTATAAACTCATAATAAACTGTCATCGTAACGTTAAGCGTGCGGACCCTACGGGTTCGAGAACTATGTAGACATGACCTAGAACTATTCTCGGTCAATAACCAATAGTGGAACTTGGATGTTCATATTGGTTCCTACATATTCTACGAAGATCTTTTATCGGTCAAACCGCATAACAACATACGTAGTTCCCTTTGTCATCGGTATGTTACTTGCCCGAGATTCGATCGTCGGTATCCAATACCTAGTTCAATCTCGTTACCGGCAAGTCTCTTTACTCGTTCCGTAATACATCATTTCATAACTAACTCATTAGTTATAATGCTTGCAAGGCTTAGGTGATGAGTATTACCGAGAAGGCCCAGAGATACCTCTCCGACAATCGGAGTGACAAAACCTAATCTCGAATTATGCCAACTCAACATATACCTTTGGAGACACCTGTAGTACTCCTTTATAATCACCCAGTTACGTTGTGAAGTTTGGTAGCACCCAAAGTGTTCCTCCGGTAAACGGGAGTTGCATAATCTCATAGTTACAGGAACATGTATAAGTCATGAAGAAAGCAATAGCAACATACTAAACGATCAAGTGCTAGGCTAACGGAATGGGTCATGTCAATCACATCATTCTCCTAATGATGTGATCCCATTAATCAAATGACAACACATGTCCATGGTTAGGAAACATAACCATCTTTGATTAATGAGCTAGTCAAGTAGAGGCATACTAGTGACACTATGTTTGTCTATGTATTCACACATGTATCATGTTTCCGGTTTATACAATTCTAGCATGAATAATAAACATTTATCATGATATGAGGAAATAAATAATAACTTTATTATTTCCTCTAGGGCATATTTCCTTCATCCTTGACTCCACACAATCCACAGATGCTTGAGTCAGCCATGTGGCGGTGAGCACGTACGTCGTTCGTCGGTAGAGATTGTCTGGACAGTCTCCATAGAAACATGCGTATCTTGCCAGGGACAGTCGTTCTCCATAGAGATTTCCAGACCCCCATTTCTGTGCTGGTGCTTGAGGGACCGGCTTGTCCTTCTAGCCAAGCCTCTCTTCTCTGTCTTGTCGACACCAGCATCCTGTATGCTGATTTTACCGTAAAGGTTCCATGCTTCTTGTGCTGCCAAGACCAAAAATCAGGTAGATTTCGTGTGCAGAGGGGAATACCTAGTATAATTTCTGCGTCCATATGCAAGAATGTTGATTGAACAAGTTCTTTGTCCCACGAGGCCGTAGCGCCCACTATTAGCTCGGACACCCTCATGGGTGGGTTCTGTGACCGGCAACCCAACAGCCGTGGAAACTCCTCTCTAGGTAGCCAGTTGTGCTCCCAGATAAGCGTTGATTCCCCATTGCCAATCCTTCTGACCAAGCCCTGCTTTAGTGTATCCCGTCTCTCAATCATCGCTGCCACACTTGGCTCGGGTGCCCACCTAGTTCTGCTGCAGGTATATCCACAATGGGGTAATAGATGCTCTTGAGCAGTCGTGCACACAACGTGTCTGGATGCTGTAGCATCCTCCATGCTTGCCGTGCTAGCATCGCTAAATTGAAAAGTTCAAAATCCTTGAAACCTAGACCACCCATCCCTTTGGGTTGAATCATGGTCTTCCAAGACACCCAGTGAGGTTTGCGTTTGCCATCCTTACTTCCCCACCAGAACTTTCTGATTAGCATATTTAGATGTTCACATAATCCCCTTGGAAGCTTGAAACATGACATGGAGAACACCGGGACCGCTTGTGCTACAGACTTAACAAGCACCTCCTTCCCTGCCGTGGACATTGTGCGTTCAATCCAACCCTGTACCTTGCTCCATAGTTGGTCTTTGAGGTACTTAAACGCCCCATTCTTTGAGTTGCCAATATCAGATGGCATTCCTAGGTATTTCTCATTGAGGGTCTCATTAGGAACATTTAGAGTATCCTTTATCTCCTGCCTGACCAATTCTGGCACTCCTTTACTGAAATAGATAGATGATTTGGCATAGTTGATACGTTGTCCCGTAGCCTGGCAGTATGTATTCAGAACATGGTACACCTCATTAGCCCCCACACTGTTTGCTTTGAAGAACAGCAGGCTGTCATCTGCGAATAAGAGATGGTTCACCGGGGGCGCCGTAGGTGCCACCTGTAGACCACTCAAGTTGGATGACTCACTCTTGGATTTTAAAAGGCACGAAAGGCCCTCTGCTGCTATCAAGAACAGATATGGAGAAATTGGGTCCCCTTGTCTGATTCCTCGTGAAGGTTCAAATTGTTGTAGCTTTTTCCCATTAAACAAAACTGAAAATTTTACCGTTGTCACCAGGTTCATCACTATATCCACCCACCTTTCATTGAAGCCCAACTTAAGCATAATTGCCTTCAGGTAAGACCATTCTACTCTGTCATAAGCTTTAGTCATGTCAAGCTTGAGTGCACAAGACTGGTGCTTCTTAGCTTTGTTCCGCTTCATGAAGTGCAGACACTCATAGGCTGTAATGATGTTATCTGTAATCATTCTTCCTGGGACAAAGGCAGACAGTTCCTCTGATATAATGTCAGGCAATACTAATTTCAATCTGTTAGAAATCACCTTCGAAGCGATTTTGTATAGCACATTGCACAAACTGATTGGACGGAATTGGGACAAGTGTGTTGGGTTTTTTACCTTGGGTATTAGGACTAGAACAGTCTCATTAATACATACTGCTGACTCAGTACCTTCAACAATTCTCAGAATCGCCTTGGTTACATCCTCCCCGCATGTATCCCAATGATGCTGGAAAAAATGAGCGGGGAAGCCATCGGGCCCTGGTGCCTTTGTGGGGAACATCTGAAACAGAGCGGTTTTCACTTCTTTTTGGCTGTATGGGGCATTCAACATATCATTCATATCTTGAGTGACTTTGGTTGGCACCGTATCCAGGACCTGTGCCATGTCATGCACACCCTCTGAAGTGTACAGCTGCTGATAGAAGGATGTTGTCAAGCTTTCCATCTCATGTACGTTATCAGTCGTATGGCCATCTTCTCGTTGAAGAGATTTTATTTGATTTTTCCTCCTTCGCCTGCTAGCCTGAAGATGAAAAAAATATGTGTTTTTATCTCCATGCATTAGCCACTCAATTCGGGCGCGTTGCCTCCAAAGGATTTCCTCCCTGTGAAAGAGCTCAGTCAGGCGGTCAACAATTTTTGATTCCAGATGTGTTGGAGAAGATCTGCCAGGGATCTCCCGCAGCTCCTTTAACTATCGATGTAACTGCTGAATTTTGCGCCGAACGTTGCCAAAGTGCTCCCTATCCCAGCCCGCCAGGTCAGATGAGAGCGACGTGAGTTTATCGTTTATAGCCTGGACTGACTCTCCCGACGCGCTCGCCCACGCAGCTTGTACAAATGGCTGGAGACCAGCGTCCCTCTCCCAAGCCATCTCGCATTTAAAGGATCGCGGGGCCCGCTTGCATGCAGGTTCATGCACGTACTGGACGTAGATGGGTATATGATCGCTCGTCGCCGCCATTTTGTGTTCCAGCCTAGCTGTGGGAAAGGCGATGGCCCAAGCAGGATTTGCAACGCCTCTGTCTAGTCTGACCTTGGTGAACGTGCCTCCAGCAACCTTCCGTTCAAACGTCCAATCAATGCCTGTGTACCCAATATCTGAGAGTCCACATGTGTCCAGTGCATCCCGGAATGCATCCATCTGTGCCTGGCTTCTCTGACCGACTCCATCATGTTCATGTGCATGAAGAACCTCGTTGAAATCACCTAGGACTAGCCACGGTGTGTTACTTGATCCAGCGATCCCCCGAAGTGTATCCCAGGTTTTGTATCTCTGGTTAACCTGTGCTTCTCCATATATGAAAGTTACCCTCGTATGAAAATCAAACAGCTCTTTAATGACAACATCAATATGATACTGTGAGTAACCAACAACCTCAAGTTTTATTTCTTCATTCCAAAATATGCCAAGACCACCACTTCTTCCCGAACTGCTAACCGCAAAACTTTTATTGAAACCTAGAGAACCAACTAAACTTTCCACTCTAATACCCTCTATTTGAGTTTCAAGTATGCATAGTACAGAGGGGGCAAACTGCTTCGTGAGTTCACGAAGCTCTTTCACTGTCGAGGGCTTGCCAATCCCCCGACAGTTCCAGCACAAGAGACTCATTGCGCTAGGCGCGACCCCCCTGGGGAGCCCGCCAAACGCGCATCTGTAATTTTGGTCACCGCTGCACTCTTTCCGCCGTTCTTCTCTCCTGTGTTTTGCTTGGTTCTCTTTGGCTCATGTTTTGAAGAAGGACTTAGAGGGGTCTCTGGAGCGGGTAGCAGTAAAACATTGCTAGCGCCATCATCTGCCGCTGATTTCAACGCTGGTTTGGGGTCGCTAGATGTACTCCCTCTTTTCCTAATGTTCTCTGCCTCGTCCATATCCATGTTCTGCGTGTTGCTGGTCATCTCTTCTTCATCGTACCATCCCCCAGGGTTTGTCTGATTTGGACTTCTACCACGGCCTCTTCCTTCCCAGCCCCTGCCACGGCCACCTCTTCCTCCTCTATTACCATCTTCCTTTCCTCTTCCTTCTCCAGGGCCACTACCGGGTCCTCTGAACCAAGTCGCCTTGAGATCCTTGAAAACTAAGGCTTTGGGTGCATGAACCCCATCCCCACACTCCTTAAACAAATGCCCAAGATTTCCACAAACGGCACACCAATCTGGTAGCCGTTCGTATTTAACTCTGAATATTACCCTTTGAAGGCCATCCTTCTTCTTTATCACAAGTGGCACTGCATTCTTGAGGGGTTTTGTAACATCGATTTTAACACGGACCCTAACGAAATTACCTTCGAAATCCCGTGACTTTGGCTCTGCATAGATGAAATCTCCGACAGTGGCCGCCAGTGCTTTAACTTTGGGGAAGAAACCATCCGGTAAGTCGTGGATCTGAATCCACATATCGATCTTGTTCAGCTCAATCGACGACGGCTTAGTGAAGCCATCATAAAGTGCTAGCACTACGGCTTTTCCTTTGAAGGACCACAGACCCTCCTCCATGACCCGTTCCCAATCACCGAGGCAACCGAACTGCATGGTGTACATGTTATCTTCGAGTGGCCTGATCTTCACCTCCTTCGCCAAGTCCCACGTGGCCCTCATCGTCCTGTAGAACCAATACTGGCTGTACATTTTCTCTGTATAAACCCTAGCGATGGCCATCCATCTAGTTGCCTCCATCGGCAACTCCTCGTCTTCAATCACCACGTCCTGAAGGTCGTCTTCCTTCAGCCCAAGTTCTTCCATCATTGCCTCTAGGTCGGAAGCCGCAGCAGCCGATCCAGACGCATCATCATCCATCGATCTCTTGCTCGAGGTGTCTTTCCCGCGAGCGGTAGCGTCCCTAATGCCCTCAGCCCCAGCCATCTGCACGCCGGCAAGATTGGCGGGGGAGATGAGGGAGACGATGGGTGGAGCTAGCTAGCTAAACGTTGGTCGATGCTTCATGGCAATATTGATTAGCATTACATCAACAAACCAAACAAACTATAACTTTTACTCATACTCCCTCCGTCCCAAAGTTGTACTAATGGTGAGACATTTATTTTAGAACGGAGAAAGTACTATTTACAGTAGGTACTTTGCCCGGAGTTGCCGATGCTAATGCTCCCTCAGTGGTAGCTGCATTACACTTTCTTTTTCTACAGTAGGTACTTTGCCCGGAGTTGCCGATGCTAATGCTCCCTCAGTGGTAGCTGCATTACACTTTCTTTTTCATTTTTCTTCCAAGGAAAGCTGCATTACTCTCAATCATCAATACTGCGCCAGCAGAGGAGATGTGGCTCGATCTGGTGGGGGTGGCGCCAGCGGGAGGCAGTGCTGGGTTCTCACGGGCAGGTGGGTGGCGGCGCTGCGATGGCTCGGTCAAGATGGAGTCTTGCGAGCAGCGAGCTTTCGGTCATCCCTGTGCGGCGTGGAGAGCGGCGGTGCTTTCCTGGTGATGCCGGCCTGGGATTTCTCCGTGGAGAGGCGGGTCTGATTGTCGCAAGGTCGTTCCTTGGAGTGGGCGACGGCCGTTGCGGGCAGTCCTGGACCTGGCCGGAGGTGCTGGTTGGCTGCGGACCCTCGTGCAGGCTGGGAGTGGATGTGTGGCCGCGGTTTCCCTGCCGGGTGGTCGGTCGTTGGTCCTCGGCTATGCAGCTACTTCGGCAAGTGCTGCGGTGGCGGCGGTGTGAGGCTTCTTGGCAGTGCTACCAATCCCATGGAGGCGTGGCGATGGGCGAAGCGCGGATGAAAATTTTGCACGGCTTCTGCCGGGCCGGCGGTGATGGCATCTGTGGATGTCATTCCCCTCCTTGGAGGCATCGTCGAGCGTGTTCGCCTCATCCCTCGCGCTCTCGGTGTTGGTGGATGTCTCCGGGTGAAAGCCTAGATTCGATGTTCTGATCGGCACGATGGCGGTGTCCTCGACGCCGCTCCTCTGTTGGGAGCATTGTGTTTGGAGACACGACTGGTTCCTTGTTGCTCTCCTCCGGTGTTCGCCGCTATCCTTTTCTGATCTTCAGTGGCACTATGTACGTTGGTCGTTGGTGAATCCAAGGCGGCGTCTTCCCGGATTGGATCGAGTCCTGCCATTCATCTGCCACTTTCTCTTAGGCGCTCAGGGTGGATGGTGCGTCGACAAGAGAAGTTCTGTGGAAGTGTGGTCTTCGGAGGTGTCCGGCGTCGATCGAGACGCGGTGCTGTGTATCAGTTTAGGATAGGCTTTTTGCATAGTAGCTTGCCTAGCGGTGGTGTTTGTTTGTGGTCTTCGGAGGTGTGGTGTTCGTGCTACACTCGTTGTTCGCATCGAGCGGTAGCTTTCTTGTAACTAAATTCTGCCTTCTATAAAGCTATGGTACGCCTAGGCGTACTCTCGAAAAAAAAAAACTCTCAATCATCAATACTGCCCCAGCCACTTTGTCCACTTCGGCGTGATTTTTTTTTTTGAAGGAACACTTCGGCGTGATGAGTTCCCCTTTCTTGAGGTACCTGGCCTGCTAGTTTGTCGCCCTCCCTAGCCCAATGAGACCGATGGCTGTGCTACTTGAGCCTGTCGCCCTTCCTTCCTCCTTCCCGTCCATCAGTTCCCCCATCGAAACAAAATCAGTCCCCCCACCAAAAGCTAGGGTTAGGGTTAGCGAGGCGGCGGCGGCGGCGGCGGCTTTATTCCCGATGCCGATCGCCATGGACACCGGAGGCGCGCCGGAGCCGGATGAGGAGTCCGTCGTCTTCCCCAGATGGGCGATGCTGGATCGCAGAGGCCGCACCCGCTGCCACAACGGCCTAAACGCTGCCCGTGTGGCTGCCAACAAGAACAAGACCGCCGTTCCAGTCGACATGGACGGCGGCCCCTCCTGCTACGTGACCTTCACCCTCGCGGCTCCTCAAAAAGGGATCTCCTGCCTCAACCTCCACTTGCCGGAGGAACCTCCACTTACCCCAGCCACCCCGCCCGCCTATGCGTACGTCCGGGCAACCGACAAGGACCTCGTCCTTTTCGACATCACCAACCCGAGCCGGTCTTGCTACTGGGACCCCCCGTCAGATCTGTTCGTCTACACGGCCGGCGGTCCTTCCCCCTCGGTGCAGCCGCTCCCTATGTACACCAAGGAGAGGGAGAGGCCGTTCCTGATGGACAACCTCACCACAGGCATCCTGCGGCTCGCGGAGGACCGCTACATCGTTGCCGACCTCAATGTCTACCCCAAAAGAAAGGGCAATGCCATGCGTGCCGAACTCTGCGTCTTCAACTCCGAGACTAGAAAGTGGAAAATCATCCGCAAATTGGACCCAGGCAATGGCGGACAGTTCCCCGAACTCTGGTCAACCGATAATGTGCTCGCCTTTGATGGCCGTTTCCTGTGCTGGATTGACTACTTCAGCGGTGTCCTGCTATGTGACTTCTCCACGTCCACTCCAGACTCCTTGGCGCTCCGCTTCGTGCCTTTCCCTGGAGAAAATAACTTCTCTGATGAGGTACGTGTTGAAAGGTACTCCCCGGAGAGGTTCCGAAGTGTGTCCATCACCCAAGGCATGATGCGCTTTGTCCACATTGACAATGACTACCATGACAGTCTCCATGGTGCCTGGCAATGGCTTAAGCTTCCTGAGAGAAAAAGGAAAGTGCAGCAGCATCAGCCTTGCAAGAAAATCACCATTTGGACTTTGAACCCCAAGTTCGAGTGGGAGCAGCATTGTGTGATCAACCTGGATTATCTTTGGGCGCAACCTGGTTACAAAGCCCTTGACATACATCAGTGTCTCCCCGAGTTCCCGATCATGACCGTGGATGACCCGGATGTTCTGTGCTGCCTGTTAAGGGAAGAGGATTATGACAAGGGCTGGATGATCATGGTTGACAACCATGCGCATCTGCGGTCATGTACTCCTGAGTCCGAGTCTCTGGGCGTGGAAGCTCATGATAACCGGTTTCCTGATATCCCCCTACTTCCAACTGTCTTCTGCAAATACCTTGAAAGCCCAACAGGTAACTAGAAGAAGCTCTCTTATAATATTAAAAAAATGCTATGATGTCCCTTTTTTGTAGTTCTTACATATGACGTAGCATGGTTGCCTTTGCCTAGCTTTCTGTAACACTCTTGTTTTTTGCTTGTTTACCTATGATGATGCACTACATCTGCTGCCCGGTTGGGTGTAAGATTCTCAAAGGTAATTTGAATTCTGACTTTGGTGCATGCTTGGTAGCGCTCCTGCATGCTATCAGCTCTCTGAATGAATCTCCTCGAAAGAGCCCCCCCTCCGTTAGCAACTCTCTGGGCAACGACTTCTAGACCCAACCGCTCTACTAATCAGGGTTCTTTGCCCTATGTTATTCCCTGCCCTATGTTTACTCCTGTCTCAAAATTTCTATTTTGCTGCCTTCTGACGTTCATCACGGACCTCTAGTGTCGCCGTATTATAGTAATAAATTAATTAATCAAAGCATTTAATATGTTGTTGCCATGAATCTTCTGTTAGGCTGTTCAAGTGTTTTTGAGTTTTAGCAGCTCCAGTTGTGTAGGTGCACTGCTCTGTATATCATTAATAGCTTTGATCCTTCTGCCACCGAGTTGTCCTTCATAGTCTAGAATCCTCTATTTCTCCTTGTTGAATCTTTTGCTCTTTATGGGACTATCCGCTTTGAATTCTCTTGCAAAGCATAAAGCCTCTATTCTATATCAAAGCAAATGTCAAGTGCCTTCAGATGATATATGAAGCTTTTTACACATATTTTTCTTTTGGCAAAAGTTTCAGAATGTGCTTTTATGTGTTACCTTGGGTCAATCAGGTAAATCTTTGGCCGTTTCTGTTAGAATCCTTATATTTGGCTGTTTCTGTTAGAATCCTTTTGTTTCAGATAGCGTGTACTTTATACCGTGTAAATGGATACTGGAAGCCATTATCCATCCATGAGAATGCCATTAGGTAAAACTCCTGTAGTATTGGCATCACCGGCCTTCTCATGTGATTGTCTTCCTCTTAATTCTGGCAATGGGTCTTCCGTCTGTTTTCTTCATCCTCTCATGCCTCTCACCCTACATCCCTGCACATGTTGTCCCAATTGGGCCCATCTGCAGCATGGTCGACACCAGTTCCCTGCATGTCAGTTGTAGTCCTTCTAGCTGATTGACAAAGCTTTGATCGTTGCAAAAACAAACATACAACACAGAGCTAACAGTGAAGAGCATGATGTCGTTACTATATTCTTTTTACCATCTGAAACCATATCAAGTATATGATGCGCCATTACATTTACATTAATATTGAGGGTGAAACTGTTCTCTTTACCAATGTACTCCAATTCAACGTCATATCTCTTTCTTGTTTGTCTGTTTCTCTTTTAAAACTATTATTGCGTGCATCATTATTTTTAAGTGCCAATTCATCTTATATGCCCTTACTTTTTTCTTAAAGGGGTGGCTTGGATTGAGCATAAAAAGCGTAAGCGTAAGCTGAAGTCTGCAAAGGTAAAGGCCTGGAATCTGGTGACTGGTGTTGAACACTTTGGCGACGCTCAAATCAAAGATGCGATGAAGATGGTGTACTGATGAACATCTATTAGAGTAATTGATACATGTTCTGGATCATGTAATATGTTTTAAGAGTTTAAGTCTGAGGTAAAGGCCTGGAATCTGGTGACTGGTGTTGAACACTTTGGCGACGCTCAAATGAAAGATGTGATGAAGATGGTGTATTGATGAACATCTATTAGAGTAATTGATACCTGCATCATGTAATATGTTTTAAGAGTTTAAGTCTGAGGTAAAGGCCTGGAATCTGGTGACTGGTGTTGGAATACTTTGGTGATGCTCAAATCAAAGATGTGATGAAGATGGTGTACTGATGAGCATCTATTAGAGTAATCGATACATGTTCTGGATCATGTAATATGTTTAGGAGTTTAAGTTTGAGATTGAACATCTTTTCTTTGGGCGCAGACATATATGGAAATGAAATTGAGGGCAACGCAAAGAAATTAGTAGTGCTAGGCGTTAATTATGTATGACAGACATATGGAAATGAAATTGAGGGCAATGCAAGGAAAGAAGTAGTGCTAGGCGTTAATTATGTATGACAGCACGGTTGTTACATGAACTGCGCGATGAGACATATCTGTCGCTTACTCCCTCAACTTCAATGCATAAGTCGGAGATTAGAAACAAAGTACCCTAGTTTTGTGGCTAGATTTTTATATGTACAAGCTTTTAAAAGGATGTCAGGTACAATGGAAAGAATGTTGGGCAGAGAATTGAACTTTTCTTTTCCTAGGGTGGGTGAAGCGCCCAGCAATGAAATGAGTTTGGTAGGTGACTACAACTCTACAAGGGTAGCTCTGCGCATTACTTCCAAGTCCACCCATGTTAAAGATCTCAATGTCTCTAAATCCAAGTCCACGCATGAACTTCGTTTTTGTCACTAGAAATTGTTTTTTTTTCTGTGTGTGGTTTTTTATTTCGTTTTTGCTTTGTATTTTTTCGTTTTATTAATTTCTTCAAGTTTCATAAAAAATGCAATATATGATGAGCATTTGTTTCCAATACATATGAACTTTTTTATTATACAGTGAATTTTTTTGAATACACTGAACATTTTTTATTATAAGATGAATATTTTATATATACATTAAAATATTTAATATACGATGAAACTTTTTTGTATAGACACCACACATTTTTGTAATATACGTCGACCTTTTTTTAGTATACACTGAGCTTTTGAATAAAACACATATTGAACAATTTTCTTAAATATTTTTAAATTTTAATAGGTTTTAAATAACTAGCTCGTAAAACAACAACACGATTTTTTGTGGTTGGTTGGGGGGGTGGTGGAGGGTATCGAGCAAATATTTTTGGTTCTTCTTTTCCTTTTCTTTCCTTTTTCATTGCATGATTTGTTTTTGAATTCTTGACCATTTGCTTTATTTCGTTCGCTTATGCGACTAGGGTGGATCCTAGGCGACAAATAAAGGTGGCTTTTGAAATCCAGGGCAGATGGGCCGGCCCAGCCGGAAGCGTGCATGCTGAGTTCTTGGCTTCATTTTTTTTCGTTTTTGTCACTAGAAATTGATTTTTTTTTCTGTGTGTGGTTTTTTATTTCATATTTTCATATTTCGTTTTTGGTTTATGTCTTTTCGTTTTATTAATTTTTTCAGGTTTCATAAAAAAATGCAATATATGATGAGAATTTTTTTCCAATACATATGAACTTTTTTAGTATACAGTGAAATTTTTTGAATACACTGAATTATAAGATGAATATTTTATATATACATTAAAAAAATTTAATATACGATGAAACTCTTTTGTATAGACACCACACATTTTTGTAATATACGTCGACCTTTTTTTAGTATACACTGAGCTTTTGAATAAAACA
>NC_041389.1:643668545-643688371 GCF_002162155.2 Triticum dicoccoides
CGAGCAAATATTTTTGTTTTGATTTTTTTGTTCTCTTTCCCTTTTGTTTCCTTTTCATTTCATGATTTGTTTTTGAATGTTGAACATTTTTTTGTCTATCCAAACATTTTTGGAAGTCATGAGCATTTTTTGAAATTATGAACTTGTGGTGTGGTGGATATTTGCCGACCACACCACCACCATGATCTTCTTGCGGGCGGCAACGGAGATTCGACTCTGTTCAGACTGAACTGGAGCTCGAACTCCACCGGGAAGCTCCTTGCGGATATTGTCGTCGTTGCGGGACTAGGCAACGGCAACGCCTGGAGCGTGGTGTGGTACGCCTTCATCGCCCCGAGCGATGCAGGCTTGGGAGCGAGATACATAGGAAGACGATGAGTGGAGCTAGCTAGCTAAACGTTGGTTGATGCTTCATGGCAATATTGATTAGCCTTACATCAACAAACCAAACAAACTATAACTTTTACTCATACTCCCTCCGTCCCAAAATTGTACTAATGGCGAGACATTTATTTTAGAACGGAGGAAGTACCATTTACAGTAGGTACTTTGCCCGGAGTTGCCGATGCTGATGCTCCCTCAGTGGTAGCTGCATTACACTTTCTTTTTCATTTTTCTTCCAAGGAAAGCTGCATTACTCTCAATCATCAATACTGCCCCAGCCACTTTGTCCACTTCGGCGTGATTTTTTTTAAGGAACACTTCGGCGTGATTTTTTTTGAGGGATGAAAAACTGCTTTATTCATCAAACTCCACATGGAGTGGGAGACAAGTTTGGTCGTGGGGAACACCGAACCATACATGGCGCACCGGACCTCTAGAAAGAGCAAACTTAGCTAAACGATGTGCTTCATAATTAGCAGCACGGGTTTCAAAGCAAAAATTACAAGATAAAGTAGCAGCTAGGATGTTGATCTCACTAATGACAGCGCCATAGACACCTCTTGACCCCCTGTTGATATCGAGAACGACCTGACGACAGTCCGAGGCCACTATGAACCGACGGATGCCCAAATCCTCCGCAAGAGACAAGGCTTCCCGACATGCAATAGCTTCCAGGGTTGGGGGATCAAAAATTCCTTCTACTACGAGAGCCGAGCTGCCAATATAATTTCCGCTTTCATCTCTACATACTGCCGCAGCAGAGCCCCCTCTTCTGGCCCGCACCCCTGCATCAACATGAATTTTGTGATGGCCCGCTGGTGGTTTCTTCGGTCTCGCAGCGCCCGTCCTTGGAGCCCTGGCGTGCGTAGGCTGCACCTGCTCAGTGTTACTGATGATAGAGAGGTCCTGTAGATATCTCTCAATGAAACAATGGGTGGCTTGCGGGCTTTGGAAAATTGCTTCGTGGATAGCTTTCCTTCGGGCATGCCAATGGACCAGAGAGTTACCGCCATGATGATAAATTGATCATGGGACAACAGGCGCATAACTGTGAACAGCCAATTTTTTGCTCCCGGCTCCGTGTCAGACGTTATTTTATGTGTGATCTCCTCGTCCGCAAGCGCCCAAACGCTGCGAGATGATGTACACTCCAAGAGGGAGTGGCGCCATGAGTCCTGGACTCCACACAATCCACAGATGCTTGAGTCAGCCATGTGGCGGTGAGCACGTACGTCGTTCGTCGGTAGAGATTGTTTGGACAGTCTCCATAGAAACATGCGTATCTTGCCAGGGACAGCCATTCTCCATAGAGATTTCCAGGCCCCCTCTTCTGTGCTGGTGCATGAGGGACCGGCTTGTCCTTCTAGCCAAGCCTCTCTTCTCTGTCTTGTCAACACCAGCATCCTGTATGCTGATTTTACCGTAAAGGTTCCATGCTTCTCGTGCTGCGAAGACCAAAAATCAGGTAGATTTCGTGTGCAGAGGGGAATACCTAGTATAATTTCTGCGTCCATATGCAAGAATGTGATTGAACAAGTTCTTTGTCCCACGAGGCCGTAGCGCCCACTATTAGCTCGGACACCCTCACGGGTGGGTTCTGTGACCCGCAACCCAACGGCCGTGGAAACTCCTCTTTAGGTAGCCAGTTGTGCTCCCAGATAAGCGTTGATTCCCCATTGCCAATCCTTCTGACCAAGCCCTGCTTTAGTGTATCCCGTCCCTCAATCATCGCTCGCCACACTTGGCTCGGGTGCCCACCTAGTTCTGCTGCAAGTATATCCACAGTGGGGTAATAGATGCTCTTGAGCAGTCGTGCACACAACGTGTCTAGATGCTGTAGCATCCTCCATGCTTGCCGTGCTAGCATCGCTAAATTGAAAAGTTCAAAATCCTTGAAACCTAGACCACCCATCCCTTTGGGTTGAATCATGGTCTTCCAAGACACCCAGTGAGGTTTGCGTTTGCCATCCTTACTTCCCCACCAAAACTTTCTGATTAGCATATTTAGATGTTCACATAATCCCCTTGGAAGCTTGAAACATGACATGGAGAACACCGGGACCGCTTGTGTTACAGACTTAACAAGCACCTCCTTCCCTGCCATGGACATTGTGCGTTCAATCCAACCCTGTACCTTGCTCCATAGTCGGTCTTTGAGGTACTTAAACGCCCCATTCTTTGAGTTGCCAATATCAGATGGCATTCCTAGGTATTTCTCATTGAGGGTCTCGTTAGGAACATTTAGAGTATCCTTTATCTCCTGCCTGACCAATTCTGGCACTCCTTTACTGAAATAGATAGATGATTTGGCATAGTTGATATGTTGTCCCGTAGCCTGGCAGTATGTATTCAGAACATGGTACATCTCAGTAGCCCCCACACTGTTTGCTTTGAAGAACAGCAGGCTGTCATCTGCGAATAAGAGATGGTTCACCAGGGGCGCCGTAGGTGCCACCTGTAGACCACTCAAGTTGGATGACTCACTCTTGGATTTTAAAAGGCACGAAAGGCCCTCTGCTGCTATCAAGAACAGATATGGAGAAATTGGGTCCCCTTGTCTGATTCCTCGTGAAGGTTCAAATTGTTGTAGCTTTTTCCCATTAAACAAAACTGAAAATTTTACCGTTGTCACCAGGTTCATCACTATATCCACCCACCTTTCATTGAAGCCCAACTTAAGCATAATTGCCTTCAGGTAAGACCATTCTACTCTGTCATAAGCTTTAGTCATGTCAAGCTTGAGTGCACAAGACTGGTGCTTCTTAGCTTTGTTCCGCTTCATGAAGTGCAGACACTCATAGGCTGTAATGATGTTATCTGTAATCATTCTTCCTGGGACAAAGGCAGACAGTTCCTCTGATATAATGTCAGGCAATACTAATTTCAATCTGTTAGAAATCACCTTCGAAGCGATTTTGTATAGCACATTGCACAAACTGATTGGACGGAATTGGGACAAGTGTGTTGGTTTTTTTACCTTGGGTATTAGGACTAGAACAGTCTCATTAATACATACTGCTGACTCAGTACCTTCAACAATTCTCAGAATCGCCTTGGTTACATCCTCCCCGCATGTATCCCAATGATGCTGGAAAAAATGAGCGGGGAAGCCATCGGGCCCTGGTGCCTTTGTGGGGAACATCTGAAATAGAGCGGTTTTCACTTCTTTTTGGCTGTACGGGGCATTCAACATATCATTCATATCTTGAGTGACTTTGGTTGGCACCGTATCCAGGACCTGTGCCATGTCATGGACACCCTCCGAAGTGTACAACTGCTGATAGAAGGATGTTGTCAAGCTTTCCATCTCATGTACGTTATCAGTCGTATGGCCATCTTCTCGTTGAAGAGATTTTATTTGATTTTTCCTCCTTCGCCTGCTAGCCTGAAGATGAAAAAAATATGTGTTTTTATCTCCATGCATTAGCCACTCAATTCGGGCGCGTTGCCTCCAAAGGATTTCCTCCCTGTGAAAGAGCTCAGTCAGGCGGTCAACAATTTTTGATTCCAGATGTGTTGGAGAAGATCTGCCTGGGATCTCCCGCAGCTCCTTTAACTGTCGCTGTAACTACTGAATTTCGTGCCGAACGTTGCCAAAGTGCTCCCTATCCCAGCCCGCCAGGTCAGATGAGAGCGACGTGAGTTTATCGTTTATAGCCTGGACTGACTCTCCCGACGCGCTCGCCCATGCAGCTTGTACAAGTGGCTGGAGACCAGCGTCCCTCTCCCAAGCCATCTCATATTTAAAGGATCGCGGGGCCCGCTTGCATGCAGGTTCATGCACGTACTGGACGTAGATGGGTATATGATCGCTCGTCGCCGCCATTTTGTGTTCCAGCCTAGCTGTGGGAAAGGCGACGGCCCAAGCAGGATTTGCAACGCCTCTGTCTAGTCTGACCTTGGTGAACGTGCCTCCAGCAACCTTCCGTTCAAACGTCCAATCAATGCCTGTGTACCCAATATCTGAGAGTCCACATGTGTCCAGTGCATCCCGGAATGCATCCATCTGTGCCTGGCTTCTCTGACCGACTCCATCATGTTCATGTGCATGAAGAACCTCGTTGAAATCACCTAGGACTAGCCACGGTGTGTTACTTGATCCAGCGATCCCCCGGAGTGTATCCCAGGTTTTGTATCTCTGGTTAACCTGTGCTTCTCCATATATGAAAGTTACCCTCGTATGAAAATCAAACATCTCTTTAATGACAACATCAACATGATACTGTGAGTAACCAACAACCTCAAGTTTTATTTATTCATTCCAAAATATGCCAAGACCACCACTTCTTCCCGAACTGCTAACCGCAAAACTTTTATTGAAACCTAGAGAACCAACTAAACTTTCCACTCTAATACCCTCTATTTGAGTTTCAAGTATGCATAGTACAGAGGGGGCAAACTGCTTCGTGAGTTCACGAAGCTCTTTCACTGTCGAGGGCTTGCCAATCCCCCGACAGTTCCAGCACAAGATACTCATTGCGCTAGGCGCGACCCCCCTGGGGAGCCCGCCAAACGCGCATCTGTAATTTTGGTCACCGCTGCACTCTTTCCGCCGTTCTTGTCTCCTGTGTTTTGCTTGGTTCTTTTGGCTCATGTTTTGAAGAAGGACTTAGAGGGGTCTTTGGAGCGGGTAGCAGTAAAACATTGCTAGCGCCATCATCTGCCGCTGATTTCAACACTGGTTTGGGGTCGCTAGATGTACTCCCTCTTTTCCTGATGTTCTCTGCCTCGTCCATATCCATGTTCTGCGTGTTGCTGGTCATCTCTTCTTCATCGTACCATCCCCCAGGGTTTGTCTGATTTGGACTTCTACCACGGCCTCTTCCTTCCCGGCCCCTGCCACGGCCACCTCTTCCTCCTCTATTACCATCTTCCTTTCCTCTTCCTTCTCCAGGGCCACTACCGGGTCCTCTGAACCAAGTCGCCTTGAGATCCTTGAAAACTAAGGCTTTGGGTGCATGAACCCCATCGCCACACTCCTTAAACAAATGCCCAAGATTTCCACAAACGGCACACCAATCTGGTAGCCGTTCGTATTTAACTCTGAATATTACCCTTTGAAGGCCATCCTTCTTCTTTATCACAAGTGGCACTGCATTCTTGAGGGGTTTTGTAACATCGATTTTAACACGGACCCTGACGAAATTACCTTCGAAATCCCGTGACTTTGGCTCTGCATAGATGAAATCTCCGACAGTGGCCGCCAGTGCTTTAACTTTGGGGAAGAAACCATCCGGTAAGTCGTGGATCTGAATCCACATATCGATCTTGTTCAGCTCAATCGACGACGGCTTAGTGAAGCCATCATAAAGTGCTAGCACTACGGCTTTTCCTTTGAAGGACCACAGACCCTCCTCCATGACCCGTTCCCAATCACCGAGGCAACCGAACTGCATGGTGTATAGGTTATCTTCGAGTGGCCTGATCTTCACCTCCTTCGCCAAATCCCACGCGGCCCTCATCGTCCTGTAGAACCAATACTGGCTGTACGTTTTCTCTGTATAAACCCTAGCGATGGCGATCCATCTAGTTGCCCTCCGTCGGCAACTCCTCGTCTTCAATCACCACGTCCTGAAGGTCGTCTTCCTTCAGCCCAAGTTCTTCCATCATTGCCTCTAGGTCGGAAGCTGCAGCAGCCGATCCAGACGCATCATCATCCATCGATCTCTTGCTCGAGGTGTCTTTCCCGCGAGCGGTAGCGTCCCTAATGCCCTCAGCCCCAGCCATCTGCACGCCGGCAAGATTGGTGGGGGAGATGAGGGAGACGATGGGTGGAGCTAGCTAGCTAAACGTTGGTCGATGCTTCATGGCAATATTGATTAGAATTACATCAACAAACCAAACAAACTATAACTTTTACTCATACTCCCTCCGTCCCAAAGTTGTACTAATGGTGAGACATTTATTTTAGAACGGAGGAAGTACTATTTACAGTAGGTACTTTGCCCGGAGTTGCCGATGCTGATGCTCCCTCAGTGGTAGCTGCATTACACTTTCTTTTTCATTTTTCTTCCAAGGTAAGCTGCATTACTCTCAATCATCAATACTGCCCCAGCCACTTTGTCCACTTCGGTGTGATTTTTTTTGAAGGAACACTTCGGCGTGATGAGTTCCCCTTTCTTGAGGTACCTGGCCCAATGAGCCAGGCCTGCTAGTTTGTCGCCCTCCCTAGCCCAATGAGACCGATGGCTATGCTACTTGAGCCTGTCGCCCTTCCTTCCTCCTTCCCGTCCATCAGTTCCCCCATCGAAACAAAATCAGTCCCCCCACCAAAAGCTAGGGTTAGGGTTAGCGAGGCGGCGGCGGCGGCTTTATTCCCGATGTCGATCGCCATGGAAACCTTGGAACTCGAAGGTCCCACCAAGGATAGAAGCGCATCTTGAAGACGCTTTTGCAAGGTGGATATCATTACATCAACATTACATAATAGTGGGGATACATCCAATACATACAATGTCACATGAATACAACATCATCTTATACAAGATCAACATCCGACTACAGATGAAACATAAACAGAAACTCAAACGACATCCACCCTGCTAGCCCAGGCTGCCGACCTGTAACCTATCCCCTGATCGACGAAGAAGAAGAACTCCAACAAAGGCAAACATCGCTCTCGCGTCATGATCATTGCATAACCTGTACCTACAACTGTTGTTGTAGTAATCTGTGAGCAATCCCATTACCATGGGTATCAAGACTAGCAAAGCTTAATGGGTAAGGAAGGGGTAAAGTGGTGAGGTTGCAGCAACGACTAAGCATGTATGGTGGCTAACATACGCAAATAAGAGCGAGAAGAGAAACAAAGGAACGGTCGTGAAGCTAGCAATGATCAAGAGGTGATCCTGAACTCCTACTTACGTCAGACATAACCCAAAAACCGTGTTCACTTCCCGGACTCCGCCGAGAAGAGACCATCACGGCTACACACGCGGTTGATGCGTTTTAGTTCGGATCTGGTGTCAAGTTATCTACAACCGGATATTAACAAATTCCCATCTGCCACATAACCGCGGGCACGACTTTCGAAAGTTCAAACCCTGCAGGGGAGTCCCAACTTAGCCCATGATAAGCTCTCGCGATCAACGAAGGATATTCCTTCTCCCCGGGAAGACCCGATCAGTCTCGGAATCCCGGCTACAAGACATTTCAACAATGGTAAAACTGTTGGAAATATGCCCTAGAGGCAATAATAAAAACATTATTATTATATTTCCTTGTTCATGATAATTGTCTTTTATTCATGCTATAACTGTATTATCCGGAAATCGTAATACACGTGTGAATACATAGACCACAACATGTCCCTAGTAAGCCTCTAGTTGACTAGCTCGTTGATCAATAGATAGTCACGGTTTCCTAACTATGGACATTGGATGTCATTGATAACGGGATCACATCATTAGGAGAATGATGTGATGGACAAGACCCAATCTTAAGCATAGCACAAGATCGTGTAGTTCGTTTTGCTAGAGCTTTTTCAATGTCAAGTATCTTTTCCTTAGACCATGAGATCGTGTAACTCCCGGATACCGTAGGAGTGCTTTGGGTGTACCAAACGTCACAACGTAACTGGGTGACTATAAAGGTGCACTACAGGTATCTCCGAAAGTGTCTGTTGGGTTGAAACGGATCGAGACTGGGATTTGTCACTCCATGTGACAGAGAGGTATCTCTGGGCCCACTCGGTAATGCATCATCATAATGAGCTCAAAGTGACCAAGTGTCTGGTCACGGGATCATGCATTACGGTACGAGTAAAGTGACTTGCCGGTAACGAGACTAAACGAGGTATTGGGATACCGACGATCGAGTCTCGGGCAAGTAACATACCGATTGACAAAGGGAATTGTATACAGGGTTGTTTGAATCCTCGACATCGTGGTTCATCCGATGACATCATCGAGGAGCATGTGGGAGCCAACATGGGTATCCAGATCCTGCTGTTGGTTATTGCCCGAGAGCCGTCTCGGTCATGTCTACGTGTCTCCCGAACCCGTAGGGTCTACACACTTAAGGTTCGGTGACGCTAGGGTTGTATGAATATGAGTATGCAGCATACCAAATGTTGTTTGGAGTCCCGGATGAGATCCCGGATGTCACGAGGAGTTTCGGAATGGTCCGGAGGTAAAGAATTATATATAGGAAGTGGTATTTCGGCCATCGGGAAAGTTTCAGGGTCACCCGGTAATGTACCGGGACCACCGGAAGGGTCCCGGGGGTCCATCGGGTGGGGCCACCCATCCCGGAGGGCCCCATGGGCTGAAGTGGGAGGGGAACCAGCCCATAGTAGGCTGGTGCGCCCCCTAGGCCCACCCCCTGCGCCTAGGGTTGAAACCCTTGGGTGGGAGGGGCGCCCCACTTGCCTTGGGGGGCACTCCACCCCCTTGGCCGCCGCCCTCCTTGGGAGATTGGATCTCCCAGGGCCGGCGACCCCCCTGGGGGCCTATATAAAGGGGGGGAGGGAGGGGGCAGCCGCACCCCTGACCTTTGGCGCCTCCCTCCCCCTGCTACACCTCGTCCTCCTCCCGCAGCAGCTTGGTGAAGCCCTGCTGGAGTTCTGCTGCATCCACCACCACGCCGTCGTGCTGCTGGATCATCATCAACCTCTCCTTTCCCCTTGCTGGATCAAGAAGGAGGAGACATCTCTCGTCCCGTACGTGTGTTGAACATGGAGGTGCCGTCCGTTCGACACTCGGTCATCGGTGATTTGGATCACGTCGAGTACGACTCCATCATCCACGTTCTAGTGAACGCTTCCGCATGCGATCTACAAGTGGTATGTAGATGCAATCTCACTCCCATGACTCGTTGCTTAGATGAACTCATAGATGGATCTTGGTGAAACCGTAGGAAAATTTTTAATTTTCTGCAACGTTCCCCAACAGTGGCATCATGAGCTAGGTCTATGCGTAGTTCTCTATTGCATGAGTAGAACACAATTTTGTTGTGGGCGTAGATCTTGTCAACTTGCTTGCCGCTACTAGTCTTATCTTGCTTCAGCGGTATTGTGGGATGAAGCGGCCCAGACCAACCTTACACGTACGCTTACGTGAGACCGGTTCCACCGACTGACATGCACTAGTTGCATAAGGTGGCTGGCGGGTGTCTGTCTCTCCCACTTTAGTTGGAGCGGATTCGATGAAAAGGGTCCTTATGAAGGGTAAATAGAAGTTGACAAATCACGTTGTGGCTGTAACGTAGGTAAGAAAACGTTCTTGCTAGATCACCTATAGAAGCCACGTAAAACTTGCAACAACAATTAGAGGACGTCTAACTTGTTTTTGCAGCAAGTGTCTTGTGATGTGATATGGCCAAAGTTGTGATGAATGATGAATGATATATATGTGATGTATGAGATCATGTTCTTGTAATAGGAATCACGACTTGCATGTCGATGAGTATGACAACCGGCAGGAGCCATAGGAGTTGTCTTTATTTTTTGTATGACCTGCGTGTCATTGAAGAATGCCATGTAAATTACTTTACTTTATTGCTAAACGCGTTAGCCATAGAAGTAGAAGTAGTCGTTGGCGTGACAACTTCATGAAGACACGATGATGGAGATCATGATGATGGAGATCATGGTGTCATGCCGGTGACAAGATGATCATGGAGCCCCGAAGATGGAGATCAAAGGAGCTATATGATATTGGCCATATCATGTCACTACTATATAATTGCATGTGATGTTTATTATGTTTTTGCATCTTGTTTACTTAGAACGACGGTAGTAAATAAGATGATCCCTTAGAACAATTTCAAGAAGTGTTCTCCCCTAACTGTGCACCGTTGCTAAAGTTCGTCGTTTCGAAGCACCATGTGATGATCGGGTGTGATAGATTCTTACGTTCACATACAACGGGTGTAAGACAGTTTTACACATGCAAAACACTTAGGGTTAACTTGACGAGCCTAGCATGTACAGACATGGCCTCGGAACACGGAGACCGAAAGGTTGAACACGAGTCGTATGGAAGATACGATCAACATGGAGATGTTCACCGACGATGACTAGTCCGTCTCACGTGATGATCGGACACGGTCTAGTCGACTCGGATCGTGTAACACTTAGATGACTAGAGGGATGTCTAATCTGAGTGGGAGTTCATTGTAATAATTTGATTAGATGAACTTAATTATCATGAACTTAGTCTAAGAAGTCTTTGCAAATATGTCTTGTAGATCAAATGGCCGCCGCTAATGTCACCATGAACTTCAATGTGTTCCTAGAGAAAACCAAGCTGAAAGATGATGGCAGCAACTATATGGACTGGGTCCGGAACCTGAGGATCATCCTCATAGCTGCCAGGAAACAATATGTCCTAGAAGGACCGCTAGGTGATGCACCCGTTCCAGAGAACCAAGACATTATGAATGCTTGGCAGTCTCGTGCTGATGATTACTCCCTCGTTCAGTGCGGCATGCTTTACAGCTTAGAACCGGGGCTCCAAAAGCGTTTTGAGCAACACGGAGCATATGAGATGTTCGAGGAGCTGAAACTTGTTTTCCAAGCTCATGCCCGGGTCGAGAGATATGAAGTCTCCGACAAGTTCTATAGTTGTAAGATGGAGGAAAATAGTTCTGTCAGTGAGCACATACTCAAAATGTCTGGGTTGCACAACCGCTTGTCCCAGCTGGACATTAACCTCCCGGACGAGGCGGTCATTGACAGAATCCTTCAGTCTCTCCCACCAAGCTACAAGAGCTTTGTGATGAACTACAATATGCAGGGGATGGTGAAGACCATTCCTGAAGTATTTTCAATGCTGAAGTCAGCAGAGGTTGAAATCAAGAAAGAACATCAAATGTTGATGGTCAATAAGACCACTAAGTTCAAGAAGGGCAAGGGCAAGAAAAACTTCAAGAAGGACGGCAAGGATGTTGCCGTGCCCGGTAAGCCAGTTGCCGGGAAGAAGTCAAAGAATGGACCCAAGCCTGAGACTGAGTGCTTTTATTGCAAGGGGAAGGGTCACTGGAAGCGGAACTGCCCCAAATACTTAGCGGATAAGAAGGCCGGCAACACTAAAGGTATATTTGATATACATGTAATTGATGTGTACCTTACCAGTACTCGTAGTAACTCCTGGGTATTTGATACCGGTGCCATTGCTCATATTTGTAACTCACAGCAGGAGCTGCGGAATAAACGGAGACTGGCGAAGGACGAGGTGACGATGCGCGTCGGGAATGGTTCCAAGGTTGATGTGATCGCCGTCGGCACGCTACCTCTACATTTACCTACGGGATTAGTTTTAAACCTCAATAATTGTTATTTAGTGCCAAGTTTGAGCATGAACATTGTATCAGGATCTCGTTTAATATGAGATGGCTACTCATTTAAATCTGAGAATAATGGTTGTTCTATTTATATGAGAGATATGTTTTATGGTCATGCTCCGATGGTCAATGGTTTATTCTTAATGAATCTCGAACGTAGTATTACACATATTCATAGTGTGAATACCAAAAGATGTAAAGTTGATAACGATAGTCCCACATACTTGTGGCACTGCCGCCTTGGTCACATTGGTGTCAAGCGCATGAAGAAGCTCCATGCTGATGGACTTTTAGAGTCTCTAGATTATGAATCGTTTGACACATGCTAGCCATGCCTCATGGGCAAAATTACCAAGACTCCGTTCTCTGGAACAATGGAGCGAGCAACCAACTTATTGGAAATCATACATACTGATGTGTGTGGTCCAATGAGCGTTGAGGCTCGCGGAGGATATCGTTATGTTCTCACTCTCACTGATGACTTGAGTAGATATGGGTATGTCTACTTAATGAAACATAAGTCTGAGACCTTTGAAAAGTTCAAGGAATTTCAGAATGAGGTAGAGAATCAACGTGACCGAAAGATAAAGTTCCTACGATCAGATCGTGGGGGAGAATATTTAAGTCACGAATTTGGTACGCACTTAAGGAAATGTGGAATCGTTTCACAACTCACGCTGCCTGGAACACCTCAGCGTAACGGTGTGTCCGAACGTCGTAATCGCACTTTTATTGGATATGGTGCGGTCTATGATGTCTCTTACCGATTTAGCGCTATCATTTTGGGGATACGCTCTAGAGACAACTACATTCACTTTAAATAGGGCACCGTCTAAATCCGTTGAGACGACACCGTATGAATTATGGTTTGGAAAGAAACCTAAGCTGTCGTTTCTAAAAGTTTGGGGATGCGATGCTTATGTCAAGAAACTTCAACCTGAGAAGCTCGAACCCAAGTCGGAAAAATGCGTCTTCATAGGATACCCTAAGGAAACCATTGGGTATACTTTCTACTTAAGATCCGAAGGCAAGATCTTTGTTGCCAAGAACGGATCCTTTCTGGAGAAAGAGTTTCTCTCAAAAGAATTAAGTGGGAGGAAAGTAGAGCTTGATGAAGTACTGCCTCTTGAAACAGGAAGTAGTGCAACTCAGGAAGATGTTCCTGTGGTGCCTGCACTGACAAGAGAGGAGGTTAATGATAATGATCAAGATACTTCAGATCAAGCTCCTACTGAACTTCGAAGGTCCACAAGGACACGTTCCGCACCAGAGTGGTACGGCAACCCTGTCTTAGAAATCATGTTGTTGGACAACGGTGAACCTTCGAACTATGAAGAAGCGATGGCGGGCCCAGATTCCAACAATTGGCTTGAAGCCATGAAGTCCGAGATAGGATCCATGTATGAAAACAAAGTGTGGACTTTGACAGACTTGCCCGATGATCGGTGAGCGATAGAAAATAAATGGATCTTCAAGAAGAAGACGGACGCGGATGGTAATGTTACCATCTATAAAGCTCGACTTGTCGCTAAGGGTTATCGACAAGTTCAAGGGGTTGACTACGATGAGACCTTCTCTCCCGTAGCAAAGCTGAAGTCCGTCCGAATCATGTTAGCAATTGCCGCATACTATGATTATGAGATATGGCAAATGGACGTCAAAACGGCATTCCTTAACGGCTATCTTAAGGAAGAACTGTATATAATGCAGCCGGAAGGTTTTGTCGACCCTGAGAATGCTAACAAAGTATGCAAGCTCCAGCGATCCATTTATGGGCTGGTGCAAGCATCTCGGAGTTGGAACATTCGCTTTGATGAGATGATCAAAGCGTTTGGGTTTATGCAGACTTATGGAGAAGCCTGCGTTTACAAGAAAGTGAGTGGGAGCTCTGTAGCATTTCTCATATTATATGTAGATGACATACTTTTGATGGGAAATGATATAGAACTTTTGGACAGCATTAAGGCCTACTTGAATAAGAGTTTTTCAATGAAGGACCTTGGAGAAGCTGCTTATATATTAGGCATCAAGATCTATAGGGATAGATCGAGATGCCTCATAGGTCTTTCACAAAGCACATACCTTGATAAGATTTTGAAGAAGTTCAAAATGGATCAGTCCAAGAAGGGGTTCTTGCCTGTATTGCAAGGTGTGAGATTGAGCTCGGCTCAATGCCCGACCACGACAAAAGATAAAGAAGAGATGAGTGTCATCCCCTATGCTTCAGCCATAGGATCTATTATGTATGCCATGCTGTGTACCAGACCTGATGTAAACCTTGCCGTAAGTTTGGTAGGAAGGTACCAAAGTAATCCCGGCAAGGAACACTGGACAGCGATCAAGAATATCCTGAAGTACCTGAAAAGGACAAATGACATGTTTCTTGTTTATGGAGGTGACGAAGAGCTCGTCGTAAAGGGTTACGTCGACGCTAGCTTCGACACAGATCTGGATGACTCTAAGTCACAAACCGGATACGTGTTTATGTTGAATGGTGGAGCAGTGAGCTGGTGCAGCTGCAAGCAGAGCGTCGTGGCGGGATCTACATGTGAAGCGGAGTACATGGCAGCCTCGGAGGCAGCGCATGAAGCAATTTGGGTGAAGGAGTTCATCACCGACCTAGGAGTCATACCCAATGCGTCGGGGACGATCAAACTCTTCTGTGACAACACTGGAGCTATTGCACTTGCCAAGGAGCCCAGGTTTCACAAGAAGACCAGGCACATCAAGTGTCGCTTCAACTCCATTCGTGAAAATGTTCAATATGGAGACATAGAAATTTGCAAAGTGCACACGGATCTGAATGTCGCAGATCCGTTGACTAAACCTCTTCCGCGAGTGAAACATGATCAACACCAGAACTCTATGGGTGTGCGATTCATCACAATGTAACTAGATTATTGACTCTAGTGCAAGTGGGAGACTGTTGGAAATATGCCCTAGAGGAAATAATAAAAGCATTATTATTATATTTCCTTGTTCATGATAATTGTCTTTTATTCATGCTATAACTGTATTATCTGGAAATCGTAATACACGTGTGAATACATAGACCACAACATGTCCCTAGTAAGCCTCTAGTTGACTAGCTCGTTGATCAATAGATAGTCACGGTTTCCTGACTATGGACATTGGATGTCATTGATAACGGGATCACATCATTAGGAGAATGATGTGATGGACAAGACCCAATCTTAAGCATAGCACAAGATTGTGTAGTTCGTTTTGCTAGAGCTTTTTCAATGTCAAGTATCTTTTCCTTAGACCATGAGATCGTGTAACTCCCGGATACCGTAGGAGTGCTTTGGGTGTACCAAACGTCACAACGTAACTGGGTGACTATAAAGGTGCACTACAGGTATCTCCGAAAGTGTCTGTTGGGTTGACACGGAGCGAGACTGGGATTTGTCACTCCGTATGACGGAGAGGTATCTCTGGGCCCACTCGGTAATGCATCATCATAATGAGCTCAAAGTGACCAAGTGTCTGGTCACGGGATCATGCATTACGGTACGAGTAAAGTGACTTGCCGGTAACGAGACTGAACGAGGTATTGGGATACCGACGATCGAGTCTCGGGCAAGTAATGTACCGATTGACAAAGGGAATTGTATACAGGGTTGTTTGAATCCTCGACATCGTGGTTCATCCGATGAGATCATCGAGGAGCATGTGGGAGCCAACATGGGTATCCAGATCCCGCTGTTGGTTATTTCCCGAGAGCCGTCTCGGTCATGTCTACGTGTCTCCCGAACCCGTAGGGTCTACACACTTAAGGTCCGGTGATGCTAGGGTTGTATGAATATGAGTATGCAGCATACCAAATGTTGTTCGGAGTCCCGGATGAGATCCCGGACATCACGAGGAGTTTCAGAATGGTCCGGAGGTAAAGAATTATATATAGGAAGTGGTATTTCGGCCATCGAGAAAGTTTCGGGGTCACCCGGTAATGTACCGGGACCACCGGAAGGGTCCCGGGGGTCCACCGGATGGGGCCACCCATCCCGAAGGGCCCCATGGGCTGAAGTGGGAGGGGAACCAGCCCATAGTGGGCTGCTGCGCCCCTAGGCCCACCCCCTGCGCCTAGGGTTGAAACCCTAGGGTGGGGGGGGGCGCCCCACTTGCCTTGGGGGGCACTCCACCCCCTTGGCCGCCGCCCCCCTTGGGAGATTGGATCTCCCAGGGCCGGCGCCCCCCCGGGGGCCTATATAAAGGGGGGGAGGGAGGGGGCAGCCGCACCCCTGACCTTTGGCGCCTCCCTCCCCCTGCTACACCTCGTCCTCCTCCCGCAGCAGCTTGGCGAAGCCCTGCCGGAGTTCTGCTGCATCCACCACCACGCCGTCGTGCTGCTGGATCATCATCAACCTCTCCTTTCCCCTTGCTGGATCAAGAAGGAGGAGACGTCTCTCGTCCCGTACGTGTGTTGAACACGGAGGTGCCGTCCGTTCGGCACTCGGTCATCGGTGATTTGGATCACGTCGAGTACGACTCCATCATCCACGTTCTAGTGAACGCTTCTGCACGCGATCTACAAGTGGTATGTAGATGCAATCTCACTCCCATGACTCGTTGCTTAGATGAACTCATAGATGGATCTTGGTGAAACCGTAGGAAAAATTTTAATTTTCTGCAACGTTCCCCAACAAAAACAAGACCAGCAAAGCCGCCAGATGCGCCGACAATCCCGATAGAAGCTGCATATATCTCGTTCTCAGGGCAACACCGGATGAGACATCCTACGAGTAAAACCCGACCCCGAGTTTCCCCGAGGGGGCCCCGCAGTCTACTCGGTTCGGGCCAACACTTAGACAAGCATTGGCCCGGGGGGGGGGGGGGCTAAATAAAGATGACCCTTGGGTTAATTACTCCCAAGGGAAAAGTAGGTGGTGGTGAGGCAAATGGTAAAACCAAGGTTGGGCCTTGCTGGAGGAGTTTTATTCAAAGCGATCTGTCAAGGGGGTCCCATAAATCACCCAACCGCGTTAGGGATGCAAAATCCGGGAACATAATACCGATATGACAGAAACTAGGGTGGCAAGAGTGGAACAAAACACCAGGCATAAGGCCGAGCCTTCCACCCTTTACCAAGTATATAGATGCATTAATAATATAAGAGATATTGTGATATCCCAACATAAACATAATCCAACATGGAGCAATCTTCATCTTCACCTGCAACTAGCAATGCTATAAGAGGGGCTGAGCAAAGCGGTAACATATCCAAACAACGGTTTGCTAGGAAGGGTGAAAAAGGTTAGAGGCTGACATGGCAATTTGGGAGGCTTGAAGAGCAAATGATAGGAAGCGCAGCAAAGCGATAGAATGAAGCAACTAGCATAGCAATGATAGTAGTGAGATCCAGGGTGACGGTCATCTTGCCTGAAATCCCGCAAGGAAGAAGAACGAGTCCATGAAGAAGATGAAGCCACGAAGACGAACCAAGCGTAGACGAACGAATCCTCACGATCGCAACGAAACAGGAACTATCGAGAAGAAGCACACAACATGGTAAACACACCACACATAGACAAGACATGATGCACAACAAGCATGATGCATGACAAAGCTAGATGAGGCTACTCATGTCAAGAGATGAAACAAACAAGAGCAACACATCAAAGCAAGTTTAAATGAGGCCGGAAACAACATATAACAAATCCGGTAAGTCCTCATATGCAAATTTTGAAATTGGTCCAGATCTTAATAAACCTTATGTTCAAGTTGTTAAACAGCAAGTTAAAATGCACCAAGATGATCTACACGAAATTCTAGTCAAGTTACATATAAAGTTCATTAGATTCGGAGCTACGGCCTAGAAGATATGATCAAAACAAGTTAAACATGGCATTTATGCAAAAGTCACTCAAACCTCAAGAAAACACCTCAAAACAAGGATGCAACATGATAATATGAAACTACATGCAAAATCAAGCAAGTTTCATATAGAGCACACTCAAAACGGAGCAACGGTTCAACACATACACTCTATACAAGTTTAAAGGACAAGCTATCCAAAACAGCAACTAGGCATATTGCAAGCACCAAAACAGTATGCTACAACATCTCAACGTGAAAACAAAAGGCATGGGCATGATGTACAGACAAAGCATGACAAAACATGAACACTGAGCTATCTCCAGAAACAACTAGAACATGCTCAAAAAGACATGGCAAGATTGCAAATAATAACAGTTTCAGACATTAGCAGAAATAACATCAGGTTGCAATGTTTAGAGCTATCAAACAACACGTTACAGGAACTTATCATGGCAAACAAAGGCATGGCATGAATCTACTAATTGCATAGAACAAATGTCCCTTACTGACCATGAGCCAAAAGGGCACAGAAAATATGATGGCACCCATGTAAACATGGCAAGTTATATGACAGGTTCATACATGGCAGGAACAACAATAAGTAGGCATGTTGGTGAGCTTGAACCACTCACCACAGAGCAATACATGGCATGGCAAGGCAACCAACAATAAGAAGACATGTTTATGAAGCTAGGCATGGCAAGAACAAGTTCATAGGGTGCATGGATCACTAGCAACAATCATGGCAAACATTGAACTTAAAGTTAATCAGGTTGACAGCAACATTATTTAGCAAGTTGAGAGCAAGATAACAACAAGTTACAGTAGGCTATAAATGCAACCAGGGGCATGGATGGATAGAGCATGACATTTATAATAAAACATCCTTAGTGAACATCTCCAGATTATGCATAGAATGACTTGTAGCAGCAGGTTAACATAGCATCATGATATAGCAGATTCAGACTAGCAAAACAGTAACAACAAGTACCCTACTTCACGAGCTCGATGCACTCACTACAAGACTCACAAAAATGCATGGATTTGCACCACTATAAAGATGGCATGACATAGATCAAAACTCATGTAGAGATCATGCTCATAAGATGCACACATCAAATGCAACAAAAATGACAAATCATCAAGTTATAACAGTTTCCGCAGATTAACATCATATAGAACTCTTGCAACGATGATTCAGGCATCAAGATGGACTCAAATGAAAATGTGCAATGGAATGAAATGAAGTACTCGTTGACGTGAACAATTTGACATATTACACGCACGAAACGGAGCAGTATGCATGGAGTTATGATGCGATGAACATGGCATGATAATGTCACAGAAACAGGGACTTAGACGAAAATTATACCTCCGCGAAAGTCAACGCGGGACGGAGGCGTGCGGGACGAGGAGATCCGGGATCGGGGCGACGTTTGGTTCGTTGCACTGGTGGATCTGGTCCCGTCGACCGAATCTCGCTGGGGCTAGATTTTTATATGTACAAGCTTTTAAAAGGATGTCAGGTACAATGAAAAGAATGTTGGGCAGAGAATTGAACTTTTCTTTTCCTAGGGTGGGTGAAGTGCCCAACAATGAAATGAGTTTGGTAGGTGACTACAACTCTACAAGGGTAGCTCTGCGCATTACTTCCAAGTCCACCCATGTTAAAGATCTCAATGTCTCTAAATCCAAGTCCACGCATGAACTTCATTTTTGTCATCTCTTCCCAAGAAACCAACCAAGTTTTCCTCTGTCCATTCTTGCTACCACACCAAAGCTTCCGGATGGCTGAATTGATATCTTGGCAGAGGCCCCTTGGTGATTTAAAACTATCATGGAGTAGACCGGAAACCACCTGGCAACAACTTTAATAAGTATTTCTTTCCCTCCCAAAGTTAGGTGTTTTCCGATGCATCCTCTCGCCTTGTTCCAAGTTATATCCTTCAATAAGTTGAAAGCCCCATTCTTGCAGCTTCCCATGTCTGATGGCATTCTTAACCATTTGCTTTATTTTGTTCGCTTATGCGGCTAGGGTGGATCCTAGGCGATTTCTTGGCTTCATTTTTTCTGTTTGTCACTAGAAATTGTTTTTTTTCTGTGTGTGGTTTTCTATTTCTTTTTTTTCATATTTGGTTTTTGCTTTGTATTTTTTCGTTTTATTCTTTTTGAATTTTTTGACAAAAAATTGCAAGATATGATGAGCATTTTCTCTAATAAATATGAAATTTTTAGTATATAGTGAATTTTTTTGAATGCAATGAACATTTTTTTAATATATGATAAATATTTTATATATGCATTAAAATTTTTAATATATGATGAACATTTTTTTGTATAGA
>NC_041389.1:643688747-643689294 GCF_002162155.2 Triticum dicoccoides
ATAGGTTTTAGATACCAAGCTCATAAAACAACAAGATTTTTTGTGGTTGGGGGGGGGGGGGTTGGAGGGCATCGAGCAAATATTTTTTGGTGTTCATTTTCCTTTGTTCTCTTTTCCTTTTGTTTCCTTTTCATTGCATGATTTGTTTTTGAATTCTTGAACTTTTTTGTATTTTCGAACATTTTGGAACTCACGCTCATTTTTTTAAATTATGTACTTGTGGTGTGGTGGCTATTTGCCGACCACACCACCACTATGATCTTCTCGCGGGCAGCAACGAAGATTCGACTATATTCAGACCGAAGTGGAGCTCGAACTATGTTCTCGTGGGAGAAGTGGGGGTGTCCCCCGCTCCATCATGGACCACGCGTCGTGCCCAGCCACCGGCAGTTAGGGCGCGACGCATGTCAAGAGCCCAACAAGTGGCCCACCAGCGGGCGTCATGGACAAGACCCTTCACGAGAGCTTGGCCTCATGATACCCCTCCTCAGCTGGCAGGCATCTTGAGAACACTAGACATCTTCACCAAGAGCCTCGCGAGGCCCTC
>NC_041389.1:643689506-643698617 GCF_002162155.2 Triticum dicoccoides
CCTGAGGCGTGCAAGGCAGGCACCGCTCGGCTCGATTGTTCGGTGTAATGTCATCACATGGGTGGCGCGCGCGGCGACGAACGACACCAGAGGCCGTGCCAGCAGGCGCAGATGAGGAGGATTTCCTCTTTTGTGCTAAGGGAGCACGACTAGCAAGCCGGTTCCCAAAGCAACCCCGAAAGGTTGCCCGATCGATGCAAGAAGACCAAGACGATGGTCACGCATGATGAAGGTCATCCCCGAACCCATCGACGCATCATGGATGGTGGCTTTGCAGGCGAAGACCACATTTTGTCAGGATAGACTGCGCCTATATCTCCCTTCAAAATTGCCCTTGTGTTGCAACCCTTCCCGCCAATGTTTTCGGGGGAATAGGACCAAGGCAGATATAAAAGGAGGGTAGAGTGCCGCTGTAGGAGAGACCTCTCGGAACCCTAAACCTTGTACTCACTTCCTTCCCACCAGAGCAATCCCAACCAAGCAGGACGTAGGGTTTTACACCACAAGGTGGCCCGAACCTAGGTAACCGCTGTGTCACTGATCCACTCCCGCTAGCTCGCTCTCGCCGTAGCCTCGTCGTGGTTTAGCTGTTCATAGGGACGAGGTGGTAAGAAGGAGCTCACCCCAGTGTTCGAACCTTTGGGCCCCTTGAGCCCCGATTCCGACAACGGTGATGTAATCCGGCAGCGAGGGCATGCAGGAGACGAGGCGACGATCCAAAGACTAGGGCGACGACAACAACAGGGTGCTGGAACATGAAGTTTGAAGAAATTTTCAACATACGGGCCGCATATGTATATATACCCATGTGCTGTTGGTGGCTCCGAGTGGAACAACTAAGTGGCACCGATATGTGTAACTGCAAGCAGTATAGCACATCGGTGATGCCGAAACGGTTCAACTCGGTGACACCAAGAAGGAAAACTAGATCAATCTAAGTGATTTCGGTTTGAGCGAGTTTGAGTGAATTGGTTCAACCAAAATTCACATAGAAGGTTTTGGAGCTTAGTCCTTCTCAGATCGGTGACTCCGATTGTGCCTCACCTGGAGGGTCCGAAAATAACTTGTTCAATTTTTGTGATGTAGCAAGAATAGAATTTGAGACAAGAAAGTATACATATCTAGAGGAGGTGCTTAGGTATTCTTGTACGTCCACTTGGCCAGAAAAACCAAGACAATCAAAACAACAAATGGATTTCCTCGAATGAAGAAACATGCATACCAACATGCTTACACAATAAGATAGCAAATGAAATATGTGTCAAACATGCACAACCAATTCTAGCATCTATCAAGCAATTGACGATGACTAGGTCATCTATATATGAGTATATTGACTTAGGAGTAAAATGAGCACATTTGATCATAGGTCATACTCACCATTTAAGCACAAGTGGGGTTTCCACTTTTACATAAATCATTAATGTGTTCACACCATTAGAGTTGGTTTAGCTCAATTTTTAGAGCAAAGCTCCCTCTAGATGTGATATCCCCCCAAAGAGGGATGAACCAACCTTGGGTTTTGTCGATGATGACTTCATGTAGATAGTGAATATGTGGATGCTCAATGTTGATGTAGTCCATCAAGAGTTGGGAGAAATCCTTTGGAATTTTGCACTTTCAATACCTACATGGGTTAGTCCTACGAGGAACATACAAGGATATCCATAGACAAATAGTGAATTTCACATATGATGATGTCCATGAATGCATTGAGTTACCTTGTCCATTGTCTTACCAATAAGAGGGTTTGTGACTCCATGAACTAGTGCAAGATGTGGAAGTTGGTTGCACAAGTTCTTGCCAAAATGAATATGAGTGAAATATGTTGGCGGGGTCACCCTCAAGAACGAATTAGTTCTTCTTCTTTGGGACCCACATCTACTTGATGGGAATCCTTGGAGTTGTAGTTGAACTTGATGAAGTAGAGCTTGATGAAGTCTTGGGAACCCATTTGACCATGGCTTGAGGTGCTTCTTCAAATGAGTCAATTTCTTCTTGAAGTTTATCCTTGCCTTTTAGCTTGTGGTTTTGTGGTGGAAGATCATCTTGAGCTTGTGTTCCCTCAAAAGAAGTGGGGCCAAACTTCTCTTATTGAGGAACAAACTTCGTCTTGGGGTATTGATCTTCCTCCCATTCAACTCCATTGGTGTTGAACTTCCGTTCAAAACCAATAACTTGATTTTTCCAGTGTCTTCCTTGCTTGCGTACAATCTCCTCGAATTGCTTATGTCAGTGTTCTGGGAACGGGGGTCCCCAGACTTGCCTGCCTGCGGCCCATGACATGGCTCTCCAAGCGGGCCCGTACGGCCCATCTTCACCAGCAAGTACTCAAGACCCTCGCGAGGCGGATGACACAAGACCTCCTCGGGAGCGGCCTCACCAGGCTGGCTCGTGAGGAGCGGAAAGATCAAGGTAAGGGGGTACCTTGCGAGGTTTCCAATGACGCAAGCCATGACGATTGCAGCCAGGCGGGCGCCAGTGCGCGCAGTGTCCTCATTTCCTCTTTGGTGCTAAAGGGGCAAGCGCGGGCGAGGAGTCCCGAGGCGTCAGGCAAAGGTTTCCATATCGGTGCAACGAGACCAAGACCAGCAGGACGGCAGGACGGAGGTCACCGTGGAGCCCAAGACGGCGTCACCACCAGAGCCTTTGGCAAGCGAAGACTACTTTTGTCAGGATAAGCTGTACTAGCTGCCCCCTTCAAACTTGGTCGTTGTGGCATCCCTTCCCGCTCAATATTTGGGAAGAGGACCAGGGCCTCTATAAATAGGAATAGTCATCACCATAGGAGGCAACTCATCTTGAGCAATACTCACCCGCACACCAGCTCACCAAGCACAAGAACACCTCTCCTCAGGAGGCTATTCTTCCCCTGTACTGTTCATCCTCAACCCAAGAGGCAATCCACCACCACCACACTGGACTAGGGTATTACACCTCAACGATGGCCCGAACCAGTATAAATCTTGTCTCCTCGTGTTCTTTGGGTTCAGCGAGCTAGTCCATGAGATCGTGGAGTGCGAGAGCTTAGGAGAGGAGAAATCTTCATGCACACCCCAGTGTTTGAACCTCAAGCGTTTTGCCGGAACCCGAAATCCGACATTTGGCGCGCCAGGTAGGGGTGCGCTGAAGCCTTCCTCTCGACGATCCGTGCTTCACCGCTCCACCACAACCATGTCGGACACTCGTCGTGCCCGTGCTGAGCGCCCGGCCGCCCGCGTCGCTCAAACGGCTCCTATCGGCGGGCCTCCCCATCATTCTCCGTCACCCGCCGCCAACGCTGCCACTGGCCCGACTGGAAACGAGCAGAAGGCGTCCTCACTGCACCCCTCGGTGCGGCAGGATGGCCACACCGCCACTCCGCCGCTGACCCCCACCGGTTCATCGTCTCACGCTCGTCGTGCTCCCACAGATGCGCGGGCCGCGCTGCTCATGGCACACGAGCTCCTGCGTTACCGCCCGGTCGATGACCTCTACGAGGACTGGTTGGACCGCATCGCTGAGCTCGTCAGCGCCGCAGGAGGATCCCCTGCACCGTCCCTCTCGCTACCTCGTCCACCGTAGGCTACGGGCAACGTAGCTCACGGAGCGCCTCCACCACCTCTGCACCAAGACAACGCCCTGGCGCCAAGGCACGCGGCCCCGTGGCGCGACCCGCCATGCCAAGCACCCGCGCCTGAAGAAAGAAGCTGTCAAGAAGTTCCTCGACCGCAAGAGAATGCTCCACCGCTCCTCGCACCGCCACGTCAGGATCGCTTGCTGCGGCAGGGCCGTGCGCCACTTGTCGTGGCAGCGCGCGGGCACCAAGATCAAGCTCCACCTCCATGGCGGGCCCCGGCGACCACGGCAGGCTGTTGCGCCTTCATCGTCGAGCTGCATAGCGTCGCCTAGCCGGGCAAGTTCAAGCCGGATCTGCCTCCTCGCTACGACGACACCCCGTAGAGTTCTTGTAGCTCTACGAGCTGAGCATCGAGGCGGCCAATGGCGACGAGAAAGTCATGGCGAACTGGTTCCCCATGGCACTCAAGGACGGCGCTCGTTCCTGGCTCCTGAACCTGCCTCCGGGCTCGATCTCCTCCTGGGACGAGATGCGTGACCGCTTCGTCGCCAACTTTCAGGGCACTCGCGACCACCCCCCAGTCGCGGGTGACCTGCACTGCATCAAGCAGCAACCAGGAGAGACCCTCCAGAAGTACATCCAGCACTTCAACAACGTTCGCCTCAAGATCCCCAAGGTGACGGACGAGGCCATCATATCGGCGTTCTCTGATGGCGTCCGTGACGTCAAGATGAAGGAGGAGCTCGCCATCCACAAGGAGCTGTGCACATCTCTGGAGCTGTTCAACCTGGCGACCAAGTGCGTAAGAGCTGAGGAAGGGAGCCTTTCCCTCCTCAAGCTCCCAGTTGCCGACCCAGAGGAAAAGAAAGCCAAGGCCAAGTACGTGAAGCGCAAGGGAGTGGCCGTGCTTGCGGCAGAGCCGGACACAAAGCGCGGCAGGGACCAGCCCGAGTCATCCAAGAGCAGCCGACCATTCTGCGCAGTCCACAACGTGCACAGCCACAACACCAACGACTGTCAAGAGCTCAGGGCCACTCGGGATGGACGCTTCGGTCGACGCCCCGAGTGCAACAACCGGGGCTACAGCCGAGGAGGAGGACGTGGCGGAGGACGCTGGGACAACCGTGGCCCATTCCAAGAGTGGCGCGACCGGCCTCGTGAAGACCGTTGGCAGGACATGCATCACGAGGGAGCCTGGAGGGATCAGCCTCGCGAGGACCATCGCCAGGGCAACACCGGTCTTCCTCCGCTGCCTCCACCACCAAGAAGGAACGAAGACCACCATCAGGACGAGGGGCTGGGGGCTTCCAGGAGCCGTGTGCGATCGCCAACATCTTGGGCGGAGCTCAAGCCCCGGCCTCTCAATGCATCTTCAAGCAATTTTCTCGTGAGGTGAACGCAGTCCTCCCCAGGCTCGAGGCCACACGCCCGCTCAGGTGGTCCAAGTGCACCATCACCTTCAAGAGCGTGGCAACCGCTGGCGCTCTCCCGATGCTTTGTTCACCCGTCATCAGCAACGTACAAGTCACCAAGACCCTCATCGATGGTGGCGCCGGGCTCAATGTCCTGTCTATCGAGACGTTCGACAGCCTTCAAGTGCCATACGATCAGCTTCAGCCTACCAAGCCCTTCTCAGGAGTGACTGACGGCTCCACCGCACCGATAGAGCAGGTCCGCCGTACCGTCACCTTCGGAGAACGTAACGACTACCATACCGAGCTCATCGACTTCGACGTCGCTCACATCCGTCTGCCATACAATGCCATCCTTGGGTGCCCGGCACTGGCCAAGTTCATGGCAGTGACTCATCACGGCTACAACGTCCTCAAGATGCTGGGAAGCGGCGGAATCATCAAGGTCCCCTGTGAAGAAAGGGACGCGGTGTGCTCCCTCAAGCGTGCCTTTCAAGCCGCAGCAATCGAAGACCCAGACAGCAAGGGCGAGTATCCTCCTGAAGCCATCCCTAAGAAGAAGAAGCAGCTACTCCGCCCAGGACCTCAGGGGAGCGGCGCCTCAGGCGGTGCCACGACAGGATCGGCGCCAGCGCCTGGGGCGTCTCCCTCCCTCGCATAGGAAGGCGTGCCCGGCACCCTCCTCGGGCAGGGCTCGGGGGCTCTCTTTTGGAGGGCCTCAGACCTCGAAAACATCACGAGGGAGGCGCTCGGGCACCACTTGGAGGCGTGCTTTGCGGCACGTCTCCCTCAGGGGGACACGAGGCGAGGAGCGCCCAACGCTCAGGAGTTCATTGCCAAGACCACTCAGGAACTGCAAGACGCGAGAGCCATGCGCGGAGACCGCCGCTCACCGGGCACAGCCCCCCATCCAGACGAGGATGCCGGGCTGCGCTTCTGCATTGATGTCCCAGGGCTCAACAGGGCTGCATCTCAGGAGCTCTTCTGGCCTTTGCGCGTGGGATGCTGCGAGGGCCCACCTCACAGCTACGTTCGCATGCCCATCAGCCTGCCGAGCGTGGCGTCCTCCTTCCAGCGCGGCCTGCAGAGCATCCTGGCGGCTCAGGAGGCCAGGCACCACGCAGTCCTGGCATAGATGGAGACGGTCCTCAAGGAACCGCCTGGACCCCCAGAGCCTCTAGAGGCTCAGGATCCCGGTGGCTCGTGACGAGCAACCCCTGCGCCACGCATCTTCAGCTGCCCCAACGCCCCTTCTACAACGGAACCAGGTGACATTTTCCAAGTTCATTTAGCTGGGAGCACCCCTCGGGCTGCATCATCCCCAGGCCGCGTGGGTCCGTCCCTACGGCATGTATCCTTTTATGTCTTTAGCTTACCTTGCTGGGGGCGCCCCACGAGCTGCACCATCCCCAAGCCGCTTGGGTCCGACCTGGTGGCATGTATCGCTCGTGCATTTACTTAAGTCAATTTGCTTCTCATGCGTAATCTATCTATGATTATCACCTGCTTAATTGTCACCCGCCATGGGAGCCGCGCGCTGGCCATCTTTCTTCAGGACCCTTCGTGTGAGAGGGTTAGGCACGGTGTCTGTGCTCGGGCCCATCCCTGCAGCGTCAATAAATCCAACGGTTGAGCTCTGTCTGGCGGGCCGGCCCCGTTCACGTCACCTCCTGGGGCCATTGGTGCTTGGCCTTCTCACGTGACAACCTCAAGAGATTCTCTCGGTGCAGGTTGTCTAACCACCTCGCAGGACCACCACAGCAAACAAGACTCAAGACCAGGCGCAACCCGCCTTGAGGTAGGGCCTCACGAGTGCCCAGACACACCTCGTCTAGCCCTGCAGTGCAAGCCATGTGTCAGGGCGGGGCTGTACACGCCTCGGGGGCTCTCCGCAGTAGGGAGTCCCCTCCCACGTACCAGTGGAAGCACCATGCTCCGCGCTGGCCATCGACACTACCGACGAGCGGCTATGCCCGTGCAAGTGCGGAAGCACTATGCTCCGCGCTGGTGATAAACAACTGAGGGCGGCCCCACGGCCGTATGAACTTCAGGGAGCCCTTGAGCTCAGTGTCCAACCTCACCGCAACGCCTCCCCTCGGGAGAGCCACGCGAGGGGGCTGGGCACGGGGGCTGCGCCTGGGTCATGCCCAAGCGTACGCCACCCAGCCAGGTCCCTCGGACCTGGTCGTCGCGCGCCCTCCCGAGCCGAGTCTCAGCGAGGACAAAGGTATGAAGGTTGTTTGCGCGTCAAGGGGGACTCCTGAGCATTGGGACTCAGGAGCCAAACTAGTCACGTAGCCCCTCACTCCTTGGTTCCGTCCTGGTCTCCGGTCGGCCCAACGGCGGTTGAGGTATGCGCGGGGCCGGGCCCTGTCGACGTAGAACACTAAACCTACTCCTGCATCTCCTTCCTATAAGCTGTTTGCGCATCAAGGGGGACTCCTAAGCATCGCGACTCAGGAGCTTAACTGGTCACGTAGCCCCTCACCCCTTGGTCGCGTCCTGGTCTTCGGACGACCCAACGGCGGCTGAGGTATGCGCGGGGGCGGGCCCTGCCGACGTAGAACGTAAAGCAAATAGGAAGAAAATCGCAAAATCTCAAAGCAAATATTACAAGATATATTGTTCTCCCAAATATCAAACACAAGTTTAAACGCCTCCATGAGGCATGATGCATGTTGCAGGAGTGAAACATGAAAGCAGCCACGAGCAGGTCACCCCTGGGCACCGCCATCACCTGCAAGGGGTGCCCCATCCTTGATGGCGTCACCCTCACCTGTACCACTGGTCGGGGCTGCAGGATTAGGAGCACCGCTGGTCGAAGGCACGAGAGCGAAGGCGCGGAACTTCTTTAGCAGGGCCTCCACCTGACCCTTCACGACCGCGGCAGCGGCCGCACAACGCTCGTCGTCCACAGGCTCTAGCAGCTCGTCAAGGCAGGCAGCGGGATCGCGAAGATAGAGGTGGCTGAAGACACGCGTCAGCGCAGCTGAGGAAAGAACGCGGACTTCTTCCTCGGCCATGGGACCGATGCCGCTCACAACCTCCTCAAGTGCGTCAACCAAGTAGGGAAGCAGCTGGGCGGGGCCATCCTTGTCGGTGGTCAACGGCCTTTCCAAGCCCTTCTGGTAGAGTGCCTTCTGCCACGTGGGACCTCTCCTCGAGAAGCACGAAGGCTGCACGGTCCTCAGCCAGCACCTTCACCTTGGCGTCAAGTTCGGCTTTCTCCGCCTCCATCTTCCGCTCCAGCTCCTCCAGCCGGCTGCGTTCCGCGTCCTGCTCCTTCCCCAACTCTCCCAGCTCGGCGTCGCGATCCTTGATGGCGTTTTCCCGGGCCTTCATCTTCTCCTCCTCCGCCTCACGACCACGAGCCTCTTCCACACGCTTGTCGCGCATGGCCTTTAGCTCGGCCTCCAGCCCCCGGCAATGATCCTGGGCGTCTTCGGCATCCTTCAACGCCACTTCACGAGCAACTGCAGCTTGGGCGGTGGCCTGCTTCTCCTTCTTGGAGGTCGTCGTGGCCTGGCTCAGTGTCGCTCGAACATACACGTCAGAATGAAGCCAGACAGAGACCAGCTCCAAGCGCCCGTCTACCAGGTGGGGGTCGGCACCCTGGAGATCTTCTCACAGCTGGCACTACAAAAAAAAGACACATCCGTGACATTTTGGGCCGAACGAATTTTTTTCTGTCATACATATGACACTTCTATGACGATAATTGTGACAAAACCCGGTATCATCATAGATGTGGTGGGATCCTACTTCTATGACAAAAAATCATGACAGAAAATGGGCTTTTAGTCCTGGGCGGGCCGGAGACGCAACTGCATGACATTCTTTGGGCCGTCCATGACGGAAAAAACCGTGGTAGAAGCGAGGGGGAGGAAAATTTCAGGGAGTTCCCGGTTACGGTGGGAGGTCAGGGGCCGAGCAATGCGCGTTTCTCTCGTACACGTACGCGCGTGTGTGCGAGGCATTGGATCTAACTGAACCCGAGTGAGGCGTTGGGCTCTAACTGAACCCGAGCGATTGCACTGCAGGCTACGCGTTACTGAACCCGAGCGATCGATCGATGGCTGTTAACTGAACCCGATCGAGTGATTCCTTCGCTACTGCTGCTAACTAAAGCCGATCGATGGG
>NC_041389.1:643698916-643700759 GCF_002162155.2 Triticum dicoccoides
TGTTTTATTAATTAAAATTTTGCCAGGAAATAATTTTTTTTATTTTTTTTGGATTTCCTTTTGATTTCAGAACCATTCTTTTCTTGGTTATTATGGAGTTTTTACCCCAAGTGAAAAATTTCCAAATGTTTTATTGGACTTGTATACCCTCTCAAGAAAACATTTCTTCTATAGTGGATTTAATTGCATAATTATTTTCCCTGAGCCTCATTTCTTTAAAAATGATTTTTTTATAAGCTTTAGAGCCTCTTTTGCACTACAACCATTTGATAAATTTATTAAAAATTCCAACCAAAATTTGGAGATGTCATGTGATGTTTTTAAATCACTTTTATGCAAAAATATCTTCTGTTCATTGGAGATTTTGAGCTCTACACCCAGTTTTCAAATCTGGTCCAGTGGGCAATTTTGCACTACAACCTATTTAAATATTTATTTAAAACTTCCACCAAAATTATGGGATATCAGTGGCAGTATATAATTCAACTTTATGCAAAATCCAGTGATGGTATTTGAAAAATTTGAGTGAATCAACCTCATTTTCATACTGGTCCAACTTGATGATTTGCACTGCAACCATATTTTAACTTACTCCTTTACCCATGATTCTTTTTCCTACTTTTAGACCACCATACAAAACCCTTAAGTCCAAGAGAGTAGACCCATTGGAGGATTTTAAGTGCATGCAAAAATACCTTTTTCTTTCTGTCCAGATTTGACTTTCTCAAAAACTTGCACTACCAACTTTTGATTTTTCCCAAACCAACCATGGCATGTTTTCTAGTACCTAAAGAGACTCTGATCTGGAAACTTTGGTCACTTGAAAAACCTTCTGGATGCCCCTAGCATTTCGTCGAACAGTTGGAGTGCATGAACTGTTTTGGCACGGATTTTAGTTAGCATTATAGAGTTGCTTTGCTTGCCTAGCCAGCTTGTCCACTAAAGGTTTAGTAACCACCCTAACTAGTCTGGTAACTTGCAGTATCTTCCAAGCCCTCTGGGGTGCCATGGCATTTCGCCGAGCAGTTGGTGGGCATGCACAGGGCGCGCCCATAGCGCGCCAACTGCAGCCGCGCACCCGAGCCGCCGTGTCGCGCTTGCCCCGTGCCTCCTGACCCTCTGCCGCTCGCAGCGTAGTGCCAAGCCTCGACTTGTACCCCCTCACGAGCACCACAGCCCCTCGCCACGTCTCCGGCAAGCCAGAAGCTAGCCGCCATCGCCGCCTGCTGTGGTCGGTGCCGTACGGGCCACCTGGCGCGTCCCCGAGTACCCCCGCCCGCCGTGCTCATCCACAACCCCGTCGCCTACCTCTGCAAGCCCTGCCAGCCAGCCCCCACCTCCGCTGCTCTGCAATAGTGCCGTCGTCGTCGTGCTTATCCTCGGGCAGCCGATGAACCGCCTCTCCGTGCCTATATAAACCCACTCCGAGCTCTTCACGCTGGGCATGAACCCTCCTCGATGCCATAGCAAGGCCCCTCTAGCTCCCATTCCTCCAGAGGCCGTCGTTCTCTCCGTCTCTGGCAGTTTGGGCCGCCGCCGCCCTCCGATCGATTCCGAGCAACCAAAGCTGCTGCCCTCCATGCTCCCCTCCATTAGCTCCAAATCGACCCAGAGAACCCTTTCCCACTTCCATTTTCACCCGGGAGCCACGATATGCCAAACCCCATTCCCTCCCGAAGCTTCCGCTCCGCCATGGAGGAAGGTGCTCTCACCCTCAAGCTCCCCCGCGCCCCTAACCACTGCAGATGGATGCGGTGCCTCCTCCCGATCAACCCAATATCGCGAGTGCGTCGAATGGTGGCTTGGGTCGCCGGGGATCGCCGTTGGGATCAGCCCCTGTCTC
>NC_041389.1:643700985-643705948 GCF_002162155.2 Triticum dicoccoides
ATGAACCCGACAGGTGGGGACCACCTGTCGGTGAGCCAACCCGAGCCACTAGTGGCGCAACCCCGCTAATGTGTTTTCCTCTGGTGGAAGCGTATTTCCGGTAAGTACGCGACCAATGTCAGAAGATGTAGTCCAGGCGAACCGTTTTCCTTTTTCTTAAAAAAACAGAACTTTGACTGGCTATATCTTTTTAAATAAAACTCCAAATGACTTGATTCTTTTTCTGTTGTTTCCCAAATATTGTCTAGTTTATTTTCATATTTATTTCAAAATTTTCCAAACAACTTTTTTGTACTGTTTTTAAAGTATGTGTTGATTTAAATTTATTTAAAATAGGATTTTTGGAGAGGGAGAAGAAAACTTTCAAAAGTTTTGGAGAGCACCTCACCTCTCCACACCTTGAAGGCAAGCATTTTTGAACCCTGGCATAATATTATTGTGTGTTATTTGATACGATAGCAACACCACCTCGACACGAAGTTTCGGTTATTTCATGTGATGATATGATTATACTCATAAGTGCATATCGATGATTCCATGCTGTTGGCATTCGATATATTGTGATAGTAGAAACCCTTGTATACCTTTCATGCCTACCGGGAGGAAGTCGGGAGAGCCTCTGTCTTGGGTAGACACGAGCTTGTCTTCGGTCTTCGTTGAGACGGTTGTGACTGGTACGACAAAGTGAGGCATGACGAGTGGTGACTTTGTCTGATGGTTGAGAAATATTTGTTATGCTAACCATGCAGGAAAATACTTAAACCTCCTGAGTCGACCATAGATCGAGTCTTGTTCCGGTAACCCCCATACTTGTTTCGTACTACCACTTGTCCCTGCCACAGGTAGGGTACGGTTCAGTAAGTTGTCAACCCCTATCCTAGCACACACCGTACAGAGAGGCCATGGTGGAAGATACCGGAGGCCACCGGTAGGCATGCCACCTGGTCCGGGGGCATGGGTGTTTTCGGTTGTAGCCGAAGGGGGTAGCTCCCCTAGTTTGCGCGCGGTATAAATTTTGTGATCCTATGCTAAGTCGAGGTTGTAGCCTCCCCACTTAGAGTTTTGCTTAACGGGTGTCAAGGGTGATTCCAGACACCGGTGAGTTTGGCTGGTGTGTGCGGTTAGGTGTGTTCTCAATCGAAAGACCATAGACGGAATTAGTCCCGATGGACTAAAGGAATCCATTACTCGTGGGTAAAGAGTACACCCTCTGCAGAGATTATACCTATTCGAATAGCCGTGTCCATGGTTAAGGACTACAGTCTGGGATGGGTCAAGTGACGGTCTTAGTGTCGGTCTTCGGAGGGGAAACTACTAAACCAGAACATTGATTATGACCTATGACATATGATGATTATGATTATTATTATTGTGGAGTAACCATTTGTATTATTTGAATTATTGAGTATCCCTGGGACGGTTCTACCTCCCGGATATTCAGTGTGGTTATTCTATTTATAAGCCCTTTATGTGCGTCGCTCAGACGCCCGACTGTGGCATGCTTGTTATTTCAATTATTTATAAGCCCTTTATGTGGTGTCGCTCAGACGCCCGACTGTGGCATGCTTGTTATTTCAATTATTTATAAGCCCTTTATGTGGTGTCGCTCAGACGCCCGACTGTTGCATGCTTGTTACATCTCTTATATATATAAGCCCTTTATGAGGTGTCGCTCAGACGCCCGACTGAGGCAGGCTTTATATTATTATCCTTTCGAGGCGTCGCTTCAAACACCCGATCGGTGCATTCTATTTTACTCTCTGATTGCATATTCATATTTGACATGAGTAACCTGCTTGCATGCATCATCAGTTTCATTTATGACTGACATAGTGGTCATGGCATGTTTCAGAGCATGATTATCTTTTGATATATTATACCAGTGTTCATGATATTTGCGAGTACATTCAAAGTACTCACTGGCTTGTCCCTGGCTATTGTCTTGGCCAGATTTCCTGCATGGAGAGGAGCGTTGCGATGACAGCCCCGGAACCTACGCAATGGAGATAGAAGCCTCGCTAAGATAGGAGTTACCCTGGTCAGTTGTTCCTGTGGGAACGGAGTCCCATAGACGCTGATGATCCCCAAACCGCTTCCGCCATCAACCACTAGAAACCATTTGTTGTACTCATAGGCCAGAATGGTCTTGTACTACATATTTTGTATTTTTGCTTGGAGTTTCTGTACCAAGTTGGTGCGTCATCAGCTAACAGTAATCCTGGGGCTGGTGAGCACAAGGGCCGCTTTTGGGAAATTAATATCCCGAAAAACCGGTCCTGACAAACTTGGTATCAGAGCCAGGCTGACCATTGGCTAATCCTATCTTAGCCAGGTCGAAAAACATAGATAAACCAACCCACCAGACCGTAAACCAACCCCGACGACACCCACAGTAATGCGTCACTTCTGCAAGATGTGAGTATCTGTGGCTTTGACCCCCAACCCCATGAGAGCAGAACCAACAAACTAGTGCCTCTCACCGTGGTTAATAACCCAGCCTGGATGCTATATAAAAGGCCACCTCGTGACCTTGCCAAGTACCCCTCACCCGATGCACAACTCTCACAGCTATTCCTCCTACATGCCGGGCCCTAGTATTTATCTGAGGACCCCAGACGCAACCGCAGGCAGTGTGGTTAAAATATTGTGGGACTTTACCTGCAGTACCATGAGTGCTACCCGTCCACCCTGGTACTGGCCAACCTTGCCCAGCATGTCATCGCTCAAGAGTGTCTGACCCAGCAGGTAATGGGTTATGTCCAGAGCCTCGCTGATTTAAATCCTTAGATCGCCATCGGCAGACCACTGAGACCCGACCAGGAGAGACGCATTCATCAACTAGTCAATCCACTTTCCCCGATGGAAGAAGAGCGTGCCCCAGTACCAGAGACATTTTCTCGAGACCCTATCCTTTTACCGTTTTCTGTGTAAACGTCATGGCCATGTTTATTTATGTGTTGGAGCTTATGCGTTGTACCCCAGTTCGTGCTATGAGTAAGCTGTTTGGTTTCAGCTGATAGGAGCAATATTTTCAAAACGGCCCTTAGCAAATCTCGAGGACGAGATTTTTTCTTAAGGGGGGTAGTGTTGTGACACCCCAAAATTTTGACCTTGTTTTATTAATTAAAATTTTGCCACGAAATAAAATTTTTATTTTTTTGGATTTCCTTTTGATTTCAGAACCATTTTTTCTTGGTTATTATGGAGTTTTTACCCCAAGTGAAAACTTTCCAAATGTTTTATTGGACTTGTATACCCTCTCAAGAAAACATTTCTTCTATCAGTGGATTTAATTGCATAATTATTTTCCCTGAGCCTCATTTCTTTAAAAATGATTTTTTATAAGCTTTAGAGCCTCTTTTGCACTACAACCATTTGATAAATTTATTTAAAATTCCAACCAAAATTTGGAGATGTCATGTGATGTTTTTAAATAACTTTTATGCAAAAATATCTTCTGTTCATTGGAGATTTTGAGCTCTACACCCAGTTTTCAAATCTGGTCCAGTGGGAAATTTTGCACTACAACCTATTTAAATATTTATTTAATACTTCCACCAAAATTATGGGATATCAGTGGCAGTATGTAATTCAACTTTATGCAAAAACCAGTGATGGTCTTATAAAAATTTGAGTGAATCAACCTTATTTTCATACTGGTCCAACTTGATGATTTGTACTGCAACCATATTTTAACTTACTCCTTTACCCATGATTCATTTTCCTACTTTTAGACCACCCTACAAAACCCTTAAGTCTAGGACAGTAGACCCATTGGAGGATTTTAAGTGCATGCAAAAATACCTTTTTCTTTCTGTCCAGATTTGACTTTCTCAAAAACTTGCACTACCAAGTTTTGATTTTTCCCGAACCAACTATGCCATGTTTTCTAGTACCTAAAGAGACTCTGATCTGGAAACTTTGGTCACTTGCAAAACCTTCTGGATGCCCCTAGCATTTCGTCGAACAGTTGGAGTGCATGAACTGTTTTGGCATAGATTTTAGTTAGCATTATAGAGTTGCTTTGCTTGCCTAGCCAGCTTGTCCACTAAAGGTTTAGTAACCACCCTAACTAGTCTGGTAACTTTCAGTATCATCCAAGCCCTCTGGGGTGCCATGGCATTTCGCCGAGCAGTTAGTGGGCGTGCACTGGGCGCGCCCAGAGCGCGCCAACTGTAGCCGCGCACCCGAGCCGCCGCGTCGCGCTTGCCCCGTGCCTCCTGACCCTCTGCCGCTCGCAGCGTAGTGCCAAGCCTCGACTTGTACCCCCTCACGAGCACCACAGCCCCTCGCCACGTCTCCGGCAAGCCAGAAGCTAGCCGCCATCACCGCCTGCTGTGGTCGGTGCCGTACGGGCCACCTGGCGCGTCCCCGAGTACCCCCGCCCGCCGTGCTCATCCACAACCCCGTCGCCTACCTCTGCAAGCCCTGCCAGCCAGCCCCCACCTCCGCTGCTCTGCAATAGTGCCACCGCCGTCGTGCTTATCCTCGGGCAGCCGACGAACCGCCTCTCCGTGCCTATATAAACCCACTCCGAGCTCTTCACGCTGGGCATGAACCCTCCTCGATGCCATAGCAAGGCCCCTCTAGCTCCCATTCCTCCAGAGGCCGTCGTTCTCTCCATCTCTGGCAGTTTGGGCCGCCGCCGCCCTCCGATCGATTCCGAGCAACCAAAGCTGCTGCCCTCCATGCTCCCCTCCATTAGCTCCAAATCAACCCAGAGAACCCTTTCCCACTTCCATTTTCACCCGGGAGCCACGGTATGCCAAACCCCATTCCCTCCCGAAGCTTCCGCTCCGCCATGGAGGAAGGTGCTCTCACCCTCAAGCTCCCCCGCGCTCCTAAGCACTGCAGATGGATGCGGTGCCTCCTTCCGATCACCCCCATATCGCGAGCGCGTCGAATGGTGGCTTGGGCGCCGGGGATTGCCGTTGGGATCAGCCCCTGTCTCTGTCGAAGCACG
>NC_041389.1:643706372-643711335 GCF_002162155.2 Triticum dicoccoides
AGAAGATGAACCCGACAGCTGGGGACCACCTGTCGGTGAGCCAGCCCGAGCCACTAGTGGCGCAACCCCGCTAATGTGTTTTCCTCTGGTGGAAGCGTATTTCCGGTAAGTACACGACCAATCTCACAAGACGTAGTCCAGGCGAACCGTTTTCCTTTTTCTTAAAAAAACATAACTTTGACTGGCTATATCTTTTTAAATAAAACTCCAAATGACTTGATTATTTTTCTGTTGTTTCCCAAATATTGTCTAGTTTATTTTCATATTTATTTCAAAATTTTCCAAACAACTTTTTTGTACTATTTTTAAAGAATGTGTAGATTTAAATTTATTTAAAATAGGATTTTTGGACAGGGCGAAGAAAACTTTCAAAAGTTTTGGAGAGCACCTCTCCTCTCCACACCTTGAAGGCAAGCATTTTTGAACCCTGGCATAATATTATTGTGTGTTATTTGATATGATCGCAACACCACCTCAACACGAAGTTTCCATTATTTCATGTGATGATATGATTATACTCATAAGTGCATATCGATGATTCCATGCTGTTGGCATTCGATATATTGTGATAGTAGACACCCTTGTATACGTTTCATGCCTACCGGGAGGAAGTCGGGAGAGCCTCTGTCTTGGGTAGACACGAGCTTGTCTCCGGTCTTCGTTGAGACGGTTGTGACTGGCACGGCAAAGTGAGGCATGACGAGTGGTGACTTTGTCTGATGGTTGAGAAATATTTGTTATGCTAACCATGCAGGAAAATACTTAAACCTCCTGAGTCGACCATAGATCGAGTCTTGTTCCGGTAACCCCCATACTTGTTTCGTACTACCACTTGTCCCTTCCACAGGTAGGGTACGCTTCAGTAAGTTGTCAACCCCTATCCTAGCACACATCGTATAGAGAGGCCATGGTGGAAGATACCGGAGGCCACCGGTAGGCATGCCACCTGGTCCGGGGGCATGGGTGCTTTCGGTTGTAGCCGAAGGGGGTAGCTCCCCTAGTTTGCGCGCGGTATAAATTTTGTGATCCCATGCTAAGTCGAGGTTGTAGCCTCCCCACTTAGAGTTTTGCTTAACGGGTGTCAAGGGTGATTCCACACACCGGTGAGTTTGACTGGTGTGTGCGGTTAGGTGTGTTTTCAATCGAAAGACCGTAGACGGAATTAGTCCCGATTGACTAAAGGCATCCGTTACTCGTGGGTAAAGAGTACACCCTCTGCAGAGATTATACCTATTCGAATAGCCATGTCCATGGTTAAGGACTACAGTCTGGGATGGGTCAAGTGTCGGTCTTAGTGTCGGTCTTCGGAGGGGAAACTACTGAACCAGAACATTGATTATGACCTATGACATATTATGATTATGATTATTATTATTGTTGACTAACCATTTGTATTATTTGAATTATTGAGTATCCCTGGGACGGTTCTACCTCCCGGATATTCAGTGTGGTTATTCTATTTATAAGCCCTTTATGTGGCGTCGCTCAGATGCCCGACTGTGGCATGCTTGTTATTTCAATTATTTATAAGCCCTTTATGTGGCGTCGCTCAGACGCCCGACTGTGGCATGCTTGTTATTTCAATTATTTATAAGCCCTTTATGTGGTGTCGCTCAGACGCCCGACTGTGGCATGCTTGTTACATCTCTTATATATATAAGCCCTTTATGAGGTGTCGCTCAGACGCCCGACTGAGGCAGGCTTTATATTATTATCCTTTCGAGGCGTTGCTTCAGACACCCGATCGGTGCATTCTATTTTTACTCTCTGATTGCATATTCATATTTGACATGAGTAACCTGCTTGCATGCATCATCAGTTTCATTTATGACTGACGTAGTGGTCATGGCATGTTTCAGAGCATGATTATCTTTTGATATATTATACCAGTGTTCATGATGTTTGCGAGTACATTCAAAGTACTTACTGCCTTGTCCCTCGCTATTGTCTTGGCCAGATTTCCTGCGTGGAGAGGAGCGTTGCGATGACAACCACGGAACCTACGCAATGGAGATAGCACCCTCGCGAAGATAGGAGTTACCCTGGTCAGCTGTTCTTGTGGGAAATGGAGTCCCATAGACGCTGATGATCCCCAAACCGCTTCCGCCATCAACAACTAGAAACCATTTGTTGTACTCATAGGCCAGAATGGTCTTGTACTACATATTTTGTATTTTTTCTTGGAGTTTCTGTATCAAGTTGGTGCCTCATCAGCTAACAGTAATCCTAGGGCTGGTGAGCATAATGGCCGCTTTTGGGAAATTAATATCCCAAAAAACCGGTCCTGACAAACTTGGTATCAGAGCCAGGCTGACTATTGGCTAATCCTATCTTAGCCAGGTCGAAAAACCTGGGTAAACCAACCCACCAGACCTGAAACCAACCCCGACGACACCCATAGTAATGCGTCACTTCTGCAAGATGTGAGTATCTGTGGCTTTGACCCCCAACCCCATGAGAGCAGAACCGACAAACTAGTGCCTCTCACCGTGGTTAATAACCCAGCCTGGATGCTATATAAAAGGCCACCTCGTGACCTTGCCAAGTACCCCTCACCCGGTGCACAACTCTCACAGCTATTCCTCCGACATGCCGGACCCTAGTATTTATCGGAGGACCCCAGACGCAACCCCTGGCAGTTTGGTTAAAATATTGTGGGACTTTACCTGCAGTACCATGAGTGCTACCCGCCCACCCCGGTACTGGCCAACCTTGCCCAGTATGTCATCGCTCAAGAGTGTCTGACCCAGCAGGTAATGGGTTATCTCCCGAGCCTTGCTAATTTAAATCCTTAGATCGCCATCGCCAGACCACTGAGACCCGACCAGGAGAGACGCATTCATCAACTAGTCAATGCACTTTCCCCGATGGAAGAAGAGCGTGGCCTAGTACCAGAGACATTTTCTCGGGACCCTATCCTTTTACCGTTTTCTGTGTAAACGTCATGGCCATGTTTATTTATGTGTTGCAGCTTATGCGTTGTACCCCAGTTCGTGCTATGAGTAAGCTGTTTGGTTTCAGCTGATAGGAGCAATATTTTCAAAACGGCCCTTAGCAAATCTCGAGGACGAGATTTTTTCTTAAGGGGGGTAGTGTTGTGACACCCCAAAATTTTGACCTTGTTTTATTAATTAAAATTTTGCCAGGAAATAAATTTTTTATTTTTTTGGATTTCCCTTTGATTTCAGAACCATTCTTTTCTTGGTTATTATGGAGTTTTTACCCCAAGTGAAAACTTTCCAAATGTTTTATTAGACTTGTATACCCTCTCAAGAAAACATTTCTTCTATCAGTGGATTTAATTGCATAATTATTTTCCCTGAGCCTCATTTCTTTAAAAATGATTTTTTATAAGCTTTAGAGCCTCTTTTGCACTACAACCATTTGATAAATTTATTTAAAATTCCGACCAAAATTTGGAGATGTCATGTGATGTTTTTAAATAACTTTTATGCAAAAATATCTTCTGTTCATAGGAGATTTTGAGCTCTACACCCAGTTTTCAAATCTGGTCCAGTGGGCAATTTTGCACTACAACCTATTTAAATATTTATTTTAAACTTCCACCAAAATTATGGGATATCAGTGGCAGTATATAATTCAACTTTATGCAAAAACCAATGATGGTCTTTGAAAAATTTGAGTGAATCAACCTCATTTTCATACTGGTCCAACTTGATGATTTGTACTGCAACCATATTTTAACTTACTCCTTTACCCATGATTCTTTTTCCTACTTTTAGACCACCCTACAAAACCCTTAAGTCTAGGAGGGTAGACCCATTGGAGGATTTTAAGTGCATGCAAAAATACCTTTTTCTTTCTGTCCAGATTTGACTTTCTAAGAAACTTGCACTACCAAGTTTTGATTTTTCCCAAACCAACCATGCCATGTTTTCTAGTACCTAAAGAGACTCTGATCTGGAAACTTTGGTCACTTGCAAAACCTTCTGGATGCCCCTAGCATTTCGTCGAACGGTTGGAGTGCATGAACTGTTTTGGCATAGATTTTAGTTAGCATTATAGAGTTGCTTTGCTTGCCTAGCCAGCTTGTCCACTAAAGGTTTAGTAACCACCCTAACTAGTCTGGTAACTTGCAGTATCATCCAAGCCCTCTGGGGTGCCATGGCATTTCGCCGAGCAGTTGGTGGGCGTGCACTGGGCGCGCCCACAGCGCGCCAACTGCAGCCGCGCACCCGAACCGCCGCGTCGCGCTTGCCCCGTGCCTCCTGACCCTCTGCCGCTCACAGCGTAGTGCCAAGCCTCGACTTGTACCCCCTCACGAGCACCACAGCCCCTCGCCACGTCTCCGGCAAGCCAGAAGCTAGCCGCCATCGCCGCCTGCTGTGGTCGGTGCCGTACGGGCCACCTGGCGCGTCCCCGAGTACCCCCGCCCGCCGTGCTCATCCACAACCCCGTCGCCTACCTCTGCAAGCCCTGCCAGCCAGTCCCCACCTCCACTGCTCTGCAATAGTGCCGCCGCCATCGTGCTTATCCTCGGGCAGCCGACGAACCGCCTCTCCGTGCCTATATAAACCCACTCCGAGCTCTTCACGCTGGGCATGAACCCTCCTCGATGCCATAGCAAGGCCCCTCTAGCTCCCATTCCTCCAGAGGCTGTCGTTCTCTCCGTCTCTAGCAGTTTGGGCCGCCGCTGCCCTCCGGTCGATTCCGAGCAACCAAAGCTGCTGCCCCTCCATGCTCCCCTCCATTAGCTCCAAATCGACCCTGAGAACCCTTTCCCACTTCCATTTTCACCCGGGAGCCACGGTATGCCAAACCCCATTCCCTCCCGAAGCTTCCCCTCTGCCATGGAGGAAGGTGCTCTCACCCTCAAGCTCCCCCGCGCCCCTAACCATTGCAGATGGATGCGGTGCCTCCTCCCGATCAACCCAATATCGCGAGCGCGTCGAATGGTGGCTTGGGTCGCTGGGGACCGCCGTTGGGATCAGCCCCTGTCTCT
>NC_041389.1:643711775-643714193 GCF_002162155.2 Triticum dicoccoides
GGGGACCACCTATCGGTGAGCCAGCCCGAGCCACTAGTGGCGCAACCCCGCTAATGTGTTTTTCGTTGGTGGAAGCGTATTTCCGGTAAGTATTTTTCTTAAAAAAACAGAACTTTGACTGGCTATATCTTTCTAAATAAAACTCCAAATGACTTGATTCTTTTTCTGTTGTTTCCCAAATATTGTCTAGTTTATTTTCATATTTATTTCAAAATTTTCCAAACAACTTTTTTGTACTGTTTTAAAAGTATGTGTTGATTTAAATTTATTTAAAATAGGATTTTTGGAGAGGGAGAAGAAAACTTTCAAAAGTTTTGGAGAGCACCTCACCTCTCCACACCTTGAAGGCAAGCATTTTTGAACCCTGGCATAACATTATTGTGTGTTATTTGATACGATCGCAACACCACCTCGACACGAAGTTTCCGTTATTTCATGTGATGATATGATTATACTCATAAGTGCATATCGATGATTCCATGCTGTTGGCATTCGATATATTGTGATAGTAGAAACCCTTGTATACCTTTCATGCCTACCGGGAGGAAGTCGGGAGAGCCTCTGTCTGGGGTAGACACGAGCTTGTCTCCGGTCTTTGTTGAGACGGTTGTGACTGGTACGGCAAAGTGAGGCATGACGAGTGGTGACTTTGTCTGATGGTTGAGAAATATTTGTTATGCTAACCATGCAGGAAAATACTTAAACCTCCTGAGTCGACCATAGATCGAGTCTTGTTCCGGTAACCCCCATACTTGTTTCGTACTACCACTTGTCCCTGCCACAGGTAGGGTACGGTTCAGTAAGTTGTCAACCCCTATCCTAGCACACATCGTACAGAGAGGCCATGGTGGAAGATACCGGAGGCCACCGGTAGGCATGCCACCTGGTCCGGGGGCATGGGTGTTTTCGGTTGTAGCCGAAGGGGGTAGCTCCCCTAGTTTGCGCGCGGTATAAATTATGTGATCCCATGCTAAGTCGAGGTTGTAGCCTCCCCACTTAGAGTTTTGCTTAACGGGTGTCAAGGGTGATTCCAGACACCGGTGAGTTTGGCTGGTGTGTGCAGTTAGGTGTGTTTTCAATCGAAAGACCGTAGACGGAATTAGTCCCGATGGACTAAAGGAATCCGTTACTCGTGGGTAAAGAGTACACCCTCTGTAGAGATTATACCTATTCGAATAGCCATGTCCATGGTTAAGGACTACAGTCTGGGATGGGTCAAGTGTCGGTCTTAGTGTCGGTCTTCAGAGGGGAAACTACTGAACCAGAACATTGATTATACCTATGACATATGATGATTATGATTATTATTATTGTGGACTAACCATTTGTATTATTTGAATTATTGAGTATCCCTGGGACGGTTCTACCTCCCGGATATTCAGTGTGGTTATTTTATTTATAAGCCCTTTATGTGGCGTCGCTCAGACGCCCGACTGTGGCATGCTTGTTATTTCAATTATTTATAAGCCCTTTATGTGGTGTCGCTCAGACGCCTGACTGTGGCATGCTTGTTATTTCAATTATTTATAAGCCCTTTATGTGGTGTCGCTCAGACGCCCGACTGTGGCATGCTTGTTACATCTCTTATATATATAAGCCCTTTATGAGGTGTCGCTCAGACGCCCGACTAAGGAAGGCTTTATATTATTATCCTTTCGAGGCGTCGCTTCAGACACCCGATCGGTGCATTCTATTTTTACTCTCTGATTGCATATTCATATTTGACATGAGTAACCTGCTTGCATGCATCATGAGTTTCATTTATGAATGACGTAGTGGTCATGGCATGTTTCAGAGCATGATTATCTTTTGATATATTATACCAGTGTTCATGATGTTTGCGAGTACATTCAAAGTACTCACTGGCTTGTCCCTGGCTATTGTCTTTGCCAGATTTCCTGCATGGAGAGGAGTGTTGCGATGACAGCCCCGGAACCTACGCAATGGAGATAGCAGCCTCGCGAAGATAGGAGTTACCCGGGTCACCTGTTCCTGTGGGAAATGGAGTCCCATAGACGCTGATGATCCCCAAACCGCTTCCGCCATCAACCACTAGAAACCATTTGTTGTACTCATAGGCCAGAATGGTCTTCTACTACATATTTTGTATTTTTTCTTGGAGTTTCTCTATCATGTTGGTGCCTCATCAGCTAACAGTAATCCTGGGGCTGGTGAGCACAAGGGCCGCTTTTGGGAAATTAATATCCCGAAAAACCGGTCCTGACAACTGTGAGCGGTGGCGTTGCCTCTGGATGAACAGGACCCCGTGGTGTGGTGGAGGGCTGGATGAATAGTAGACGATGGAGGGGTGCCCATGGAGGGGTGGATGAACATGACCCCGTGGTGTGGAGGGCTGGATGAACAGTAGACGGTGGAGGGGTGCCCGTGGAGGGGTGGTTGAATAGGACCCCGTGGTGT
>NC_041389.1:643714562-643725857 GCF_002162155.2 Triticum dicoccoides
GTCCCGTTTTGCGGTACGCCACACCCCTCCCGATGAACAGGGCCCCCATTTCAATAGTAGGAGGTCCGTTTCCTCCGTTTTGCGGTACGCCACACCCCCCCGATGAACAGGACCCTCGTTTCGACCGTAGGAGGTCCGCTTCCTCCATTTTGCGGTACGCCACACCCCTCCCAATCAACAGGACCCCCGTTTCGACCGTAGGAGGTCCGTTTCCTCCGTTTTGCGGTACGCCAGACCCCTCCCGATGAACAGGATCCCGTTTCGAACATGGCCGGTCGAACACAAGGCTGTTTCCTCCGTTCTGCGGTACGCCAGGCCTTGTTTCCATCGCCTGTTCCGTCCAAGCCCTCCCGATGAACACGACCACGCATTCCGTTGCCTCCCCATGAACACGACGACGACGCTGTTTCTCCGTTCCGATCCAGCCATGTACACGACCCCTGGCCGTACGTATGCACGAGCAGGCGTTCGAGACCCCGCCCATATGTACACATACGTGGCCGTATTTTCTTTCTTGCACCCTGGCCGCCTCTACTACGACACGTGCGCGCCTCTACATCCACCAGTATATATGTATGTATACGTTCGCGACCAGAATGACAACGCTACGTACGCTTCGACCAGGTGGGTCCCGACTGTCAGGCACTTCCTTGCCTGCGAAGATGTAGCTGGTGGGTCCCAGCAGTCAGGGGGGCGAAATACGGTGGCCCGTCCGGTGGTTCCCCGCTGTCAGGTGGAGGAATAATTATTTTGCACGTAATAAGGAGGCACTTCCTTGCTGCGGCCATGGACCCAGCTGCCAGCCTCTCCACGTACAGTCCACGTCCGATGGAAGCCGTTCCTTGACCACGTTGACCACGCCGCGCCGACAGCACCATGGCGGTGGACGACGGCGAGGCCTAGGAAGGGGACGACGCAGAGCCGGGGAAGACGTGGCAGTGGATGCCCACGCGTAGAGGAGTACGAGGGTTCACTGGTTCGCTGCGGTGTGAGGCTGCCGTCACCGCAGAATAACAGGGGGTGTGGGTGAGTAGAGGGATGGCCTGGCCAGCGGTGGGAGTAGTAGGGGACGGTGAGGCCTCCGCCGCATCGCAGCCGGCCACAGGAGGCAGGAGCACGAGGCACGACCGGCGCTGGTTTGGGCGACTGGAGCAAGAAGACCAGAGGTTGAAGAAGCACTACGGCAGTTGGATGGACATCGTACGGTCACTGGAGCTAGAATCGTGCATATTGACTAAGTTGACAAAGCCCTCCGTCCCCGTCAACTTAGTAGGCCCACAAGTCAGCCTCCCATGAAGGTGGGTCCCAGCTAGCAGGGGGTATTCATTTTTTGTTCGTAATAAGGAGGCACTTCCGGTGGGTCCGAGCTGACAGCAAGTGGAACGTTTTTTTCGTGAAATATGGTGGCCCGTCGGGTGGGTCCCAGCAGTCAGGGGTAAACGTTTTTTCGCGATATACTGGTGGGCGTCCGGTGGGTCCCTGCTGTCAGGTGGAGGAATAATTATTTTCTGCGTAATAAGGAGGCACTTCCTTGCGGCTGCCGTGAACCCAGCTGTCAGCCTCTCCACGTAGAATATTCTTCCAATGGAATTCGGTCGTTGACCACATTGACCATGGTGCGCCAGCAACACCACGGCGGTGGATGACAGCGAGGCCTAGGAAGGGGACGGCATGGATCCGGGGAAGACGCGGCAGTGGATGCCCACACGGAGAGGAGTACGAGGGTTCACTGGTTCGGCTACGCTGCCGTCGCCGCAGAATAACAGGGGGTGTGGGTGAGTGGAGTGGAGGGATGGCCTAGCCAGCGGTGGGAGTAGTATGGGGGCGGTGAGGCCTCCGCGGCAGCACAGCCGGCCACGGGAGGCAGGAGCAGGCGGCACAACTGGCGCTGGTTTGGGCGGCTGGAGCAAGAAGACCAGAGGTTGAAGAAGCACTACGGCCGTTGGATGGACATCGTACGGTCAGTCGAGCTAGAATCGTGCATATTGACTAAGTTGACAAAGCCCTTCGTCCCCGTCAACTTAGTAGGCCCACTATACTGGGTCCCAGCTAGCAGGGGACTATTCATTTTTTGTGCGTAATAAGGAGGCACTTCCTTGCGTGCGAAGATATAGCTGGTGGGTCCGAGCTGTCAACGGCGGTAACATTTTTTTCGCGAAATACAGAGGCCGTTTCGGTGGGTCCCAGATGTCAGGTGGAGGAAATCATTATTTTGCACGTAATAAGGAGGCATTTCCTTGCGTGCGGACATGGACCCAGCTGTCAGCCTCTCCACGTACAGTCCACTTCAGATGCATGTCAGTCGTTGACCATGCTGACCACGCCACGCCGAAAGCACCAGGGCGGTGGACGACGGCGCGGCCTAGGAAGGGAATGACACAGAGGCAGGGAAGACTCGGCCGTTGTTTTTGTTTCCCACGCAGAGGGGAGTACGACTGTACGAGGGTTTACTGGTTCATCTGCCGTCGCTGGAGAATAACAGCAGGTGTGGGTGAGTAGAGGGATGGCTAGGCCAGCGATGGGAGTACGATGGGGCGGTGAGGCCTGCGCGGCAGCACAGCCGGCCGTGGGGAGAAGGGAGCAGGCAGTCCCGCTGGCGCTTGTTTGAGCGGCTAGAGCAGGAAGAGCAGGGATTGAAGAAGCACGACGGCCATTGGATGGACATCCAACAGTATACAGGCCATCTGTGGAAAGCCTCAAATCTGTGGAAAACAGCATACAACCCATCTGCCATTATTTCAAATAATTTACAGCCCATTTGCTAATTCTTACGGGTTTCTTTTGAGCCCATATTCTTTATGTTAGCATTACAGCCCATATTGTGGCCACAGTTAAAAAATTATACGAAATTTTGCATATGTCGGTGCGGTCTGAACTATTTTTAATCCCGAAATTTTGAGTCACATTCAGACTGATTTTAAAAATAAATGTATATCAATATAAAATCCAATAAATTGTCCATGCATAAAAATCAATGCAATTTAAAATCTTGAAATGAAAAAAGATATTTGAAAATAATTGCCGGTTTGATGTGTTTTAAAAATGTACAACCCATTTCTCATTACTGATAGGCCATTTTCTCGGCCAGCCGAATGAAGCTCTCCTCGTCTTGAAAGATTTGCAGCCCAACAGGCCTGATAAAGTGACTTACTTGACAAATCATAAAAAAACTGGGCTAGCCATTTTCAGAAAGAAAAAAAAACTACTGGGCTGGTCTGTGGTAAACATAAAAGAAAAGGCTGTCTAGATAGGCCAGAGTGTCCCGCACAGCCCAGTTGACACCCTGCTTCCATCTCAAAAACAAATTAGATAAATGCCACTCCAATTATGGTGATTCATAAAAATGCCACTACAATTTCCAAACTTTGAAAAATACCACTGCAATTTTTGCAAACTTTGAAAAATGCCACTGCAGTTTGCAAACTTTGAAAAACGCCACTCCAGACTTCGAGAAATGCCACTAGAAATGACATTTTTCAAAGTTTGGAAATTGCAGTGGCATTTCTCGGATACACCAGATTTGGAGTGGCATTTATCAAATTAACCCAAAACAAAAATAACTGGGCGAGCTGCTGGGTCCCTGGTGTCAGCCGCTCGTTGTGCAATTCTCTTGTTTATTGACTACGTTGACAATGGCATGGGACCCAGATGTCAGAAATCCACTAGGAGGAGCCATTTTTTTATTGGCTTGAAATAAGGAGGCACTTGCTTGCGTACTTCCATGACCTTGGCGGGTCCCTGCTGTCATCCTCTCCACATACAATCATCTCCTGATTGTGTACGCATCAACTTGCTAGGCCTACAAGTCAGCCTCTAAACCGTGGAGGACAAATACAACCCATTTAAAAAAATAACAGCCTATTCCATACGTTCAAACAGAAAGTTCAACATTCAGAGCAAAGTAACAGGTCTGATCCACATATAGAGTACTGAACTTCCACGTTGACAACCATCATAGCCAAGTGAACTATCTACTCTCACTAACACTCTAGTAGCGTACAAGTACTAACTTACTCTTAGCTAACTAGACGATGCCGGCCGCCATCTGCTGTCCATGCTAAACGCCGGCACCGGTGTCCTCCGCCTCGGACTTGCCAGAGGTGCGATAGGGCGCGTTGCTCACGCGCGTTGGCCCTTTCCATGTCGGCGTGGTCCACCGAAGCTTCGGCTTCCAAGCGGGAAACCCACTTGACGAACTGGTAGTAAAAATCGGTGTCGCGAACGCGTGCGTGCCTGACAGCCTCCAGGGCTATTTGCCGGGCGCTGGCCTCCACGTAGTCGGCCCAGTTGCGGGCGCTCTGCTTGCGACTCAGAGCGTCGGTGCGCTGCTGCTCCATGTCCCGCTGGCGCCGCAAATCGGCGATACGCTGCTCCTCCTCTAGGCGGTCGCGCTCCAACAACTCCTGCTCCTCCGCCATGCGATCGCGCTCCAACAACTCCTCGATCTCCGCATTGCCATCTAAAGACAGATAGAATGCCTCCTCCCTCCGTCTGCCTTCCGGTGAAAACCCGAACACTAGTTCCGGCGGTGACCGCCTCCGGCGTCGCCTACCATGGACGGGCGGGGGCATGGCGGACATGGCGAGCGACGTCGGGCCGGTGGGGGCTTATGAGGATATGGCGAGTTGGGTCACGGTGGCACCTGAGAAGGCCGGGAAACAGTAGTTATAGGCGGAAGGTAGCGCGACGGTCATCGGAATTCAATGCATAATGGCTTAGCGCGCCAGCTTGCCGTGGAAAACTAGAGAAACTAAAATTATGACTGTGCCATCCCGTCCCGTCTGGGTCGCACGCCGGCATGGCGGTCAAACGAGTGCACTCGAATCATCTCCCTCCTTGTCAATAATGATTCCACGGATTTAAAGCGTATCTTTTTTCGCATCAGTTAGCTACCTTAATTACGGCCGGCTGCATGCAGGCACTCAGAATCGCTCGCAGGCAGTACGCGAAGCAGCATGCAACAAGTCGCAGCCGAGGGCACGCATGCAGCCACTTAAATCGCTAGAATTTATTAGGCTTAAACTTCTGCATGCCGTTAATTATTGCCATGCCTTGGTCTTACTGCTTTGCTCACGGGACTAATAAACCCGGACGGAGGGAGTACCTTGGTTGGTGAGAGGTTTGAATTAAGCCCGGCAAACCGGAAAGGAGGTACTAGTACATGCGTGATCCGCTATTTATTCGTGTAGGATCGAGTAGGTCGTTTCTTGAATTGAGCCCTGCAAACCGGAAAGGAGGTAGTATGTGCGTGATCCGCTATTTATCCGTGTAGGATCGATAGTGTAGCTTGTCAGTTTCTTCAGAGGTAGGCATTTTTATCCGTGTAGGATCGATAGTGTAGCTTGTCAGTTTCTTCAGAGGTAGGCATTTTTATTCAAAAAACTGCCACTTCGCATCTTGCGTCGCAAATAAAACTGCCAGGAGCGCATTTGTAGGCTAGCTAGTGATCGATCAGTAATTCGTAAACACTGAGCGAACAGAAATAAGTAACTATTAATGCATCTCAATGATTCACAGATCATATACAAATATGTAGCTCCAGAAGCAAAGATCAGCCACTTTGGATCTTGCGTCGTAACTAAAACTAAGTAGTACGATTCCCATACATAAGATCAACATGTTAATGCATCTCAATGACTCATAGATCATATACAAATATGTAGCTCCAAAAGCAAAGATCTAGAAAAAACATCTGTTCTTCCTACTAACATGGATGCTTCTATTGGCCAACATTCAGTATAGACTGAAAGACAAATTTGTTTGTGAAGTCTACAGTTCCTCTTGCAAACGTAAGTGGTTTCACCAACAGCTGGAACCATGAGAATGAACCACACATGATGGAGGAACATGCACTGCAATATGATTTGGTCTTCCCTCGATCACACTGTGAGACTATTTTCGGAATACAAAATTTAACTTGGGCAAAATGATGCCCATTGTATAATCAGACCAAAGCAATGAAGCACCTAGTGTTGGCCAATAAATAGTACAGTACTACTTTTCTGCAGTCCATGAAGTGACTATCCAATCTTTCTGTGTCTATTTTCAAATGGCACTGCATGCAGTGACTATACTATTCTCTTGTGCAGTTCAACCAAAATTGCGGGTACTTTGTTTGTTTTCCAAATAGCAACGGGCAGACATCTCTGTCTACACAAATATCAAGCAGCTAGTAAGCATATATCACACCTTTTATTTTCGGTTTAAACATGCACTAGTAGAAAAGGGGGCACTGGTCTAGGCCGGGTCAACCCATTAGTCCCGGTTCAATCCAGAAACGGGACGAATGGGGGCATTGGACCCGGTTCGTGAGCCCCGGGGGCCGGCCGGGCCACGTGGGCCATTGGTCCCGGTTCGTCTGGACCTTTTGGTCCCGGTTGGTGGGACGAACCGGGACCAATGGGCCTCGCTCCTGGCCCACCACCATTGGTCCCGGTTGGTGGCTTGAACCGGGACCAAAGGCTGCCCTTTAGTCCCGGTTCAAGTCACCAACCGGGACCAATTAGTTGCCTATATATACCCCTGGCCCGCGAGCAGAGCACTCCCAGTGCTCTGTTTTTCGTGGCCGGCGAGGGGAGAGCTTTGTGGTGCTCTAGCTCACCTCCTATGCACATGAGGTGTTCGATGGAATGCCCGAGCCACACCACTTAAGCTTTCTCCTCTCCAAGCTCGACCTCCAAGCTCCATTTTCCTTAATATTTGTCTAGGTTTAGCGGTCCGTCACGTCCCGTCCCCGTCTTCACCGCCGTCGATCGCCCGCGCCGATCTCGTCGCCGGCACCACCGTGGTGAGCCTCTTGTTCTTATCTTCCTGTATGTTTATATAGATACTTGTATAATTTTCTTACTTTTATTATTGCATCTTATATAGTGCGATGGTTTTGGTATCCGCCCCCGTCGGCCCTCGTCCTGTCTATGATTCGGATGTGGTATATATATATTATCTTTTCATAACTATTATTGTTTATGACAATTATGCCGACCAACATGACATAGATTTTATTTATCTAGGAGGTTGTTGAACCGGAAATTCCAACCGACCCTATTGTCAAGAGGTTAAATTTAGTTGAAGAAGAAAACAATTTGTTGAAGGAAAAAATTAGAAAAATTGAGGAGGAGAAGATGATATTGGAGTTGCATGTTGCGGATGTCGTCGATGATCACAAGATCAAGATGGATGCAATGTGCTTGAAGATTAGAAAGATTAGAAAATATGCCATTCATACCGAGGCTTGGTATCATTATGCCGTTGGATCAGTTGTTACATTGGTTGCGATTATGATCGCATTTGTTTTCGCATTGAAATGTTTTACATAGTTTCAGTGTATGGTTTAATTAATTTAGATGCTCTACAGAGCTTTATGTTGTTAGATGAGAATTATGTATGTACTTTGGTTTTAATGTGATGATGAACTTCTATTAATTAGGTCACTTAATTATCTTTTCATGATGTTCTGTAATGACTTTTGACACACTTAATTATATATAATGCACGCAGATGAACCGGCAATGGATGTACGGTTCAAGACACACCTCCGAGTACATTAAGGGCGTGCATGATTTTCTCGAAGTGGCTGAGGCAAACAAGCAGAATGGTTTTATGTGTTGTCCATGCCCTATATGTGGGAATACGAAGTCTTACTCTGACCAGAAAATCCTCCACACCCACCTGCTTCACAAGGGTTTCATGCCACACTATAATGTTTGGACGAGGCACGGAGAAACATGGGTTATGATGGAAGACGGCGAAGAAGAAGAGTACGATGAAAACTATGTGCCCCCTGAATACGGTGATGCTACTGAATATCAAGAGGAACCAGACGGTGTGCACGATGATGCTGGAACGGGCGAAGCTGCTGAAGATCAAGAGGAACCAGACGATGTGCCCGATGATGATGATCTCCGCCGGGTCATTTTCGATGCAAGGACGCAATGCGAAAGTCAAAAGGAGAAGCTGAAGTTCGATCGCATGTTAGAGGACCACAAAAAAGGGTTGTACCCCAATTGCGAAGATGGCAACACAAAGCTCGGTACCGTACTGGAATTGCTGCAGTGGAAGGCAGAGAATGCTGTGCCTGACAAAGGATTTGAGAAGCTACTGAAAATATTGAAGAAGAAGCTTCCAAAGGATAACGAATTGCCCGACAGTACATACACAACAAAGAAGGTCGTATGCCCTCTAGGATTGGAGGTGCAGAAGATACATGCATGCCCTAATGACTGCATCCTCTACCGCGGTGCGTACAAGGATCTGAACGCATGCCTGGTATGCGGTGCATTACGGTATAAGATCAGACGAGATGACCATGGTGATGTTGACGGCGAGCCCCCCAGGAAGAGGGTTCCTGCGAGGTGATGTGGTATGCTCCTATAATACCACGGTTGAAACATCTGTTCAGAAACAGAGAGCATGCCAAGTTGATGCGATGGCACAGTGAGGACCGTAAGAAAGACGAGAAGTTGAGAGCACCCGCTGACGGGTCGCAGTGGATAAAAATCGAGAGAAAGTACTGGGATGAGTTTGTAAGTGAGCCAAGGAACGTATGGTTTGCTTTAAGCGCGGATGGCATTAATCCTTTCGGGGAGCAGAGCGGCAATCACAGCACCTGGCCCGTGACTCTATGTATGTATAACCTTCCTCCTTGGATGTGCATGAAGCGGAAGTTCATTATGATGCCAGTTCTCATCCAAGGCCCTAAGCAACCCGGCAACGACATTGATGTGTGCCTAAGGACATTAGTTGAAGAACTTTTACAGCTGTGGAATGGAAACGGTGTACGTACGTGGGATGACCACAAACAGGAGGAATTTAACCTAAAGGCGTTGCTGTTCGTGACCATCAACGATTGGCCCGCTCTCAGTAACCTTTCAGGACAGACAAACAAGGGATACCACGCATGCACGCACTGTTTACTTGACACCGATAGTATATGCCTGGCAAGCTGCAGGAAGAATGTGTACCTGGGCCATCGTCGATTTCTTCCGACCAACCATCAATGTTGAAAGAAAGGCAAGCATTTCAAAGGCGAGGCAGATCACCGGAAGAAGCCCGCCATGCGTACCGGTGATCACGTACTTGCTATGATCAATGATTTAGACGTAATCTTTGGAAAGGGTCTCGGCAGACTAGCTGTTCCGAATGACGCTGAGAATCACACACCCATGTGGAAGAAGAAATCTATATTTTGGGACCTACCCTACTGGAAAGACCTGATGCACGTGACGAAGAACCTTTGCGTGAACCTGCTAGGCTTCTTGGGCGTGTATGGGAAGACAAAAGATACACCTGAGGCACGGGAGGACCTGCAACGCTTGCACGAAAAAGAGGGCATGCCTCCGAAGCAGTATGAAGGTCCTTCCAGCTACGTTCTTACGAAAGAAGAGAAAGAAATCTTCTTTGAATGCCTGCTCAGTATGAAGGTCCCGACTGGCTTCTCGTCGAATATAAAGGGAATAATAAATATGCCAGACAAAAAGTTCCAGAACCTAAAGTCTCATGACTGCCACGTGATTATGACGCAACTGCTTCCGATTGCATTGAGGGGGCTTCTACCGGAAAACGTCCGATTAGCCATTGTGAAGCTATGTGCATTCCTCAATGCAATCTCTCAGAAGGTGATCAATCCAGAAATCATACCAAGGCGTCAGTTTCGAGCTGGTGTTCCCACCATCCTTGTTCAATATCATGACGCACGTCCTAGTTCATCTAGTTGATGAGATTGTCATTCTAGGCCCCGTATTTCTACACAATATGTACCCCTTTGAGAGGTTCATGGGAGTCCTAAAGAAATATGTCCATAACCATGCTAGGCCAGAAGGAAGCATCTCCATGGGCCATCAAACAGAGGATGTCATCGGGTTTTGTGTTGACTTCATTCCTGGCCTTAAGAAGATAGGTCTCCCTAAATCGCGGTATGAGGGGAGACTGACTGGAAAAGGCACGCTTGGAAGGGACTCAATAATATGCAGGGACAGATATTCTTGGTCTCAAGCACACTACACAGTTGTACAGAACTCTACCTTGGTGACCCCGTATGTCGATGAACACAAGAACAGTCTGCGCTCCAAACACCCGGAGCAGTGCGACGACTGGATTACATGTGAACACATCAGGACTTTCAACAGTTGGTTGGAAGCACGTATCAAAGGTGACAACACTGTTTGTGATGAGCTGTACTTGTTGTCCAGGGGACCATCTTTGACTGTATTGATTTGGAAAGGATACGAGATAAATGAGAATACATTTTACACGATTGACCAAGATCAAAAGAGCACCAACCAAAACAGCGGTGTCCGCTTTGATGCAACAACCGAGAGGGGAAAGGACACATATTATGGTTACATAGTGGACATATGGGAACTTGATTACGGACACGATTTTAAGGTCCCTTTGTTTAAATGCAAATGGGTCAATCTGTCAGGAGGCGGGGTACAGGTAGACCCACAGTACGGAATGACAATAGTGGATCAGAAAAATCTTGGGTACACTGACGAACCGTTCGTCCTAGCCAATGATGTGGCACAGGTTATCTATGTGAAGGACATGTCTACCAGACCGAGAAAGAGAAAAGATAAGGAAGCGAATACATCATACAATGAGCCAAAGCGCCACATAGTTCTTTCAGGAAAAAGGGACATCGTGGGAGTGGAGGACAAGACAGACATGTCCGAAGATTATGAAAAGTTTCATGAAATTCCTCCCTTTAAAGTCAAGGCTGACCCCAGCATCCTGATAAACGATGAAGATTATCCATGGTTACGGCGCAATAAGCAAATGACACAAGCGAAGAAAAAGTGAAGACTTTCTCCCGCAACTATTATGATGATATCATGCCAAATTTGTAACTGACGAGTATGATACCATTGTCCGTTTTGTACATGCACATGCTATGTGGGTCAATTTATGATACCATGCCAACTTTCAACTTTTTCAGAGTTCATTTGAAATGCTTTAATGTCTTACGGTTCGGCCCTCGTAATAATTAAAAATAGCAACAATAAGTATTTTGTTGTAAGTAGAAACAAAATAAAATAAATAAAGCAAGAAAGAAAACAAAAAAACAAAAAAGCTTTTTCGAATTTGAAAACTAGTGGCACTAACAGAAAGTTTATAATTTTCATAAAACTAAAAGCAAAAAGAATTGAAAAATAAAGCAAAAAACAAAAGAAAATAAATAATGCAGAAATCAAAACAAAAAACAACAATAAGTATTTTGTTGTAAGTAGAAACAAAATAAAATAAATAAAGCAAGAAAGAAAACAAAAAAACAAAAGAAGTGTTTTCAAATTTGAAAAC
>NC_041389.1:643726359-643728673 GCF_002162155.2 Triticum dicoccoides
GCCCCCGCGCGCCGGCGCCCTCGCCGCCCCCACCGTCGCCATCGTCATCTCGCCGCCCCCACCGTCGTTGTGAGCCGCCGCGCCGCACCGGCTCTGTTTTTTTTTTCATTTTTATTAGTTTAATTAGTTTTTTTGTTCATATATATAATGTATATGTGTATGTATGTGGCTATATATGTGTATGTAGATGTTCAAAAATTGTTCAGAGCATGTTTTTGTTCATATATGTATTTTTTGTTCATATGTGTATTAATATTTTCATATATGCAAAAGATAGATTTTTAGAAAAGTTAGGTTTTTTTTCTGTTCATAGATTTTTTGGTGATATTAATTATTGTAGAATATGCAAATGTTTGTATATTCATATGAACAATGCATTAGGCAAAACCTTTGTTTTTTTTCGAAATTTTCTATTTGAACATTTTTTTAAAACACACAATACTAAAAGAATGAGAGGAAAAAGGAAAATAAGAAGAGGAAGAAAGGAGAAGAAGAGGAGAGGAAGAAGAGGAGAAATAAATAAGAAGAGGAAAAAAGAAGAGGAGAAGAAGAAAGGAATAGAGGAGAAGAAGAAAAATTGAAAATTCAATTTTTCTTCTTCTCCTCTATTCCTTTCTTCTTCTCCTCTATTTTTTTCTTTTTTTTTCTTCTTCCTTCTTCCTCTTTTCTTCCTTTTCCTTATTTTCCTTTCTCGAGGGAGAAGAAGAAAAAGAAGAGTAGAAGAAGAAGAAAGGAATAGAGGAGAAAGAAGAAACTTCAACACGAGGGGGGGGGGGTACCGATACCCCCTCCCCGATAACACTATTTTTTCATGTATATGTATGTCGCATCGCTGCCCTGAGGAAACCGGCAAAGTCTCCGCCGAGAACCAACTATGAGCGCATTACTGAACAGACATATCTCCAAGCGGAGCGGTCGGGAAGTACTGTCAGACATCAAAGAGCAAAAGAACGAGCAGCTGCGAAAAAAGTTGACCAGCTCGGCGAACAACCAAACCAATCGTGCCCCCCGCTCAATGTGTCTAGCGGCAACATCGTCGCTAATGTTCCGGGGATGGTGGCCGGTTATGGCAATCCACAAGATTACCTGCCTGACGATGCACTTCCTGAATTCATGATGGTGGAAGAACACAAATACGAGTACGGGAAGCCTCTCGTCAAAGATGTAAAATCTCTAACAACGATGATGCGAAGATTCCATACTTGGTACATGAAAACCTGCAGAGAGTCTGGGGGACGAATAGTTTGTATCTGCACATTAAAGAGGAGCACGACCTCGTTGGAATTGATCTGTTGTGTGTTCCATTTGAGGAGTTCTTCGTGTTCTTCAATCAAAAGGCGCTCGATAAATTAACGGTCTTTTGCTACTGCCTGTAAGTACTATTTCTATCATTAAGTCTCTATATATAGCTCGGCTTTCATTGCATGTATTTATAATTAATTATCTATATTATGCAGATTGAAGATCGTCGAGTGAAAAAAAATGAAATCTATGATATTGGGTTCATTAACACAAATATCATAGATGTATTTCTGGTTGAAAAGCACGTCGAAGAGGCCGAGGACAACTTGCTACGATCATTGATCAAAAATCAAAACAAAGATACCATACTCTTTCCTTACAACACCAAGTGAGTGTTACTGATCGTTGGCATATTCGGTTTCCCTTATTACTCGAGCGAGATTGTAGTAATGTAATTGATGAGTTATGCATGCGTGCGCAGGTACCACTATATTCTTCTGGAGATTAAGCTTGAGCGTGGACTAGTAACCGTCTTAGACTCGAGACGGAAAGATCCCAGCACCTATGCGGACATGACTGAAATGCTCAGCAAGTAAGTTCAATCGATCATTATCGCACCATAGCGGCAACTTTTTGTTCATTTCCTGATATCTCAAGTAATAATAATTATTTTCTTTGTCTTGCAGGGTTTGGAAACAGTTCACCGCAGTAGCTCCGGGACTGCCGAAGGAGCTGCGATATATATACCCGAAAGTAAGTACTACTGGCTAGCTAGTTGTGTGCATCTCCCGTTGATTCTATAGCTATACTTTCATCACATTTATAATGCTTCATTATCAGTTTGATTGACCTCTATTTCTCGTAAAGTGCTTGTGGCAGGAACAAGGGAATGATTTCTGTGGATACTACGTGTGCGAGTTCATCTACAACGCGACTTTGAAAAATAAGCGGGGCTACTCTCAAAGACAATATGAAATGCGTAAGCAATTAATAATATTCACAATTTCATTTTATTACACCATCATTTCTGTTGAGTTTCATTCATATATATATAGGAGTACCAACCTATTTT
>NC_041389.1:643729512-643731975 GCF_002162155.2 Triticum dicoccoides
CAGGAGTATGTACTCCTACCCCAAATGGATAAGGATAAGGTAAATGGATGAGGTAAACCAACATGATTATGGCCAAAAGGCAGAAACAATAACCGGTACAAGGTGGGTCCACGGGCCTGGAAGGCAGGAACGACAATGTTGGCCCGCTAGAAAAAAGGAATCTGGTTAATAGCTACAGTATTCTGGTTGCCGGAGTATATCCAATTATTTAGGAGTATATCACGTTTGACTTAAAGTGCTTACATTTTTTGGAAGGAGGATTAGACCGCATTGGTGCCGATAAAATGGATCGCATATGTAGCAACTTGGAAGATACCATGGTGCCGATAAAATGGATCGCATATGTAGTCTCACCTTTTTTTTTCACTCGCAAAAAAAAAGTAGTCTCACTTTTGAAGGAGGTATATACTGAAATATTTTGTGAGGAACATAGATTGTTTTTGCAAGGAGTATATATACTAATTTATCTAAGGAGTAGCTGCTGTTTTATGGAATATATACTGCAACTTTCACGGGTATATGATGCTATAAAAATGAGTATGCATTATATACTCCTTAGTTAAGGTGGTATATACTTCAATGGACGATACTTAAGTATATACTCCTTTAAAACACTATATATACTTCACTGAATTTAAAGCAGTACACTTCACTGGATTAAAAGCATCATATACTTCATTGGATAAAAAACAGTATATATCTGAGTTTTCATCTATCACTTTCGCTGAATGAGCACATGCTGCTCTTAATTAAAAGGAGTATATACTACCCAGACATATAGGGTATTTGGATGACTAGTACAACTGCAGTGAGTAATATATACCACTTCGCAAGAAAAAGTATATACCAACATAAGTGGTATACTGAACTAAAAGGTAATACCTCCTAATGAACGGCTATCAATCCATCCAAAATAAACATGGATGTACAGGGAAACATTATTCAGAAAAAAAGGCTCAACACACAGGTATTACATATCCTTCGTTTGAAGATAATAGTACATTCAGTTTAACTACACACATGGTAACGGAGGAAAATATACAACTACGAATCTGAGTATGTTCTCTCTTTTTTAGAGAGAAGTGATTTTCTCTTTGACCGTCCATAGTTTAGCTGCTGGTTCAGTTGACCATATTGTGATAGCATCTTGATCAAATTATCCACGTGATCAACAAAGATATCAGTTTTCAGAGTTGAAAGATCTCTTTCTCCCTGGCATGATCAGAAGCAAAACAGAGAAAAAGTATTAAACTGATTAAGTGCATGCCTGTGGTAGTCCAGATAAATACATATGTACCCTAAATACTTGTTGGTTCAAGATATTGCCAAACTGTACGAGAAGATACAACCATGTCGTACCAGATCTGTGGTGCTTCGTGACCTGACATGAAAGAAGGAATTAGAAAAAGAGGAACAGACAAAGTAAATGAAGCTGTACTAGAATTCTTGCCGTGAGGAATTTATATAGTGAGACAAATCGATCAGGTACCTAGCATGCGACGGGTGGACTCCAAAGCCAGCTGCTTGTGGTTGGAGAATTAGTAGCAGGCTTCAATATCAACAGGAAAGAACTGGTTCCGCTGTTCTCATGTTGCTCTTCACTGGCACCATGGTAGGCGATGGTCGTCCGATTCCGGCTACCTAAACGCCGGCAGAAGCAGAGGAGTGAGCGCCACGTCAATCTTATTTCGCACTTGGTCGCCATGCCGAAAACAAACCAGATCAATCATGTCGACGTCAGCCCCCATCCGTACGAGCCGCCGCCGCCGCAACAGCTGGACGCCAATGAAACAGGAGGAGAGATTAAAGGATATAAGCGGTCAAATGAATAGGGTTGTCCAATGGCAGCTATAAAAACCCAGAAAAATCGGAACAATAACCTCATTAGACGGGGAACAAGCCTGCAAGCAACGCACGTCCGTAGGAGTATGTACTCCTAGGAGTACCAACCTATTTTCCTATATATATATATATATATATATATATATATATATATATATATATATATATATTAATTAACCCCCTTCTTCAAATTAGACGTGGCAGATGCGGAATGAACTCCTAGAACCAGATCGCATGAAAGCAATTCAAGAGAAATTGGCGGGATTCTTTCTTGACCACGTCATCAATAAAGGCGGAGAATACCATGTGGAAGTTGATTTCAAATGCTAGGAGACTGTAATTGAGAGATCTTATATATTGTACATGCTGTATGTAGCCAGTAGCGTCGGACGTACATGATACGAAAACTTGTTGTTCGACCAATCTCTAGGAGAAGGAGAGGTCGATCGATCATTTCTCTCGGTATGCATGACGGACTTCTGTACTTGATGGTTCCCTTCATTTTCTTACTAGCTAGCGTGTCAAGGGCTATATGTATATAGTACGTAGCGTCGACCAAGCACGGATATAAGAGAGGACACTTCTCTCTATTAATTAGCTAGCTAACATTATATATGAAAC
>NC_041389.1:643732292-643760266 GCF_002162155.2 Triticum dicoccoides
GGAATGCTGACGCGTGGATGCCTTTTGGTCCCGGTTGGTGCCACCAACCGGGACCAAAGGCCCCCATGCCTGGGCTCGGCGCACAGGCCATGTGGAGGACCATCTGTCCCGGTTCGTGTTAGAACCGGGACTAAAGGGGGGAGGTATTAGTAACGACCCATTAGTCCCGGTTCATGAACCGGGACTAAAGGCCCTTACGAATCGGGACTAATAGGTGTTTCTCTACTAGTGATGTCTCTTCCGCTTTGCATCTGTCATGTTCTGCACTGGACAATCTGATACAGTTATGTTTTGCCCTAGACAATTTCATACTAAATTGATTTGCTGGTTCAGAGCAGAAATATAGCGCCTATTCTTCATCAGACCAAGGATATCCATGTTCGCAGTGATGGAAGAGGTGAAATCGATACAACCGAAATTGAGTATCCAATCATTGAATCCTGTCCTGCACCTCCAATGTAGGTCCACCCTGCCAATAAATTCACATGCAAACCACTAGTATTACTATCTAATGACAGTACAAAAAGAGTAGCAAAATAGTAGCAAACCATGTACCTTCGTAATGAACATCTCATAGTGCCACCAATTGGATACAAATGTTGGGAAAAAAACATGCTCCTAATGTTGAACCAGTTGGACTTTTTGTGCAGTTCCACTAAAATCGAGCATCCCTGTTTGCATAGATATTGAAAGTGTGATTACTCTAAAAGTGGCACTAGTTGAAGCATAGACTCATAAATATAAGCATTCCAATTTCTTAATGGGAAAAGGTAGCAAGACTATTTCTAACCACCTGTTTGAAGGAATAAATAAAGCAACAACGGCTGATGTGAGGAAGGCATACATAGTTATTTCTGGAAAAGTGAGCCATTCCTGACCTTTCCTCTTCTTTTAAGAAAATTTTATGCAGTTCTACTAAAATAAAATGCCATCATCGCCTTGACAATTCAGTGACACTGTACAAAAGGAAATACTTAACATTACATCATGATGTCAGGTATGTAGTCGACAGGCATTTGAGACAAACATACAGACCTCCTCAAGAGAACAGTCGGAGGAGGAGGTGCCCACTCTTGACCTTTCCTCTTGTCTTCATAATTGTTTGTGCAGTTTAACCAAAATAAAATGACATCAGCGCCTTGGCATTTGGTGACACTGTACAAAAAATGAACTTATCTCATGAAAGTGAGGTATGTAATCTATAAGCATTAACAGTGTAAAAATCTGAAGGTAGTAACAAGTTTCATCGTTGGTATACTGTCTGTGCAACAGCATTAGAATGCCTTAGCAGACAAATCTTTAATACATCCACAATCAATAGCTAACCCTGAAATACTTCAGTGACATTAAATGGCATTGCTTAAATTTATGGGTGGCATTAGACTGAGAGCGGCATTAGTTAAATGTGGCATCACTTTAGCAGTAGCATTGCTTGACTTGACTGCTGGCGTTATACTAACAGCAAAAAAAGTGGCAATAAGAGCATGGAAGGCCCATTCGGACAGTGGTCGCATCAGTACGATGTACCTCCACGGACGCAGAGTGGTGAGGGAGGTATGGTTGCCCAGAGCAACAAATATCCAGGCAGCATATGTGGATTACGTCCCATTTTTGTTCTCTTTAGCCACCTTTTTCCTATGCGAGGACAACAAACCAATCGACCTGGTCATTCTCTATTGCATTGTCGTGCCTTTCTACCCTTCTTCAACCAAGAGACACGAGACTCGTTCCTTAGCTACTGATTTTCCCCTTTTCAACCTAGATGCGGGTTCGATGCCTACTCTCTTGGAAAGTACAGTCTCCCTTCCTTTCCTTATTCAACCCAGACATGGATTAGTCTGCATGAAGTAGAGTTTCCTTTAATAGTGCAAATTATGGTTTTCGTCCGCGTGGCCAGCAGAGTAGAGGATAGAAAATTGGGAAGATGGTGGAGTGGAAAAAGATCCACATGCAACGACGTAGCAGATGGGGCAATAGAACAAGGTTATGGCTCGAAAAGAGGTAGCATACCCGAGGGTCGGCGGGAAGTGGCTTCGCTCGTGGTCGTCGTCCTCCGCACACACTATGGCAGTGAGCTTGGGGACGGAGGCCATCCCGCGCGAGCGCTAGGTCTGAGAGAACAACCTTGTTGTCAGTGCGTGACCTCGCTCACCGACGACGAGTGCGTCAACGCTGCATGTCCTTTTCTTCCCCGGCGGATCTGTGACCACCGGTGAGGAGGGAGAGAGGGGCCGTCTTTTTTAGATCTGGAGAGAGGGTGGTAGTGTGAGAAGCAAGTGGGCAGCCCTTAGCAAGAAAGCGCTGAAGCTCCAGCCTATATATCTTTTTTATACTACTAGTACTGGAGGTGGGGTAGTGGTAGAGTAGTTTATATTTTCTCTGCGTACAGTACTAGTTAGTCGTGCTTCAAAACTGATCGGCACACCATTAAAAAATAAAGGTCGATAACTAATGCGGCACCTCGGGCCAACGCGGCCAGATCGCATTTTGCACGAGAAATTACACACCATGTTTCGTTGACATGTGGTCCCGTTCCAACATATCAGTGAGACGACGGCGAGTAGTAGGAGTATTTCCAAACGGACGTGTAGGCCGGGGCGCCTCTTCGTGAACCGTCGCAAACTCGCAACCGTCCACCAACTCTTCGCCTTTCCCTCTCGATTTGGAACTGCTGTCGCACGCTCTTCCTCTCCCTCCTTCATTTTCCTTCAGCCCTTCACCCTTTCTTCTGCCATTGTTCGATCGTCTTCTCCATGGAGGGAAAAGGCCAGAAACGACCCCGTTATTCTTGCCCCAATCTGAAAGATGACGTGGTGGAGGAACTCATTGATCGGTGCGACGTCATCACCTCGGCTAGCATGGCAGGTTCGTTCAAGCCCATTCTCGACTCAACTAATAACATCATTGCAAGGAACCCAAGGGTCCAGGAGCGGTTTGATCTCCCCTATCTTCTTCGCCATGACCCTGCTCGCTGGCGAGCGAACGACGGAGACCTCGCCTTGTGCAAGTTGATGCCGCTTGATAATGATACGTGTGATGTCAAGATGCCATCGCTTAAGGGTAAGTCCCGGGCTGGCGCAAATAGAGATTGGGTTGTTTATACTGGGTACAATTGCGAGTGGGAACTTGTGAATGTGTACACTCGTCAGCAGATTCCACTTCCAAAAAATCTCGGAGTGCCCTGAGGTTGAGCACACAGATGATCTACGTACGTTCAAATACGATCATGGTGACTGTCGTGTACTGAAGATAGCAATTTGTCGAGTTCCCAACCGCTCTTGGAATTACAAGAACTATCAAGTTGTTGCTATCTTCGACAAGCTAGTTGCCGTCCTTCATGGTTCGACTGGATAGATATTACTCAAAAATCAGTTTCTATACACGGATATGTACTGTGATGCAATTGAATACGAGGATCTTGTGTTTGCTGCCACCTCTCGTGGCACTGTTTTTGCATGGGATCCTCGTTTTTTCGGTACGTTTGTCTTCCAGCGTAATTATAATTGTTTCATCCACATGCATGTGGGTTAGCAAGTTTCCCTTTACTAATTAAACTTCTTCTTGTGTTTCCAAGGTCTTGTGAACATCCCACCACCTATACTTGAAGATCTTATATCTTATATCTTATATTTACTAATTGAAGGCACCATCCGAGACACCACACTAATCCTTGGAATTAAGAAATTACAGCCATTAGATTAACATATGATGTTTCTGTAGCCCTTGGATGAAACGTGAAGCATGCTCTCCTATCCTACCGTACAAAAATCAAACGTTTTCTTCTATCCCGTGGTACACAAGTCGTCCTGCCCTTGGGGTCTCTCAGTTTTTTTTACAAGGTTGGTCTCCCTCTATTTCCCTCAACAGCAACAAAATCTGAGGATAAAAAACCTGACCGTCACTTCCAAAATAAATCTGAGCGTCATCTCCTAGATTTGACCTATACCAACGGTCAGCCCCATCGTCTCTCTCTGTTTCGCCAGAAAAGAAAATCTGAGCGTGTCTCCTCCTAAATTTGGCGACATTCAATCAGGCATTGCATGGTGGAGAAGGCGCCCCTGCCTCCCCAAGGCAACAATGGACGAAGTTCAGATCATCCAGGATAGATTTGCACAGCACTGGCGTTGGCTGGAAGCCTGGAATCCTATAATTTGCTCCAAAACATGCTTTAATTGATCTCAAGTAAGCAATGTAATCTATTTTTCCTCTGATACATGTTCTGATTCGATGTAGAAAACTTGAGATCACTTATTCTTTAAGGGACAATGGAATTGAGATTTAGGAGGATTGGTCGCTCAGACATTGGTTTTCTTTAGATTAAATCTGATCGTCATCACTCTCTCTCTCTCTCTCCAAGTAAAAAGGAAAAAGGAAATCTTTGTCCTGTTTTGTGAATGGAGGAGATAGCTATAGGTCTGCACGAGGATGGTGAAAAGATCCGTTAGCAATTCTATTCTGGCGAGATAACACATGCTCAAGGACGTATACAACAGAACCCGGATTGATTCTAGATTGATAATTTTCTACGGCGCAGGACAACACACGTGTGGGTATAGCTCTTTTTTCATGCAAGGTGTGATGGCTCACCTGCATGAACTGGATGTACGGACACATACACGTACTGGTGGTATACGGGCTGCACAACATACGATGTAGTGCAGAGGTTTGTTTATGCTTGAATATGTAAGTTTTGTGTCCATATGGTGGCAAACAATGCTATTGCAAGAAGCCAAGAAGCTACTGGTGCGTTTTATACGAACACTGGAATTGTTATTTTGTGTTTCACTTCAGAACGTGGATGACAGTATATGTTGATCATTCCTTTTCTCACTTCACGTATAGTGGTGTTCGTCTGATGCTTCTGTTCTGGTACGTACAATAGATGAAATAGGTGGTCAAAGTGAAAACCTTGAAGCTAACTTTATTACCGCCTTAATCTCTTATTCGAATAAATTATAACTGTCTAAACAATATGATAGTCTTTCCTAAATTTTCGTTTGCAAGATATAACTGTTTAATCGCTCTTGAGTTTTTTGGTTCTTGAGTGTTCTCAGCAAGGCTGAAGTGGATATGCCATTGCTCCATGCAGTGCATCAACCGTCCTAATTTCCACCATCGCAAAAAGGCTTACCTGGAGACATTCGATTCCAACATCTCATGTTCAGGATGTATGCTAGCAGCGCCAAGTACCTGTCTTATCTACCATTTACGCTGTAATATCCTCACCCGCTATGGCAGATGCAATGGAAGCAACTGATGGCAATCTGCATAATTCATAGTAAGCACTAACATAGCCTGCCTTTGGTAATCTACAAAATACATGGTACACATCAGCATAAATGTCTCCCTCTAATGGACATAGTTAATTCCCACTTCCCATCACAAACTATTCTTACTACCTCTCTCTCAGTTTACAGGGCCTGCGCGTACCCCTAGATCGTCAATTTGACCAACCTAATACAAGTCTTATATTACAAAAAATATACCAACACAAACTTCGGAGTTTCTACTTTCAAAAAGGTATAATTTTTGTGTTATATAGTTTATATTAGGGTGATAAAATTGACAACCTAGGTATACGCGTAGGACTTGTAAACTGAGACGGAGGTAGTATTTGATAATTCAATAAGTTCTTACTAAAATAGTAGGTCCCACTGATATATTTTTTTGGTCCATGCAATCTTATCTGATGGCCAGTACTTTTCATGTGAGGACCGATGAGTTAAGAGGCATGAAGTTGCACGTTTGTCGGTACACTTGCTGATTGCATTGTTGTTATAATGGCAAAGTTGTGTGATTGTATCATATTATAACTTCTTGATCTAACAATTGACATCTTGATTTCTCAAGCTGCTTTACAAATATATAAGGCAAGGTTATTTTTTCTTGTGCTCCTCCTTTCAGAATTTTTAATTGTGAGCTTCCCATTCATATGCATGTATGTATAAAAGTATATGGAAATTGAAACTGAAAATATTAATATTTGGATTGTCAATTCACAGTACAACAATTTGTATAAATATAAGTTGATGTCTTTTTAATATATATTGTTGTATCTGGTATAAAATAAAGGACAAATTCCATCAAAGGGAAAAAAAATCTTGAAATATTTTATGGGTACCAAGTGTTTGTGATTTAAGCTATACAAGTCAGAGGAGCTGTTTATGTGATAACAGATGTTAAGATGTTTTTTACTTTCTCAATGGTAAAATAGTGTTTCTATTATCTAAATTAATCTCATTTTAACCTAATATGATATACCTTAGAGAACGACGATAACTCTTTACTACTACTTGCTTCACCGAAGGAAAAATATATTTAGTAAACAAATTAAAATAAGTCACAGTGTGTCGATTGGATCTCCTAGCATCGACTTTGGAATAGTTATAAGTAGCAAACATATCAAATAATCTAAATATATTCCTCTCTGAAAGCATTAAAATCCTATAAATGAAATTATTAGTACTAGCCCGTGCGGAGGCACGGGTTGATGACAAGTGTTTATTAATTTGAATGCATGTCCATGACTGTTGTCGCTCTCTAGTTGGTCGCTTCCCAGTCTTTTTCTAGACTTCTGTCACATCCCTAGCTTCTGGTAATGCTCTAGGCTAGCTTCATGTGTGCATCATGTTTAAATTCTGAAACTTGAACTGAGGAATTTTGGAAGCCTCAAAACCCTAAATAAAGAGGGGCAAGAAGCCCTAAAATTGCAATCAGTAAATCCAAAATGCCCTAGAAATAGCTCTGACAATTTTGGCAAGAGTTATAAATCAAACCAAAATTTTGGGACATTTCTAAGGAATTATTGGGCTCTGATTTTAAATCAATATTTTATTTGAATTTGGAGTTATATTCATAATATATAATGAATATATTTTCAAATGACCTGAGATATTTTTGTTATGTGTGGAGAAATCCATTAAGTGACTTAAAAATATCCAGGGGAGTTTTGGCACTGTTTTCAAATTCTGTTTGAATTAAAATTCAGTGCCAATTAAATAAAACAGAACAAAAATAGAAAACAGTAAATAAAAAAAAGAGAGAGAAAGGTTTTCCTGGACTTACCTGCAGCACCACCTAGCGCCCCATCTGGCCCAGCACCGCAGCTGGCCGGCCCAGCCCACCAGCGCCCTCCCTGTCGTCTTCCCCCTCGGGACATTAGGACAGGGGCGTGTGCCCGCGGCGCGCCAGCACGCGCACGGCCACCGACGGCCACCTCCTGCTTGCCGCTTCGCCCTGGACTCTCCTGGCATCGCCACGCACCCCCCCGGGCCCCTCTCGCTCTCCCTCCCCCTCATCCTCTCCCCTGGACCCCTCTCTCTCGCCACCGAACACGCCCATCGCCGCCGTTCGCCGTTGCCGCGACCACCGCCACCCCCTCTCCTCTCCGACGCGCTCCCGAGCTCCGCCACGACGTCGTCGTCCTCTCCATCGAGTCACGCGGCGCCAGAAGCTCTGCTGCATCTCCAACGCCGCCGTTTCCGACCTCGGGTGCCGGCGATCCCCGCCGTCGATTCGCCGGACCCCGTGCCTCCCCTGCCTCGCCAGCAGCACCAGAAGAACCGCGGTGAGCCGCTGCATCGTTTCCCCCATGCCTCGTTGCCTAATTCGCCCCCTAGCCGCTCCCTCCACCGGAGCCGAGACGCTCCGCCGCACGGGCTCGTCGCCGGTGAAGCTCCGGTGACCTTTTGGTCCCACGCTTGCGTCCGTTGCACTCGTTGCGTCCCGTAGAGTAAAACTAGCGCGACAACCGTCTTGTTTGCAGACCGCAGCGCTGGTCCCGCGAAACCCCGAGCTCCGGCCGCCGCCGGGGTCGATGCCGCGCTCAACTCCGGCCACCCCACGCCCTCTCGTGGGTCCCCCTAGATGCGTGGGAGCACGGGCTTCCTCCTGGTGCCCTCAGGGTGCCCAACCGCAGCCTGTAGTGCCATCCCGAGCTACTCCGGCGAGGTTCCGCCGTCGCCATGGTCGCCGGCGTCACTAGCCGACGTGGCCGCGTGATTAGCACTAATCACGGCCAGCTAACCTCCCCAGAGCCGCTGACGTATGGGCCCCACGCCCTTATTTAATCCTTATCATTTTTCTGTTAAGTTTAACCTAACCACCATGGGCCCACACGTCAGCTTTGACCAAGCTGACGTGGCTGTTGACTTGGTCCCACCTGTCAGTGTCACTAACCAGCACTAGTCACTGACCAGTGGACCCCACTGGTCAGGTTTGACCCGGACCAGCCCCTGTTGACCCGCTGACGTCATGATGATGTCAGGCTGACGCAATAAGTATTTTCTGGATTTAAAAATAATCAGGAAATTCCAGAAAATGCCTAAAACTTCTAAAAATCATAGAAAATTAACCGTAACTCCAAATTAAATAAATTATATATGAAAAATTATCAGAAAAATTCAAGGAATCCATCTGTACCATTTTCATGCATGTTAGAACAACTTATAGCTGCTGTTTAGCACAAATCATATAAAGGGCATTTATTTAATCACATATGGAGTTTGAATTTGAATTTTATATTCAAACCAACTTCATTTAATCTGTTGCTAGTTGCATTAGCTCAAAACACATTCATATTGCCATGTCATGAGCATGCATCATATTGTGCATTGCATTGATTGTGTTCCTTTCTGTGTTGCCGGTATTTGTCCCCTCTCGATAGACGTGATACCGATGATGTGATCGTTGACACTGATGAAGACTCAATGTTATCTTCAGAAGTGCCAGGCAAGCAAAACCCCCCTTGTTCATTCCGATACAATCCCACTCTCTCGCTCCTGCTCTCTTTTACTGCATTAGGACAACAACGATTCATCTGTTACTTGCTGCGGTAGTTGAACCCCTTTATCCTTTGCATGACCTGTCATTTCACAGTAAATAGATGAAACCCACTAGCATGAGTAGGAGTTGTTTGAGCCCTGTTGTGCCTACTCATCCATGCTTGTTTGTCATGCCTGCTACTGCTTAGAGTTGAGTCAGGTCTGATTCATCGGGGATGAATCAGAGGTGTGTGAACATGTCCTACTGTGTGTGAGCTAAGTGTGTGAACACGATTTGGTAAAGGTAGCGGTGAGAGGCCATGTAGGAGTACATGGTGGGTTGTCTCATTGCAGCCGTCCTCAGGAACTGAGTTCTGTGTTTGTGATCCATGATTCAGCTACTACCATGCATTGGGCCCGAAACCAATGGACCCTCTCGGCTTCTTGATCACCCTTGTCCTCTGTCCAGGAGTTGCAAGTAGTTTCTGGTGTTTGTAGTATGCTGGAGGCCGTGCGCAGCACTGACCGTAGGGGTGGGCTGTGATGCGGTAGGCACGTGGCCGGGTAAACCGGGCGCCCGTTTGGTGTCACGGAACCCTGTACACATCGTTTGGGGCTGTGAGCGAAACTCCGGCCGGATCTCCTCATGGATGGAACCCGAATAGGCGATAAACCTGGACTAGAGACTTGAGTGTTTAGGTAGGCCGTGGCCGACACCCACGTTGGGCTTCCGCTTGAAGGTTGCCGAGTACATGTCGTGTAAACGGCGGTAAGTGGTGAGAGCGTGTGTGAAGAAGTACACCCCTGCAGGGTTAATATGATCTATTCGAATAGCCGTGTCCGCGGAAAAGGACTTCTGGGTTGCTTATATCAGTTCATAGACAAGTGAAAGTGGATACTCTAAAATACGCAAGATAAGCGTGAGTGCTATGGATGGCGTTCTCGTAGGGAGATGGGAGCGGATCCATAGTGGTGTATTGATATGGTGAATATGTGGACTCGTGTGCGCCACCTCAAAAGAGTTACTTGCAGTCGTAGTTCAGGTTAGCCACCGAGTCAAAGCTGGCTTGCTGCAGTTAAACCCCACCATCCCTTTGTTGATAATGATGCATATGTAGATAGTTCTGATGTAAGTCTTGCTGGGTACATTTGTACTCACGTTTGCCTATTTTATGTTTTTGCAGAGAGACTTCAGTCTCACTAGTAATTCCGCGTGGTCTTCGACGTTTAGCTTGTTACCTCAGCTACGATCTTGTGCCCTCGGCAGGATCTGGTAGATAGTCAGGCTTCTCAGCCTTTTTCATTTATAGATGTCTGTACTCAGACATGATAGCTTCCGCTTGTGCTTTGATTTGTATGCTCTGAATGTTGGGTCGTGAGACCCCTGTTTGTGATATCTCGCTCCTCGGAGCCTATTGAATAAATACTTGAGTTGTAGAGTCATGTTGTGATGCCATGTTGTATTTGCACATATCGAGCATATTGTGTGTATGTTATTGCTATGCTTGGTATGTGTGGGATCTGACTATCTAGTTGTTTATCTTTAGTAGCCTCTCTTACCGGGAAATGTCTCCTAGTGTTTCCACCGAGCCATGGTAGCTTGCTACTGCTCCGGAACACTTAGGCTGGCCGGCATGTGTCCTTCTTCGTTCCTGTGTCTGTCCCTTCGGGGAAATGTCACGCGATGAATACCGGAGTCCTGTTAGCCTGCTACAGCCCGGTTCACCGGAGTCCTGCTAGCCCAGTGCTACAGCCTGGATTCACTCGCTGATGACCGACACGTTCGATGCTGGGTCATGGATGCCTGTCCCTGTAAGTCTGTGCCACTTTGGGTTTACGACTGGCCATGTCAGCCCGGGCTCCTTATCATATGGATGCTAGCGACACTGTCATATACGTGTGCCAAAAGGCGCAAACGGTCCCGGGCTAAGGTAAGGCGACACCCGTGGGAATATCGTGCGTGAGGCCGCAAAGTGATATGAGGTGTTACATGCTAGATCGATGTGGCATTGAGTCGGGGTCCTGACAACTTCACTGTTGAACCTAATATGATATACCTTAGAGAACGACGATAACTCTTTACTACTACTTGCTTCACGGAAGGAAAAATATATTTAGTAAACAAATTAAAATAAGTCACAGTGTGTCGATTGGATCTCCTAGCATCGACTTTGGAATAGTTATAAGTAGCAAACATATCAAATAATCTAAATATATTCCTCTCTGAAAGCATTAAAATCCTATAAATGAAATTATTAGTACTAGCCCGTGCTGAGGCACGGGTTGATGACTAGTTTTTATAACCAAGGGGGAGATGACGATGGTGATGATCACGAGCATGAGGACGAGCAACGCCGATATACTCTGTGGAGCCTGTCAACTAATTCCGATGGATTACCTCTTCTTGTGTGTATACAGCCCACTGATGATGTTACTGCTAAGGAAGCAGGTGTAGTCTCCCATGGTCGCACTCTCCGGACCTATTCCAACACCCGTTGCATGGTATTCGGGATGGATACTAGTGTGCTAGTGCCAACTCCTTCTCCCTGGTACAGAATTGATAGTCTTGGAGAAAACTCGCTCTTCCTTGGACAAAACTATCCGATGATGGTGAAAGGCGATCCAACTGCTGTTGACACATTTATGAGAAGCAACTGTGTCTATACCTCAGACATTTGGGTGGTTCCCTACCCTGGTACTGATATAGTAGGCCGCTTCAGCCTGGATGATCAGTCCTGCGTTGGTCTCCAAATCGACAATGCATGGCCCGTCCCAGAGAATCACTTGTGGTTCAAAGCAAGCGTTTCCAACACCGAGGAATGGTTGAGTTGAAGTTCATTTCATTGCATGTTATTTGTTGTGTGGTGAAAACTTTAGTATTTATAATGTATCCTCGTTGTCGATGTGGGTTGATGACCTGTTCTATGTAATAAAATGATATGCCTGTGATAAACTTACTAAATTTATGAATGGCTTTCGAGTCGCTTCTCTGAGTGAGTGGTGCGACGAGGCAAAAAAATATTTTCCGAATACATAATTGTATGTGCATTACAACAGGTTATCGGATGAGGCCAATCAACAATAGTAGTACACTATTTGTAAGTCACCTTACGAAAATTAGATTTTCCCAAAATGTTTAGGCGTTGTTCATTAACTTTCCATCTCGATGCCCGCCCTGCCTTGTTCGCCAGCGAGCGCTTCCACCTCTGCTCATTGTCTCCTGTGGAAACCCCTTTCCTCCCTTTTTTTTGCTCGGGCAAGGACCAATGCATGCAGCATGTCCATGCGGTTATTAGGCAAGAAAAAAAGTGCTTTGCATGCTATGAATTACGATGGCCTGCATGGGTAGCTAATAAGGGATCCTCTTAACTGCTGTGATTAAATTTGTGTTTAGAAGAGAGAAATATTCTTATTTTCCACCAATCTGCTTGCACCTAGGTCGTGATGCACCTTGTAATACGACTTATTCACCTAGACGGAGTACTAGCTTCACATGCTTCTGTTGGGGAACGTAGTAATTTCAAAAAATTTCCTACGCACACGCAAGATCATGGTGATGTATAGCAACGAGAGGGGGAGTGTATCTTCATACCCTTGAAGATCGCTAAGTGGAAGCGTTTATCAACGCGGTTGATGTAGTCGTACGTCTTCACGATCCAACCGATCCAAGTACCGAATGCACGACACCTTCGAGTTCTGCACACGTTCAGCTCGATGACGTCCTCGCCTTCTCGATCCAGCAAGACGGACGAGGTAGTAGATGAGTTCCGGCAGCACAACGGCATGGTGACTGTGTTGGTGAAGAACAATCTCCGCAGGGCTTCGCCTAAGCACTACGGAAACTATGACGGAGGATAAACTAGAGGGGACGGGGTTGCCGGCACACGGCTTGGTGTTTCTTGATGTGTCTTTGGTGCTAGCCCTGCCCCTCTATTTATATGTTGAGCCTTGGGGTCGAAACTTGGAGTAAAGGCCTCCACAAAGTCGGTTTCACCCGAAAGGCAAGAGTCTTTCTCGGACTCCAGGGCCAGACGCCAGGGTTCCCGGCGTCTGGACCCAGACGCCAGGGACCCTGGCGTCTGGCCCCTGGACTCCGCAAAACTTCCTTTTGCACTTTCCAAAAACCTTGTGGGCTTTCCCCTTTGGCCCAAATAACGTGTTCTCGTACCCAAACATTTCGGGAAACATCCGGAACCCCTTCCGGTGAATTCCGGAACCTTTCCGGAGATCAAACACTATTATCCCATATATCAAACTTTATCTCCGGACCATTCCGGAGTTCCTCGTCATGTCCATGATCTCATCCGGGACTCCGAACAACATTCGGTTACCAACATACATAACTCATATAATACTATATCGTCAACGAAACGTTAAGCGTGCGGACCCTACAGGTTCGAGAACTATGTAGACATGACCGAGACACGTTTCCGGTCAATAACCAATAGCAGGACCTGGATGCCCATATTGGCTCCCACATATTCTACGAAGATCTTTATCGGTCAAACCGCATAACAACATACTTTGTTCCCTTTGTTATCGGTATGTTACTTGCCTGAGATTCGATCGTCGGTATCCAATACCTAGTTCAATCTCGTTACCGGCAAGTCTCTTTACTCGTTCCGTAATACATCATCCCATAACTAGCTCATTATCTACATTGCTTGCAAGGATTATAGTGATGTGCATTACCGAGAGGGCCCAGAGATACCTCTCCAACAATCGGAGTGACAAAACCTAGTCTCGAAATACGCCAACCCAACATGTACCTTCGGAGACACCTGTAGAGCTCCTTTATAATCACCCAGTTACATTGTGACGTTTGGTAGCACACAAAGTGTTCCTCCGGTAAACGAGAGTTGCATAATCTCATAGTTACAGGAACATGTATAAGTCATGAAGAAAGCAATAGCAACATACTAAACAATCAAGTGCTAGGCTAACGGAATGGGTCACGTCAATCACATCATTCTCCTAATGATGTGATCCCGTTAATCAAATAACAACTCATGTCTATGGTTAGGAAACTTAACCATCTTTGATCAACGAGCTAGTCAAGTAGAGGCATACTAGTGACAACCTGTTTGTCTATGTATTCACACATGTATTATGATTCCGGTTAATACAATTCTAGCATGAATAATAAACATTTATCATGATATAAGGAAATAAATAATAACTTTATTATTGCCTCTAGGGCATATTTCCTTCAGTCTCCCACTTGCACTAGAGTCAATAATCTAGTTCACATCGCCATGTGATTTAACACCAATATTCATATCTGTATATGATTAACACCCATAGTTCACATCGTCATGTGACCAACACCCAAAGGGTTTACTAGGGTCAATAATCTAGTTCACATTGCAATGTGATTAACATCCAAAGAGTACTAAGGTGTGATCATGTTTTGCTCGTGAGAGAAGCTTAGTCAACGGGTCTGTCACATTCAGAGCTGTATGTATTTTGCAAATATTCTATGTCTACAATGCTCTGCACGGAGCTACTCTAGCTAATTGCTCCCACTTTCAATATGTATCCAGATTGAGACTTAGAGTCATCTGGATCGGTGTAAAAGCTTGGACCTATGTAACTCTTTACGACGGGCTCTTTTATCACCTCCATAATTGAGAAATATTTCCTTAGTCCTCACTAAGGATATTCTTGACCAATGTCCAGTGATCTACTCCTAGATCACTATTGTCCTCCCTTGCCAAATTCAAAGCAAGGTATACAATAGGTCTGGTACATAGCATAGCATACTTTATAGAACCTATAACTGAGGCATAGGGAATGACTTTCATTCTCTTTTCTATTTTCTGCCGTGGTTGGGATTTGAGTCTTACTCAATTTCACACCTTTGCAACACAGGAAAGAGCTCTTTCTTTGACTGTTCCATTTTGAACTACTTCAAAATCTTGACAAGGTATGTACTTTTGAAAAACTTATCAAGCGTCTTGATCTATCTCAATAGATCTTGATGCTCAATATGTAAGTAGCTTTACCGAGGTCTTTCTTTGAAAAAACTCCTTTCAGACACTCCTTTATGCTTTGTAGAATAATTCTACATTATGTCCGATCAACAATATGTCATTCACATATACTTATCAGAAATGCTGTAGTGCTCCCACTCACTTTCTTGTAAATACAGGCTTCACCGCAAGTCTGTATAAAACTATATGCTTTGATCAACTTATCAAAGCATATATTCCAACTCCGTGATGCTTGCACCAGTCCATAGATGGATTGCTGGAGCTTGCACATTTTGTTAGCACCTTTAGGATTGACAAAACCTTCTGGTTGTATCATATACAACTCTTCTTTAAGAAAACTATTAAGGAATGCAGTTTTGACATCCATTTGCCAGATTTCATAAAATGTGGCAATTGCTAACATGATTCGGACAGACTTAAGCATCGCTACAGTTGACAAAAATCTCATTGTAGTCAACACCTTGAACTTGTCAAAAACCTTTTTGCGACAAGTCGAGCTTTGTAGATAGTAACACTACTATCAACGTCCGTCTTCCTCTTGAAGATCCATTTATACAATATGGCTTGCCGATCATCGGGCAACTTCACCAAAGTCCACACTTTGTTCTCATACATGGATCCTATCTCAAATTTCATGGCCTCAAGCCATTTTGCGGAATCTGGGCTCATCATCGCTTCCTCATAGTTCGTAGGTTTATCATGGTCTAGTAACATGACTTTTAGAACAGGATTACCGTACCACTCTGGTGCGGACCGTACTCTGGAAGACCTACGAGGTTCTGTAGTAACTTGATCTGAAGTTTCATGATCATCATCATTAGCTTCCTCACTAATTGGTGTTGGAATCACTGGAGCTGATTTGAGTGATGAACTATTTTCCAATTTGGGAGAAGGTACAGTCACCTCATCAAGTTCTACTTTCCTCCCACTCACTTCTTTCGAGAGAAACTCCTTTTCTAGAAAGGATCCATTTTTAGCAACGAATATCTTGCCTTCGGATCTGTGATAGAAGGTGTACCCAACAATTTCCTTTGGGTATTCTATGAAGACGCACTTCTCCGATTTGGGTTTGAGCTTATCAGGATGAAACTTTTTCACATAAGCATCGCAGCCCCAAACTTTAAGAAACGACAACTTGGGTTTCTTGCTAAACCATAGTTCATATGGTGTCGTCTCAACGGATTTAGATGGTGCCCTTTTAACGTGAATGCAGCTGTCTCTAATGCATAACCCCAAAAAAATAGTGGTAAATCAGTAAGAGACATCATAGATCGCACCATATCCAATAAAGTGCGGTTACTACGCTCGGACACACCATAACGTTGTGGTGTTCCAGGTGGCGTGAGCTCTGAAACTATTCCACATTGTTTTAATTGAAGACCAAACTCGTAACTCAAATATTCGTCTCCGCGATCAGATCGCAGAAATTTTATTTTCTTGTTACGATGATTTTTCCACTTCACTCTGAATTTCTTTGAACCTTTCAACTATTTCAGACTTATGTTTCATCAAGTAGATATACCCATATCTGCTCAAATCATCTTGTGAAGGTCAGAAAATAACGATACTTGCGACGAGCATCAACACTCATTGGATCGTATACATCGGTATGTATTATTTCCAATAAGTCAGTAGCTTGTTCCATTGTTCCGGAGAACGGAGTTTTAGTCATCTTGCCCAAAAGGCACGGTTCGCAAGCATCAAATGATTCATAACCAAGTGATTCCAAAAATCCATATTTATGGAGTTTCTTCATGCGTTTTACACCGATATGACCCAAACGGCAGTGCCACAAATAAGTTGCACTATCATTATTAACTTTGCATCTTTTGGCATCAATATTATGAATATGTGTATCACTATGATCGAGATCCAACAAACTATTTTCATTGGGTGTATAACCATCGAAGGTTTTATTCATGTAAACAGAATAACAATTATTCTGTAACTTCAAATGAATAATCGTATCGCAATAAACATGATCTTATCATATTTATGCTCAACACAAACACCAAATAAAATTTATTTAGGTTTAACACTAATCCCGAAAGTATAGGGAGTGTGCGATGATGATCTTATCAATCTTGGAACTACTTCCAACACTCATCGTCACTTCCCCTTCAACTAGTCTCTATTTATTCTGTAACTCCTGTTTCGAGTTATTAATCTTAGCAACCGAACAAGTATCAAATACTCAGGGGCTACTATAAACACTAGTAAGGTACACATCAATAATCTGTATATCAAATATACCCTTGTTCATATTGCCACCCTTCTTGTCTACCAAATATTCAGGGCATTTCTGCTTCCAGTGACCATTTCCTTTGCAGTAGAAGCACTCAGTTTCAGGCTTTGGTCCAGCTTTGGGCTTCTTCGCGGGAGTGACAACTTGCTTGCCATTCTACTTGAAGTTTCCCTTTCTTTCCCTTTGCCCTTTTCTTGAAACTAGTGGTCTTGTCAATCATTAACACTTGATGCTCTTTCTTGATTTCTACCTTCGTCGATTTCAACATCACGAAGAGCTCGGGAATCGTTTTCGTCATCCCTTGCATACTATAGTTCATCACGAAGTTCTAGTAACTTAGTGATGGTGACTAGAGAATTCTGTCAATCACTATCTTATCTGGAAGATCAACTCCCACTTGATTCAAGCGATTGTAGTACCCAGACAATCTGAGCACATGCTCACTAGTTGAGCGATTCTCCTCCATCTTTTAGCTATAGAACTTGTTGGAGATTTCCTATCTCTCAACTCGGGTATTTGCTTGAAATATTAACTTTAATTCCTGGAACATCTCATATGGTCCATGACGTTCAAAAACGTCTTTGAAGTCCCGATTCAAAGCCGTTAAGCATGGTGCACTAAACTATAAGGTAGTCATCATACTGAGCTAGCCAAACATTCATAACGTCTGCATCTGCTCCTGCAATAGGTCTGTCACCTAGCGGTGCATTAAGGACATAATTCTTCTGTGTAGCAATGAGGATAAAACTCAGATCACGGATCCAATCCGCATCATTGCTACTAACATCTTTCAACACAATTTTCTCTAGGAACACATCAAAATAAACATATGAAAGCAACAACGCGAGCTATTGATCTACAACATAATTTGCAAAATACTACTAGGACTAAGTTCATGATAAATTTAAGTTCAAATAATCATATTACTTAAGAACTCCCACTTAGATAGACATCCCTCTAATCCTCTAAGTGATTACGTGACCCATATCAACTACTCCATGTCCGATCATCACGTGAGATGGAGTAGTTTCAACGGTGAACATCAATATGTTGATCATATATACTATATGATTCACGCTCGACCTTTCGGTCTCCGTGTTCCGAGGCCATATCTGTTATATGCTAGGCTCGTCAAGTTTAACCTGAGTATTCCGCGTGTGCAACTGTTTTGCACCCGTTGTATTTGAACCTAGAGCCTATCACACCCGATCATCACGTGGTGTCTCAGCACGAAGAACATTCGCAATGGTGCATACTCAGGGAGAACACTTCTTGATAATTTAGTGAGAGATCATCTTAAAATGCTACCGTCAATCAAAGCAAGATAAGATGCATAAAGGATAAACATCACATGCAATCAATATAAGTGATATGATATGGCCATCATCATCTTGTGCTTGTGATCTCCATCTCCGAAGCACCGTCGTGATCACCATTGTCACCGGCGCGACACCTTGATCTCCATCGTAGCATCATTGTCGTTACGCCATCTATTGCTTCTACGACTATTGCTACCGCTTAGTGATAAAGTAAAGCAATTACAGGGCGTTTGCATTTCTTACAATAAAGCGACAACCATATGGCTCCAGCCAGTTGCCGATAACTTCGGTTACAAAACATGATCATCTCATACAATAAAATATAGCATCACGTCTTGACCATATCACATCACAACATGCCCTGCAAAAACAAGTTAGATGTCCTCTACTTTGTTGTTGCAAATTTTACGTGGCTGCTACGGGCTGAGCAAGAACCGTTCTTACCTACGCATCAAAACCACAACGATAGTTCGTCAAGTTAGTGCTGTTTTAACCTTCGCAAAGACCGGGCATAGCCACACTCGGTTCAACTAAAGTTGGAGAAACTGACACCCGCCAGCCACCTGTGTGCAAAGCACGTTGGTAGAACCAGTCTCGCGTACGCATAATGTCGGTCCGGGCCGCTTCATCCAACAATACCGCCGAACCAAAGTATGACATGCTGGTAAGCAGTATGACTTGTATCGCCCACAACTCACTTGTGTTCTACTCGTGCATATAACATCTACACATAAAACCAGGCTCGGATGCCACTGTTGGGGAACGTAGTAATTTCAAAAAATTTCCTACGCACACGCAAGATCATGGTGATGTATAGCAACGAGAGGGGGAGTGTATCTTCACACCCTTGAAGATCGCTAAGTGGAAGCATTTATCAATGCGGTTGATGTAGTCGTACGTCTTCACGATCCGACCGATCCAAGTACCGAACGCACGGCACCTCCGAGTTCTGCAGACGTTAAGCTTGATGACATCCTCGCCTTCTCGATCCAGCAAGACGGGCGAGGTAGTAGATGAGTTCCGGCAGCACGACGGCGTGGTGACGGTGTTGGTGAAGAACAATCTCCGCAGGGCTTTGCCTAAGCACTACGGAAACTATGACGGAGGATAAACTAGAGGGGACGGGGTTGCCGGCACACGGCTTGGTGTTTCTTGATGTGTCTTTGGTGCTAGACCTTCCCCTCTATTTATATGTTGAGCCTTGGGGTCGAAACTTGGAGTAAAAGCCTCCACAAAGTCGGTTTCACCCGAAAGGCAAGAGTCTTTCTCGGACTCCAGGGCCAGATGCCAGGGTTCCCGGCGTCTGGACCCAGACGCCAGGGACCCTGGCGTCTAGCCCCTGGACTACGCAAAACTTCCTTTTGCACTTTCCAAAAACCTTGTGGGCTTTCCCCTTTGGCCCAAATAACGTGTTCTCGTACCCAAACATTTCGGGAAACATCCGGAACCCATTCCGGTGAATTCCGGAACCTTTCCGGAGATCAAACACTATTATCCCATATATCAAACTTTATCTCCGGACCATTCCGGAGTTCCTCGTCATGTCCATGATCTCATCCGGGACTCCGAACAACATTCGGTTACCAACATACATAACTCATATAATACTATATCGTCAACGAAACGTTAAGCGTGCGGACCCTACAGGTTCAAGAACTATGTAGACATGACCGAGACACGTTTCCGGTCAATAACCAATAGCGGGACCTGGATGCCCATATTGGCTCCCACATATTCTACGAAGATCTTTATCGGTCAAACCGCATAACAACATACTTTGTTCCCTTTGTCATCGGTATGTTACTTGCCCGAGATTCGATCGTCGGTATCCAATACCTAGTTCAATCTCGTTACGGGCAAGTCTCTTTACTCATTCTGTAATACATCATCCCGTAACTAACTCATTAGCTACATTGCTTGCAAGGCTTATAGTGATGTGCATTACCGAGAGGGCCCAGAGATACCTCTCCGACAATCGGAGTGACAAAACCTAATCTCGAAATACGCCAACCCAACATGTACCTTCGGAGACACCTGTAGAGCTCCTTTATAATCACCCAGTTACGTTGTGACGTTTGGTAGAACACAAAGTGTTCCTCCGGTAAACGGGAGTTGCATAATCTCATAGTTACAGGAACATGTATAAGTCATGAAGAAAGCAATAGCAACATACTAAACGATCAAGTGCTAGGCTAACGGAATGGGTCATGTCAATCACATCATTCTCCTAATGATGTGATCCCGTTAATCAAATAACAACTCATGTCTATGGTTAGGAAACTTAACAATCTTTGATCAACGAGCTAGTCAAGTAGAGGCATACTAGTGACAATCTGTTTGTCTATGTATTCACACATGTATTATGATTCCGGTTAATACAATTCTAGCATGAATAATAAACATTTATGATGATATAAGGAAATAAATAATAACTTTATTATTGCCTCTAGGGCATATTTCCTCCAGCTTCGCGTGTCGGGCGAGTGTTTTTACTGTAGCCATATGTTAATATGTTCGCTGTACGTAACCAGCACCTCGAATCCTCGATACCAGTACTACTTTATAGTAGGAGTAAGTAGTAGGAGTAGTAGGGTGGCATGGGCCAGAACAAGCATTCACGTCCAGGAGTACGACACACGCCACCGCCACGACATCCATCTAACACCATATTATTTTTTGGAGTCCGTGCTAGAGCAATCTCTTCAACCTCGTCGTTTCTCTAACTTCAGCCATCGCGCGGCGGGCGAGGTGGGGGTTTGCCGATAGTCGGTTTCCTTAACTGCGGTCCCACTTGTAAGGCCAACTCCAACGCACGACCCCAAACGCACCTCCGTTTTGCACGAACTCCAACGATAATTTTGACTAGAAAAGCAAGACCAAAGAAAACAAGAACAACAAGAATACATTTTACTACTCCTGTAAGTTGGATTAGTGCCTTCTCGATGCATTCATTGTTGATCTGCGGAGGCTCGATCTTGCATGCTTCTTTCTTCTTCGAGTGTAAAGAAGTAGACGTTGCTTCCTCGCATCTAGTCTCATGTCTAGCCTCTATTCTATACTAGCTAAAAGTGATAGAACATCTACTAAATTGCGCTCTATCAATATTTGGATGTACTCTTCTTCCCAATACAAAAACTTGCATCCATTCTACTCCCTCCGTTGCACAATACATGCCTTCTATTTGTCAAAATATATATGTATCTAGACATGTCTTAGTATATAGGTACGTCCATTTTTGGACAAATGGAAGTCAAGTATTTTGGAACGGAGGGAGTACACAATAAATTTTTTAAGTTAGCACAACTAGTCTAATCCGAGAGCAGAACCGAAGATTTGGTAGGGTTCTTCCTCGTTTTGCCGACACGTGGGACATCCAGCATCTAGGTCGTGTCATGAAAGAAAATAGAGTGGTAGTTGAAGCCACGAGATGTGCATCTTGGGTTAAACTGTAAATAGAATCTTACTACTCTTGAGTAACTCCAAAAGCGGCCACCGAAGATCTTTATTGGATTTGTTTTTCATCACCAGCATGTCGAGGTGAAAGATGTGCAGGTTCAGTGGGTCCTCTTGCGTTTTCACTGACATGTGGGGCCGCATGTGAGCAAACAGACGATGGGCTCCGCGCATCCGCTGGCTGGCTGAGAAGAGAGATAGAGGAGGGCTGAGCACGGACTGCAGGAAATTTGTTCTACGTACCTCGATATAGGCTCGATATAGTGGGGTGGCATGGGCCATAACTAGCATTCACGTCTAGCAGTACGGCACACGCCACCCACACGAGTCCCATCTGACACCAATTTTCTTGGAGTCCATGCTACAACCATCTCTTCTCCCTCCTGTTTTCTCAGCCATCGCGTGGTGGGCGGGGTGGGGGTTTGCCGATAGTTGGTTTGCTCAACTGCGGTCCCACTTGTAAGTGAAAATGCAACACCGCACGCATTCCCGCTTGAGCGGCATGCTGGACCAACCGTGTGGGGGTGCGACGCGAACACGACAGGATTTTCCTTTTGAACTCGTAACTTTTAAAATTTGGTTCTACTCCATGGCTAGACCTATAGATAGAAAATAACGATTCTGCCTAGAGTAATGAGAAGGTTGGTTCTGGCGCCGTTCATGCATGGAGTATGTACGAAAATTATGAAGTTGATGCGAAAGGTAAGATAATTACTGTAGTATCATATACTACTACATGGATTTGACGGAAAGATAAAAATACATACGGATCCATCAATGTTCAACGACATCCTCATGCCCTCGTGCGCCGGGTCACCAACCGACGTGTGAGGAGCAGCGGCGTTGGCGGCGAGCTCAACGTGCTTCTGAGCAGTGCCGTCCAAGGTTGCCCTGCGCTCCAAGAAGGCCAGCGTCCTATCGTCCTCCTCTTGCATGTAGTAGTCCTTGTGGACGATTTGCGCGTAGACGCGGGTGATTATGTCGATGGTGTCTTGCTGCGCCAGGCGCTGTGTGGCGAGCGCGACCTCGAGGTGGACATTCTCCGGCGCGATGGCGGGCAGTCGCAGGGCCACCAGTGTGTCGAAGAGGTTGTTACCATAGTGGACGTTGAGGGTGGCGGGCATCACAGAGCCTGGGCGCGTCGGCTGGAGGCTTACGTCAAAGTCGTCCGCAAGCTTCTTGACGATGGTGAACTTGTCGAGGAAACCGACGAGGACCTCGTTGAACAAGGAGACGAAGCTATCGTCCAAGCGGCCCGTCGCCCTGGCAGCCTCAAGCAATACTACCCGCCGGGCCGCAGGCCGGCGTCGTGGACCATCTGGCACAGCCGGCTGATGCTCGCGCTCATCGCCTCCATGGGTCTAGCGTAGCTTCTAGTCAACTGATCTTGCGATTCGAGTGATCACTTAGCCCTTGGTTAGCGTGCGTAGGTGCGTAGGATTTCGTACTACTCCTCGGCCCTCTACTGCACCTGCCTTTGGCTGTATGATAGGTGGGCTAGCCACCCCCTGGGGCCATGTGTCATTCACCCAAAGGCAGTTGCCGTAAGTCAATGAAGCTGCGTCCCCCTCCGTGCCGGTGCAGTATAGTCATCTCACCGGACCTCTAGTTGGGGCCAAATGAGAGAAGTTTGATGTTTACTGGTTTATTGGTCCCCTTTGCATTTTGCGCCAAGTTTTGACCTTTGATTTAACTAATAAAATGTTAATGCATGTAAACAAAAATGTTGTGTAAGTCACCTTACGAAAACCAAATAATCCCAAAATACTTAGGCACGGTGCATTAACTCCCTCCTTGTTTCTTATTTCGTGACATATCAACCAATGAGAGATGTGGGCCGTGCATGCTTTCAATGACTTGAGACTACCAAACATGACATGCAGTGTTTAGTTGATTGCATGTAATCCTATTAGTACTCTAGTTAGCAAAAAAACATTAAGTTCTCTCGCCGATAGGAATAAAAACCATGCATTTATTTACAGAGGGAGTAGTACATTTTTGGTGACATGCATTACTAGATATTGCTAGTCAAATACTAAAATCCAGATGGACGTGGTAGTACTCCTAAATCCACACGGTGGTGCTAGTAGTACTAGTAGTAGTACTACCAACGTAGTAGTAGGAGTACTAGCACTGTACTACCCGTTGGTCAAATTATTACGTGCTGCTCCTCACAGTGAAGTGACAAGACCCTGCGCCGGAGATGACGCCTGAGTATAGGCACCATATTTGGCATACCATAGTCAGCCTCACCGTCTGCAGTCACTATCATCATGTCTTTAGATCTAGCCTGCTTACAACTAGCCCTGTTCGACATAATTTCCCGTGCGTAGATGCCCGTGCATTGCACGGAACACCAAGATTGGGGGTGGACGGCTCCGGCAGCGGCCGTCGCGCCAGATTTTTCCATGGCCTTCTACTCCTAGATGTGGTGGGGAGGAGATGAGGCTGATTGTGAGAGACAAGGAGTTTTTTGTAAATAGGGAACAAGTGCGGGCATCTTTTTGCAAAAATGGAGAAGCTTGGTTTGTATGCATCAGATCTAGATCCGACGGCTATTGGTGAAAGATGGGAGGCACAACATCATCACCAACTTAGGACCTGTTTGATTCGCAGGATTTTGAAAATGCAGGAATAGGACATGGCAATATTACAAGTTTCATACTAATATTACAAATGTTAGGAGTAATGCTGCACCTACGAAGAGGGAATTACTAGGAAGTTTACGTAAGAACTTTCGTTACTTTATGTGGATGCAGCATTATCGTACAAACTAAAATCCACTGCCCTGACAAGTCACTAATGGGAAAATAAGTTTTTGAGTCTCTGGCCACTTGATGTTTCAAAAACAAATTCAGCTTCTGCGGAGACTTTGTCATTTAGGCTTAGATGCTTGCGGTGATCAGCACGCCATTCATTGTTGCGCCAGAGAACGCCAAACCTCATTACCTTGAGCACACTTGCCTCCAGAACAAAGAACCTGGCCAATTTAATCTCAGATGTGCTGCCTCGGTAGTCGATCAAATCAATTTCTGTAAGATGGAGATCAAGGCATTCGATGAGATTGTTATAGTGCAACACATTTTTCACTTTCGGTCTTTTTTTATCTGCAAAATAAGAGAACATATTAGAGCAGCTGGCTGCATAAGATTGCCGTGTCATCAAGAGGTACCAATATCATTCACTCATACGATAGGGTTGGCTGGCTAGTGATATTTTTTCACTCACTCACTCACTCACTCTCTCTCTCTCTCTCTCTCTCTCTCTCTCTCTCTCTCTCTCTTTATTTTTCCTCTCATTTAACTAGGAGCACGTGAAGAGCTTGGGCATTTGTTGCCTTCCACTATGTGGCCGATGCCATATTTCGCAAAAGTATGCCACATAACACGCATCGATGTGAGAGAGTTGGCACCGCCGTGCACACAGACCCACATGTATAAACAAATCAATCAAACCAACTACACCAGCCTCTCACTCTCCCAAACAAGTGTTTTTTTATTGCCTCAGTCCTCTCTCTCACACATGTAGTGTTTTTTCATTGCGTGAGTTAATTTGGCACTGGAGCAAAGTAGGTGATCCAGATTGGGACACCAGGTGAGCAATGGAGGGGCATCGATGCCAAATGCATCACAAGTGAATTTGGCACATGTTTTGGCCTACATAACCCACTTTTGTAATACTACCTCATATTTAGTATAAAATTTTGACCATAGATTTACCTAAGAAAATGCCAATGCATGTCACTAAAAATTACACCATTTGAAATTATGTTCAAATACGAATCCAACGATATAGTTCTTAGTGACATGCATTAACATATTGTCAGTTAAATCTATGGTCAAATTTTGATACTACAAAATTGGAAGAGTAAACCAGGACGGAGGTAGTACTTGCTCTTAGGGTAACCATAGATTTACTGGAGTAGTCTAAGTTACTTTCCACTATGACTAGCCTAGGCTACTATAGTAGTACAGCATAAAAGCGATGCAGGTGATCACGTGAGAAAAAATACTAAAAACATTTATTTCGGTGCAGTGTGTAGATGCAGTTTTGAACACTACACTTGTCATTGTAATTTGGGAAAATTACGAGAAAATTGAGCTACGTTGTGATTACCATTTACTTATAGGAAAGAAGTTTCACCTCGATGAGTAGCTTCTCCGTGCACGGAAAGCATGTAAGGAATCCAACAACTTGATCCAGATTGGGGCCGATAGATTTTAGTGCTAAGATCTTCACTGTGCGCATGGACTGGGTCAAGCTTGTGGGAATCATTTTCTAGAAGACGGTCGTAAATACATCAAGAAGAAATTTAAAAATGTGAATTTCAAGAAGACAGAGAAGAAGATGAGTGTTGTACCTGAACGATTACGGATCCAATAAAGAGTTCGGAGAATTTGGCAGACGAGTACACCAACGCTGTCAATTTCGGTGTGTCAATGACCCTGATTTTTGTTGGACCTTCTAGATCCGATACAAGCAATCTCTCAAGGAAAGGCACATTCTCAATGACCATAACGTGGAACAGCTGGAGTGATCTCTTCCCAATTGATGTCTTGTTGCGGGGCCAACAAGACACATAAATCCATCGGAGATTCTTCGAGGCGATGTGGAGGCTAATGAACCCGTGGATCTGCTAAAGACGAAGGTACTCGAGCGCAGTACAGCTGCGGAGCAGGTGCTCCATAGCCTTCTTCGAGATGACAACGTCGAAGAGGTCGAGCTGCTTGAGTTGAGGAAGAAGAAGAGCGGGCGCGTCATTAATCTGGGGAAGATAGCAGGAGCTGAAGCTGGCACGGCGCAGCGTTGGCGTGAGGCGGAGCGCGGACGGTGGCAGAGAGCGACATAGTCCAGCTTCAAAGCTGAGCTCCTCGAGCTGATCTAGGGCGGGGGATAAGAACCACTCGTCGAACTTGGGTTGGACCTTGCAGTTGGTACTGAACATGCGGATGTCAAGGCGTTTGGCTGGCCCAGGGTGCGATGAAAGGATCTTGGAGACTGCGGCCATGCGTTTGCAATCCTCGTCGCAGAGGCAGCTGTCGATGGTGAGGTTGAGGGGGACGCAGCGCCAGAGGGGGCGCCACCGCCGGGAGAGCAGGGCGGTCCACACGACAGATTTGGTGGGGAGGAGGCCGATGATGACGAGCAGCGTGTCGTCGGGGAGGCTGCTGATGAAGTCCAGGCTTGCCGGATGCGGTTTTGGCTCGAGCCGCCTCCGCTTGTTGGCTGCCTCACCGTCCATCTCAACCGGCAGCGACGCCGATGTACATGTGTGCTGGTGTGTGTTGTGTGCTGGGTGTGCGCGAGTGCGTCCTTCTATGCATGCCGCCGTGCAGTGGTGAATTGTGCGCGAGTGCGTCCTTCACACGCAAGAAGTTTGTCCTCAACGCGCCCTCAATTTACTAGCGTGCGGGGTGCTACCCCGAGTGGTTTCAACTTTGTTTACTTCACCGCGTGTCAGATGGGCCTCTAGTTTACTTATTTTCACCCACTGCCACATGGGCCAGCACACGAATATACAGAACACGAGCTGACAAGGCAGCATGTGGATTGGTTAACCGGTCAACTAAACAATATACGGAGCTATACACTGACACAGTGAGCGTATAATCCGTCGGTATAGAGAGTTTGAGTGAGAGGGGAGGCCCGTGAGAGATAGCAGAGAGAGAGAGAGAAAGAGCTACTCCCTCCATTAGATAATGTAGTTCCAACATTTTTTAAGTCAAACTTTTGAAACTTTGACCAAGTTTGTAAAGAAATTACTTATATCTACAATACCAAAGATAAATGACAGTATGAAGTAAGTACATGTTGTGATGAATCTAATGATCGTTCCATATGTAAATGTTTTTCTCCACATATACTTGGTCAAACTTTTCTGAGGTTTGACTTTTCAAAACATCCATATGCTTATGGACGTTACAGAGTCCCTAACGAGAGAGAGAGAGAGAGAGAGAGAGAGAGAGAGAGTGAAAAAAGTGTGTGTGCGTGTGTGAAAGAGACATGGACAACACACGATAAAAGTAGAGAAAAAGCATGCGTGTCTTATGCAAACATATCACACATGCATCTTCGACAACGGAGGCAAGGTGAGGAGATAGTGTGTGGTTGTTTGGAACCGAGAGAGCAAGACCCCTAGCACGTGGCCAAGAGGGGTCTGACAAACAAGGGAGAGAGGTCGAGAGAGACGTACGGAGAAAAT
>NC_041389.1:643760486-643766153 GCF_002162155.2 Triticum dicoccoides
GGTACTTAGGGGGGTGCTTGTCACATGGAGAGAGAACAAGGGCGAAGAGTGTTGGATGGGTCTATATGTATAGCGCAAGCGAGACATGTGTATGTGTGAACCAGGGAGATTATAAGGTCAGTTTGGCTTGCGTCCTGAGCATATTTTGCCTGGCCTGGGGTTGTGGCTGGATTTCATGCATGCTTGTTTGGTTGCTACCCTGTGAAAAAGAAAGCCCACCTGGCCTGGGTTCCCTTGCGCTTTAATTAGCCTGGCTGAACTCCAGACACTGCAAGTAGCCTGGCCTAGGCGACCGATTTCAAACGCCTGGCCATGCCTGGTCGTGTGGCCACAAGGCTAACAGCAACATGGATGGATATTAGCATTAAATAATTGTTGCATGGATTGATTGATGGGACGTTGATGCTTTGCCTGACCCAGGCATGAACCAAACGCTTCAGCACCACACAAGCCTGGCCAGGCAGAAATATTTTACATCTCACGTCCACACCAGGCAGTACCGACCATCAAGGCATGAGGGTCAGGTCACGAACCAAACTGACCAATAAAGTTTGAGAGAGATTGAGGAGCCCCGATAAGGCTGAGTGGTGCATCAGATAGCTGAGAGGAGGAAAGAGATATTCCATCCGCTCGATAATGCAGTGGATGTAAATTTTTTAGAAGTCAAACTTTGGAAACTTTGATCAGGTTTACGCAAATGTTATTTATATCTACAATACCAAAGATATATCATACAAAACTATATCTCATGGTGAATCTAATGGTATATGTTTGCCGTACTAGATGTAATTCATTTTCTCCACGTACATGGTCAAACTTTGTGATGTTTGACTTTCAAATAAATCTATATGCTATGGACCGAGGAGAGTGCCTCAGTCGAGACAGATCAAGTGCGTGTGAAGGAGAATGAGTAAGTGTGCAAAAAGAGTATGTGTGTGAAAGAACAACAAACGGTAAATTAGAGAGAGAGTGTGTTTTTTCCGTTTCTTATGCGAACATATCACGCATGCATCTCCGAGATGGAAAAGCGAGGCGAGGAGATACACGAAGATAGCTAGTGTGTGATTGTTTGCAACGGAGAGAGACACCCCTATTGCACATGTCCAATAGAGGTGTGGCCAACAAGGAACAAAGGTCGTGTCGGACAGACCCTTAAGGTTCAAACTCTGGGGTGCGCGCAGAGATCTCTCCCCTACCGATCTACGTCCAATCTCCTCGTGTGATCTAAGCTGGAAACAACGAACAACACAAGGGACACGAGATTTATACTGGTTCGGGCCACCGTTGTGGTGTAATACCCTACTCCAGTGTGTGGTGTGGTGGATTGCCTCAGGGGCTGATGATGAACAATACAAGGAAAGAACGGCCTCGCGAGAGGTGTTCTTGGGCTGGTGCAGTGTGTTCTACTTGGTCTGGATCTCTCCCTCTATTAGATGCCTCTACTCTGTGGTGGCTAGCTCTATTTATAGAGGCCCTGGGCCTCTCCCCAAATAATGTGCGGGAAGGGCGCCAAAAATTGGCCATTTTGAAGGGGAACATCTAGTACAAGTTATCCAGACCAAAGGTGGTCTTTGGCTGCAAAAAGCACTGGTGATGACGCCGTCTTGGGCTCCACGGTGACCTCCGTCCTGCCGCACTGCTGGTCTTGGTCTCGTTGCACCGGAATGGTAACCTTTGCCCGATGCCTTGGCCTGTGCTTGCCCCCTTTGCACCGAAGGGGAAACAAGGACACTGTGCAGGCCGGCGCCCGCCGGGTCTCGATCGTCATGGCTTGCGTCACGGGCTCCTCGCGAGGTACCCCTGCCTTGATCTCTCCGCCTCCTCGCGAGCCTGCCTGATGAGGCTGCTCCTGAGGAAGCTTACTGTCCTCCGCCCCACGAGGCTTGGCCCCTCGCGAGGGTCTTGAGCTTGAGCTGATGAAGCTGGGCCGCACTGGGCCCCCACTTGAGCCATGCCGCAGGCTACAGGCAGGCAAGTCTGGGGACCCCCATTCCCAGAATGCCGATAGTAGCCACCGGGCCCAAGGCACGCCCGGGCTTGGCTTAGCAGAGAAGCGAAGGGGCAAGCGCGAAGCGCCGCGGGCCCCCATAGCCTGCGGCCTCGGGCGCCGCGTGGCGATTGATTGGACGTTGGCGTCTGCATTTCCCCATGACGCCTTGTTACGCGCCCGGCTAAGTGGACCCGTAGTTGCACACAGTTGTTCCTCCTTTCCACTGCTCGCTCGCCTCCTACCTTTCCTTCTTCTTCGAGCTCCAACCTCCGCCGCCAATCTGGCTCGAGTTCTTCCCTCTCCCCACCGCGATGGCGCCGACGAAGAAAGGAAAGGGAAAGAAGCCCGCGCCTTCGCCCCGCACACCTCCGATGGCGGCCCCCGCCGTTGATCGGTCGATCATACTCAGTCCAGAAGCTTTGAACAAGGTCCGCTCCGCCCTTGCCACTATCTTCAATGAGTGCGGCAGGACCACAGTCTGGCCTGCATCCCATGCCTCCCTCGATAGGATTGTCACGGAGGTCCGATTCTTCGCCGATGCCCTATGGGCAGGTCTGGTTCCCCCTTTTCCGCCTTCTTCAATGCGGTGCTCTCCCATTATCAGATCCGCATGATGCACCTCGGGCCGGAGTCCATTACCCTTCTGGATGTCTTTGCTTTTGTTCGAGAGGCGATGATAGGCATTCCTCCTTCCATTGCCCTGCTGCGCCACTTCTTTTCTTTGCGCCTGAGTGACCCCACTCAGTGCTCAGGGTGTGTGAGCTTCTTCGCCGTGCCAGAGACGGTCGCTTCTGGGATCGACTTCGGCCTTCCTCCTCCCGAGGCCAGGTTTAGAGAGCGGTGGCTGTACGTGGACGTCGGAGTGCCCAACCCCTTGCTCTCGCACCCGACCTCGCCTGACGTTCCCAACCCAGGCTGGGATCATGAGGTGCTCGCGAGCCTCCGGCTCTCCTTTGTCTGGCGCCGCTTCCAGATTTGAGGGCGCTCAATGTGTCAGCGCCCAAGGTGGTGAAGGAGTTCCTCCAATGTCGCATTGCTCCTCTCCGGCGCCACTCTCACCGGATGTGGGACTTTGCGGGGCACAGAGACTGCATGCGACTTCAGGAGGAGGACTTGGCGCCTGAAGTGCTGCGGACGATGCTCAGGGTCTTGACTGGCGACCCTTCCCCAGGTAGCCTTCAGCGTGATGGTGCCCTCTTGTATCTTTGCTCTGGCAGGGCCAATTTTGTGAGGCAAATGCCCCGCTTCGACGAGTGGGGGCTGCGTCCGGCTGGCTTCACGGGGCCCCGCGAGAACCCAGCCGCCGTGGTTGCTCCCCCTGTCGCCCACAGTGATCCCTCCTTAGGCGATAGAGTGGGGAGACAAGAACTGGCGAGTGCTGAGGCGACTGATGTCGAGGTGCCAACGCCGCGAGAAGGCCCGAAGGTGGCGTCTCCTGAGGCCCGCCCTGGAGCGGTGGCAGGCGCTGAGTTGCGGCCTACGGCCCTTGAGGCCGGGGCTCCTGAGGTCCCGGCCGTTCCTCGCGAGGCGGTGCCTGACGGCGTCCCCCAGACCAACTCCTTTGGTGCTGATCATCTTGGCGCTTCTTCCACGCCCCAGGCCGACCCCTGCGCCGTGCACTTAGGTCGGTTCCGCGTAGACTCCGAGGCCCTCCGAAAGAGGAAGGGTGCCTTGGGTGGCGATGACTACCCTTGCCGCTTGCTGAAGCGCAGGAAGTACTTCGCCATGGATGAGTAAGTCCTCTTCTTTCTCTGCTCATTTACTTTACTATCCCCGTGGCTGATTGTGGCCTTTCAGGTCCCGTCCTACCAAATTCGCCGAGTCAGCCCGGGAGCCAGCCCCCAAAGCTTCGCCTTCTCCGCTGGCTCCGGGCTCGCTGAGCTCGAGCAGCTCCCTTGCCGCTGGACCGGTTGGTAGAATGGTCCGTTCCACCGGGCACCTCGAGCCTGCGCACCCGCTGTCCTTCCTTAGCGAGTCCTCCTGGGGCACATCCGGCTTGCCCCGCGTTCCTCCTTTGATCATTGATGGTGAATGGTTGAAGTCCGTTCTTAGTTCCTCCTCCGTGTGTGGACCGACGCCCGGCAAGGTCCCCGGAGGGGTCCATTCGATGGCGGCTAGGGCGCCAGCCCCCAACCCCGCGTCGGGAGGGGGCGTGCCGAATCGGGGCCCTCTGCATACTCTGGCGGCAGAGGGTGATGCGGAATACGTGCTCAGGCGCGCTGGGGAGCGTCGCCCTTCGCGAAGAGTTCCTCCAGGGGGCAGCGGATGCGGTGAGCCAGATCGGGGCAGAGCTTGCTGTCGAGGATGCGCGCCTTGAGGCCAAAGGTTTGCGCCTTGTTGAGGAAAGGTGCAAGCTGAAGGTAGCCATCGCCCTCGCGCATCACCAACGTGATCTCGACAACACGAAGGCTGAAGCATCGCTGGCGGCTTCGCGCGAGGCCTGCTCCCAGGCCGTCGAGGAGGCTCTGGAAGCAGACCGACGGCGCAAAGATGCGGAGGAGCTGTCACACCTTGATTTTCATGCCACAACACTTAAGCTAATAAATCATAATAAAATGTGGTTTGACAAAAACTTTTGAGTGTTTTGGATCTTTCCTTGATTGGATTTTGTTTGTTGTTTGCAAGTGCTTTAAAAATCAAATAAATCCTCCAACTCCTATACTTCATCCCCTTGCTCCAAACTCTTGAACCAATAATCATGCCATGTGTATAGGACATAAAAATAATTTCTTACAAAAATAATTTGGCCAAATAGTATTTTCAAAAATTAGTTTTCCAAAAACCCCTGAATTGAGGTTTGCACTGCAAGTACTTAATTAAGGGCAGTAAAAATCTTTTCAAAAATACGTTTGACTCCTATTAGATATAGGATACCCAGAAACACCAAAAATATAATTTTAAAAGTTATTTTCCTATTTTATTTAAAGGCTTTTTCTTAAGGCCAAAAATGGTCTTTAATAGGTTAAAATTATTTTAAAGCTTTAAAAATATTTGCCAAAAATCAAGGAAACTCAATGGGCATATATTTCCCATATATATGAGTTTCAACACATGGTCATGATCAAAATATTGGACAAAAGCTCCCAAAACCATTTCTTCCCATTTCAAGGATTTGAAATATTTCTACAAGAAATATTTTCCAATAAATCCAGGAAAATTCTAGCATGTCACATATGACATATTTGATGATCTAGCAAAGCCTCATGCCTTGAAGATCAAGAAAACATCATCAAACCCCCTCAAAACCCTTTCTGTCCAGAACCAAATTTGAACAACTCTACATTGCCAAGTGTGTCTTTTTGATCAGAATTTTTGTAGACATGTTCAAATCCTCAAACGATGAAACTACACCAAGTGGTGCATCAAGGAGAATAGATTTGGATGACTAAATCTTGGTAAAGCCATTTCTGTTGATTTCTAGGGTTTGCCAAAGTTACATTGGCAGCTTTCTTCAAATGGACTCAAACTTGCTGGTCAACCTCAATTATAGATGCCACTTGATCCTGTTAATTCTCATGTCCATTGGAATTAATTTGCTTTCCCAAGTTGGCATCAAACACCTTCTGGTCATTGCAAAAAGTCACTTGTTTCACCCCACTACACTATTCTCTTTGACTCCATATTTTTACCACAGCTCCTCCTAGACCCCTTCTACCTACAGTAACAATGGCAACCTC
>NC_041389.1:643766607-643774464 GCF_002162155.2 Triticum dicoccoides
CTCTCCCTCTCTGGACAACCATTTTCTCTCTCTCCCTCAACCTCTCTCCTCTCCTACTGGCTCTCCAGGGCATCCAATGCCTCTCCACACTTCTTTACTACCCCCTATCACTACCAGACACACTTGGCCGCACCCACATTGCCAAAAAATGGCCATGCTAGCCACACACGCGCTTTGGAGCGCGCTACAGTGTGCTCCCGCACTGTAGCGGCTCCCTGCCCAACACCTCCGACCACCTCGGCCCTCCCCCACGCGCCCGACGATGTGCCTCGACGTCCACAACACGCAAGGATGTCGGGCCCCTCCTCCCTTGCCCTCTTTCTCCCTCCGCAGAGCTCGCCGAGCGCTCCCTAGGCCGCGCCCATGGTGCACCGGAGCCCCCCTATATAGAGCCTTCCCCCCGAGCTCTTCCTCTCCTCTGCTGGACCCCCATCACTCCCGTGAACCTCTAGGACATGCCCAATCTCCCCCTTGTGCCCTCTTCCCACCTCCATGGCCGGGGTACCGCCGCCGGCCTCCATTCTGGTTCGGGCAAGGGCGGGCTTCTACCCTCCTCCTCTCCACACCAGAAGAGCCGCCAAGGTCCGGCTATCCTTCTCCCCCTATCTCCCAGGCTTCCGGGGCGCTGCGCTCCCTGCACATCATTGCCCGGGCTTCCCCCCGCCTTTGCCGGTGCCGGGCACGGCTCGGCCATCTCTCTGCCGTCCCCGAGGGCGCCCCCTGGTGTGCCGCTTCCCGGCGACCCCTCTTGTGGCCGGGGCTTTGCCGGGTGTGGCCTGTGCCGCCGGGGGCAAGCACCGGCCACCGTGCTGTCGGGCTCGATCCCCCTCTGTCCCGAGCGCGCGAGGAGGGAGACGACCCTGCGGCTGGGGCCCGAAGGTCAGTGACCCCGTCGGCCAGCGACGTCATTAAGTGGATACGCCCCCACCGGTTCTTCGCCTCTCTGCAGCGAAAGCGCATACGGGGAATACGCCTTCGGCGTGGCCCTCCAGCACGTGTGCGGCCGAGTCTCTGGGCCGGCCCAGTGGCGCCCTACTGCGAAACCTCGCCCAGTGCGTGCTGCCACCGCCCAGATCCGGCCCATTTAGGTAAATCCTTTGTCTTTTTCTTTTTCCAGTCAACTTCTAAAATCCATAAACAATTCAAATTAACTCCAAATTTGATGATTCAAATTTCTAGTAGTTTCTAAATTCATTCCCTATCACATGGTGCTACTTGCACATTTTTATAGAAATATTTCTTTCACAAATAATTAGCAAATCCTATTTTTCATTTCTTTGATAAACTTTAGAAAATCACAGAGAGCCCATTTTTGATCCAAATTCCATGATTTAAAATCCTAGATGTCTATAAGTTCAAAACTTAGTTTTTGAACATTTTTACTAATACTTTCTGTATCACCTCAAATAATGGTCTATTTCTTCATATATAGCCAACTTTGCAAATTCATAGAGAAATCATTTGAACTCCAAATCTAGTGAAACCAACTCCTAGGTGCCTCAAGAATCATTCTTTCTTAAATGGGTGCCTTTTCTCATTTTTGAAAATAATTCTTCTGTACACTTCTTGCAATTCCATAAACCCCTTGATTCCATCATATCGAAATGGTTAGAAATATCCATTGATCCACTTCCAATGAAATCACTTTGGTCATTCCTCATATGACCAGAAGTATCCAATAAAAGTCAACTTCATATTTTTAGAGCACATTAATTCTTGCCTTGTTGTGTTGCTTATTGTGATTGTTTCCGACGTTAGTTGCCGAAGTAGACGGAGTACTTGGAGAAGGACCAGAAGATCTCAAGACTCTGATGAACCAGGCAAGCAACCCTTTGACCATGATGAACCATTTTACATCATGATGGCATTTTCGTTGCTTCACTAAGTGCATGATATACTTTGAATGGCAACCTTGCTAGGCTTGCCTCCGTTGCATACTCCATTATACTTGCATTGTTCATGATTCTACCCTTTCTTAGAGTTGTGTTGGTGGGTTGTAGAAATATGCTATAGTAGATGGCTACGCAAAGTGGGTCATGGTTATGCATGGGAAGAAACAAGTGTGGTTTGACATACTTGCAAACAGCCCCAGTGGGTGCCACTAATGCCCCTGGGATATGATGATGAATGAGGTCACTACTTGGTGGAGAGGTAGTGTACCGAGGCTTGATGAAAGTGTTGTTTACAGAGACAGATTAGATTTAAGATTTGTCGACTGTCCCAACCTTACATGCGCAACCACTCTACCCTTGTATTAGAAAGGGCATTATTGATTACCTAGGCCGATACTAGCTTGGAGCCCGCATTACTAGTGATGGGGGAGAGTTGGTGCTCTCTCTCGGGACGGGGTCATGCCAGGAAGGGCGGCCATGACTGTTTTCACAGGGCACGGGATACACCGTTGTGTCCCCTCTCGGATGTTACGATCTCGAGTGAGTCTCGTATGATGTACATCGTGGGGATATGGAACAACGAGTGGACTCCTTGTTAGTGTCGTCTAGGGAAAGATATTGATCGGGTGCTTACCCCGGGTACTTGTGGTACCGCGGGTCGTGGATGACACGAAAGTTCCCCGGATCTTGTGGGTAAAGTGTGCAACCTCTGCAGAGTGTAAAGCTATTCGAATAGCCGTGTCCACGCTCAGGGACAGTTGGGTGGTGCTGCTTAGACTACGTCCATATGTTTCTGACAAACAACACGGTTTGGTAAATCTGTTGACGTGATTCGTGAGGAAGTCACGATGAGCTTGAGTATGAGTTGTTCACAACTCTATCCCGATGTTGATGTCTGTAACCTCCTGATACTTGTTGCAGACGCATTCATATCCTTGATAAATGTTGATCATACTTGCATGAGAAAAACTAGCTTTCCGCAAAAATGCCAAATTAGCAGTAGTGCCTTGCATAATTATTCTGTTATCACCCTTGGGTTGCTTGCGAGTACATTCAAAGTACTCATTGGCTTGCCATTGGTTATCTTATTGGCCAGGCATGAAAGAACATGATATGAAGAAGAATACTTCGGTGACGAGCATGCGAGCTAGGACGCTTCCCAGTCAGAATGCCTGTAGGGTTAAGGCAGATGGCATGGGTCCAAGTTATCGACGAAGATTTCCGCTGCAATGTTATAATCAAGACTTGACCATAATGGTCCTACTTGTGTAATACGGTATGTATGGATGTAAGACTCTTGTTATTTAGCTTCTGTGTGTTCAGTGAGCATTGATCTCTGGGATCACTGTACATGTGCATTGGTGATCACGACTTATGAGTCGAGGTCCCCATAGAGCTGGTATCAGAGCCATCCTGACTGTAGGAAGCCTTAGTTAGCATGGTTGTTAGTTAGGGTAAAACTATTTCCAAAACTACTACTAGTTTTCAAAACTATCTATACTTCTCTTCCCTTCTCAGTTTTTCGAAAACTAAGGTATACTTTCCTTATTAATCTCTTCCCCTTCAAAACCTTTGGTCGCTAGAACCCTTATGCCCCTGACCACTGGATTCCTTGTAATCCTCGTGGATAATCTAGAAGGAAGATGCCTTGCCAGACATTCACCCACATCTCCTGAACACAAGATTGGCGACATCACAACAAGACGATACCAACACAAGATACATCCTCCAGGGATGAGGACCTGAAGACCCAGGAGATGGTGACACCCTTGACACTGCCCCAAGATGATGCAACCTTAGCCTACGACGATCAGGGCATAGGATATGCAAGATCATGATATACATCGCTAATAGGGTAACCCTGTCACTACCGTTGTTGTATCGGCGACCACCGGTGGATGAGAACCTAGCCATTTGGTCCACCTCACTATAGTGAGCAGGAAAACGGTTCTCATCATCCCCCGCTCTTGGTGACGATATTGTCAACAATGTGTCCGATGAATTGGACCTCTATTATGCCTTGTTAATGTCATTGCATAAAGGATGGCCACCTGGAACCGCCGACACCTTAAAAAGGCAAAAGCGATCATCATGATTAAGAGGACAAGAGAAGACCATGTCAATGCCAGCTACGAGGAGCCACCTTCACCCCATCATCTCATCAGGCGAGAAGTGTTGAAGATTCTTCAGGCCAACCCGGATCATTTGATCAAACAACTACAAAAGACGTAGCAACACCTGAGGAAAAACCCAAAAGACTGCATGAGGCACGAAGTAAAGCGCGACTACTTAGTCCGAGAACCCCTAGGGTAGGATGAGTCGTGTACCCCCTATGCGGAGTTGAGTCCGTATGATGGTTCGAATAGAACCATGATTGTGTGTTGCTTGTTTTTATTTGTTTGTGTTTTGATATAAGTCGCACTTTTGCCCTAGGCAACAAGTACGTGACTATATCACCTTACTTATCTTAATGCCTGCGTTTGGCCCTTTCGGCACTTGTTGTTTGCACTTGCACTATAGAACCCCCTTTAGGCATCACCCTCCTCTATGCTACTTTCCCCTCTCATCTCTCTCTCCTCAACTGAACAACGGCAAGACAAGGTACACCAAGGATTCTACTTCGACAACCAACTAGCAATAAAGACTTCTGCTACAATCTCCACGACCAAGTGCAACCCCGTAGAATTATGTTTAACCCCCAGACTAGAAACCCATTCCTAGACCCTTCGAGACTTCACGAGGTACCCCAGCTCGAGTCCTTAACCATGTGCTTAACCCATAAAATTGCAAGAGAACCAGTTAAGCCTCTGTAAACCTTGCACATCACTGGGATCATTATGGAACTAGTGGACATAGTGAACGAGCACATTGTCATCTTAATATAGCACCAGAACTGACGATGCCATAGGGAAGACCAGTTTGAGGATATAGGAATAGAGTACCAATGACTTGATGAGTTTATATCAATGACTTGAGGAATTATATGAGACTATTTGGTGGATTATGAGGCTTTGATGTTGGTAGATGAACTTGGTGGGATCATGATTATAGAGTAGCATAGCTTTCATTACCCCTGAGTAAATTGGATTTATAGGACACTTATGATCGCAAGCTGAAACTCCTGGAAGTACAAGGATTTGACTTGATCAGATGATATTGATAGGAGACACTTGATATTACGTAAATAACTTGAGGGAAACATGTAGGAATTCTCGTTGGACAAGAGATTTTGATTTAAGTAGGTGATTCTAGTTGAATATAGATGTTGAGTATGTCTACATGGTTCGGAGTAAATTGGATTTAGACTGATGATCTCGATCATGATACCATGTTTCTTGGAGGACAATAAACTAGGAGATTGGATTAATTGTCGGAGTTGATATAAGCTTGACCTTGGAGTTTACTTGACCATGATAATGGAAATTGGTGGACTTACTATAGTAGAGATAGCCCTTTCAAGTATTTGGGGACAATAGGACGTTAGAAGATTCGTGTGAGACACCATAGACATTGGATTTGTAGAATTAATGGATTATGTAGCGATTAATGGAAGTTAATGGGCTATTGGAGTTGATTCATAGGAAGGAAACAAGATCTTGGAGTGGCTTACGACGTGTTTCCTTAGGATAGAGATGCTTTATCTTAGACCTTGAAAGAATAGGCTGAGCACTTGGATTGTCACGTTCAAGCTTAGCAGCTTATATGTTCTACCCATGGATTTTTAGGGGTAGACATACATATGAGTTTGGGGATTGTAGACATATATGATTTTGTTAGACCTCCTCTCGAGAGTCATGAGGATATGAATCACATGAGTGATGATTGGAGTTGACCCATACGAAATGATGCTATCAGTGATATGATGTGATTTGTTTAAAGGACTAGATAGCACAATTGGCATCTCAGAAACCGTGCTTAAAGATAGGATGATAAATGTTCAATCGCACACTAGATCCTTGAAACCCTTAAGCCCTACCAAGCTACAACATGGTTGGATCAGGACCATAGGGCCTCGACACTAGATCTAGAACACCTTGTCCCACACTCAACAAAGACCACCACTAATTCCCCAGCCTACTTTATGTACCCCATGAACAAAGTCTTCATGGAGTACTCGAACAAGCTGGTTGTCATCGCTATTTGGTGATATACTTGCCTACCCGAAGATGGAAGAAGAATCGTTCAGCCGGTTAGGGAACATCTGAAGACCGCCATGTCAAGGAGGAAGAACTATACCAACCATCATCGTCAAGAAGTGAACTTCCTTGTCAAAAACTGTGCATATCTACAAACCACTCCTCTCAAGGGAACCAAGCATTTTCATGACAAGGAAACCCATGCCAAGATTCATGGGCCCTCTTCGAGATCACTCCAAGATTTAACAACCCCCTCCGAGATTGCCACAAGACGAAGAGAAGACAATTACCAGCTGGAGTTACCGCCTGAGTTACCCACTGTGCACAGTGTTTTCCACGCAACACATCCCCGGAAGTGTCTCCAACTTCCTAACTAGCCGATCTCTACGAGGGCATCGACCACCGAGCCATCGACCCCTAGCCCAATCTAACCTACCGCGAGCTACCCATTAGCAACCTGGATCAAGAAGAACGTCATACACGAAGCCACACCATTAAGCACTTCAAGTTCAATGGAGCACCACACGGAAGCAGAAGCAACATGAGGACTTTAAATTTACCCCAGATCCAAGTTTCTCTATCCCTTTCCCCGCCTAGTCTGGGAATCTCGGGGACGAGATTCTTGTAAGGGGGGTAGGTCTGTCACACCCTGATTTTCATGCCACAACACTTAAGCTAATAAATCATGATAAAATGTGGTTTGGCAAAAACTTTTGAGTGTTTTGGACCTTGCCTTGATTGGATTTTGTCAGTTGTTTGCAAGTGCTCTAAAAATCAAATAAATCCTCCAACTCCTATACTTCATCTCCTTGCTCCAAACTCTTGAACCAATAATCATGCCATGTGTATAGGACATAAAAATAATTTCTTACAAAAATAATTTGGCCAAATAGTATTTTCAAAAATTAGTTTTCCAAAAACCCCTAAATTGAGGTTTGCACTGCAAGTACTTAATTAAGGGCAGTAAAAATCTTTCCAAAAATATGTTTGACTCCTATTGGATATAGGATACCCAGAAACCCCAAAAATATAATTTTAAAAGTTATTTTCCTATTTTATTTAAAGGCTTTTTCTTAAGGCCAGAAATGGTCTTTAATAGGTTAAAATTATTTTAAAGATTTAAAAATATTTGACAAAAATCAGGGAAAGTCAGTGGGCATATATTTCCCATATATATGAGTTTAAACACATGGTCATGATCAAAATATTGGACAAAACCTCCCAAAACCATTTCTGCCCATTTCAAGGATCTGAAATATTTCTATAAGAAATATTTTCCAATAAATCCAGGAAAATTCGAGCATGTCGCATATGACATATTTGATGATCTAGCAAAGCCTCATGCCTTGAAGATCAAGAAAACATCATCAAACCCCCTCAAAACCCTTTCTGTCCAGAACCAAATTTGAACAACTCTACATTGCCAAGTGTGTCCTTTTGATCTGAATTTTTGTATACATGTTCAAATCCGCAAATGATGAGACTACACCAAGTGGTGCATCAAGGAGAATAGATTTGCATGCCTAAATCTTGGTAAAGCCATTTCTGCTGATTTCTAGGGTTTGCCAAAGTTACATTGGCAGCTTTCTTCAAATGGACTCAAACTTGCCGGTCAACCTCAATTATAGATGCCACTTGATCCTGTTAATTCTCATGTCCATTGGAATTAATTTGCTTGCCCAAATTGGCATCAAACACCTTCTGGTCATTGCAAAAAGTCACTGGTTTCACCCCACTACACTAATCTCCTTGACTCCATATTTTTACCATAGCTCCTCCTAGACCCCTTCTACCTACAGTAACAATGGCGACCTCACATCTTCATTATT
>NC_041389.1:643774769-643782282 GCF_002162155.2 Triticum dicoccoides
CTCTCTCCCTCAACATCTCTCCTCTCCTACTGGCTCTCCAGGGCATCCAATGCCTCTCCACACTTCTTTACTACCCCCTATCACTACCAGACACACTTGGCCGCGCCCACATTGCCAAAAAATGGCCATGCCGGCCACACACGCGCTCTGGAGCGCGCTACAGTGCGCTCCCGCACTGTAGCGGCTCCCTGCCCAACACCTCCGACCACCTCGGCCCTCCCCCGCGCGCCCGACGATGCGCCTCGACGTCCACAACATGCAAGGATGTCGGGCCCCTCCTCCCTTGCCCTCTTTCTCCCTCCGCAGAGCTCGCCGAGTGCTCCCTTGGCCACGCCCATGGTGCACCGGTGCCCCCCTATATAGAGCCTTCCCCCCAAGCCCTTGCTCTCCTCTGGTGGACCCCCATCACTCCCGTGAACCTCTAGGACATGCCCAATCTCCCCCTTATGCCCTCTTCCCACCTCCATGGCCGGGGTACCGCCGCCAGCCTCCACTCTGGTTCGGGCAAGGGCGGGCTTCTACCCTCCTCTCCACACCAGAAGAGCCGCCAAGGTCCGGCGATCCTTCTCCCCCTATGTCCCAGGCTTCCGGGGCGCTGCGCTCCTTGCACATCATCGCCCGGGCTTCCGCCCGCCTCTGCCGGTGCCGGGCACAGCTCGGCCATCTCCCCGCCGTCCCCGAGGGCGCCCCCTGGTGCGCCGCTTCCCGGCGCCCCCTCTGGTGGCCGGGGCTTTGGCGGGTGTGGCCTGTGCCGCCGGGGGCAAGCACCGGCCACCGTGCTGTCGGGCTCGATCCCCCTCTGTCCCGAGCGCGCGAGGAGGGAGACGACCCTGTGGCTGGGGCCCGCAGGTTAGCGACCCCGTCGGCCAGTGACGTCATTAAGTGGAGACGCCCCCACCGGTTCTTCGTCTCTCTACAGCGAAAGCGCCTACGGGGAATACGCCTTCGGCGTGGCCCTCCAGCACGCGTGCGGCCGAGTCTCTCGGCCGGCCCAGTGGCGCCCTACTGCGAAACCTCGCCCAGTGCACGCTGCCACCGCCCAGATCCGGCCCATTTAGGTAAATCCTTTGTCTTTTTCTTTTTCCAGTCAACTTCTAAAATCCATAAACAATTCAAATTAACTCCAAATTTGATGATTCAAATTTCTAGTAGTTTCTAAATTCATTCCCTATCACATGGTGCTACTTGCACATTTTTACATAAATATTTCTTTCACAAATAATTAGAAAATCCTATTTTTTCATTTCTTTGATAAACTTTAGAAAATCACAGAGAGCCCATTTTTGATCCAAATTCCATGATTCAAAATCCTAGATGTCTATAAGTTCAAAACTTAGTTTTTGAACATTTTCACTAATACTTTCTGTATCACCTCAAATAATGGTCTATTTCTTCATATATAGCAAACTTTGCAAATTCATAGAGAAATCATTTGAACTCCAAATCTAGTGAAACCAACTCCTAGGTGCCTCAAGAATCATTCTTTGTTAAATGGGTGCCTTTTCTCATTTTTCAAATAATTCTTCTGTACACTTCTTGCAATTCCATAAACCCGTTGATTCCATCATATCTAAATGTTTAGAAATATCCATTGATCCACTTCCAATGAAATCACTTTGGTCATTCCTCATATGACCATAGGTATCCAATAAAAGTCAACTTCATATTTTTAGAGCACATTAATTCTTGCCTTGTTGTGTTGCTTATTGTGATTGTTTCCGACGTTAGTTGCCGAAGTAGACGGAGTACTTGGAGAAGGACCAGAAGATCTCAAGACTTTGATGAACCAGGCAAGCAACCCTTTGACCATGATGAACCATTTTACATCATGATGGCATTTTCGTTGCTTCACTGAGTGCATGATATACTTTGGATGGCAACCTTGCTAGGCTTGCCTCCGTTGCATACTCCATTGATACTTGCATTGTTCATGAATCTACCCTTGCTTAGAGTTGTGTTGGTGGGTTGTAGAAATATGCTATAGTAGATGGCTACGCAAAGTGGGTCAGGGTTATGCATGGGAAGAAACAAGTGTGGTTTGACATACTTGCAAACAACCCCAGTGGGTGCCACTAATGCCCGTGGGATATGATGATGAATGAGGTCACTACTTGGTGGAGAGGTAGTGTACCGAGGCTTGATGAAAGTGTTGTTTACAGAGACGGATTAGATTTAAGATTTGTCGACTGTCCCAACCTTACATGCGCAACCACTCTACCCTTGTATGGGAAAGGGCATTATTGATTACCTAGGCCAATACTAGCTTGGAGCCCGCATTACTAGTGACGGGGGAGAGTTGGTGCTCTCTCTCGGGACGGGGTCGTGCCAGGTAGGGCGGCCATGACTGTTTTCACAGGGCACCAGATACACCGTTGTGTCCCCTCTCGGATGTTACGATCTCGAGTGAGTCTCGTATGATGTACATCGTGAGGATATGGAACAATGAGTGGACTCCTTGTTAGTGTCGTCTAGGGAAAGATAGTGATCAGGTGCTTACCCCGGGTACTTGAGGTACCGCGGGTCGTGGATGACATGAAAGTTCCCCGGATCTTGTGGGTAAAGTGTGCAACCTCTGCAGAGTGTAAAACTATTCGAATAGCCGTGTCCATGGTCAAGGACAGTTGGGTGGTGCTGCTTAAACTACGTCCATATGTTTCTGACAAACAACACGGTTTGGTAAATCTATTGACGTGATTCGTGAGGAAGTCACGATGAGCTTGAGTATGAGTTGTTCACAACTCTATCCCGATGTTGATGTCTGTAACCTTCTGATACTTGTTGCAGACGCATTCATATCGTTGATAAATGTTGATCATACTTGCATGAGAAAAACTAGCTTTCCGCAAAAATGCCAAATTAGCAGTAGTGCCTCACATAATTATTCTGTTATCACCCTTGGGTTGCTTGCGAGTACATTCAAAGTACTCATTGGCTTGCCACTGGTTATTTTATTGGTCAGGCATGAAAGAACATGATATGAAGAAGAATACTTCGGTGACGAGCATGCGAGCTAGGACGCTTCCCAGTCAGAATGCCTGTAGGTTTAAGGCAGATGGCATGGGTCCAAGTTATCGGCGAAGATTTCCGCTGCAATGTTATAATCAAGACTTGACCATAATGGTCCTACTTGTGTAGTACGGTATGTATGGATGTAAGACTCTTGTTATTCAGCTTCTGTGTGTTCAGTGAGCATTGATCTCTGCGATCACTGTACACGTGCATTCGGTGATCACAACTTATGAGTCGGGGTCCCCACAGGAGCGCGCATGGGAGATTCTAGCCTGGAGCAACTCCCTGGAGCGGCAAGTGGAACTGCGCCAGGCGACCCTTGAGTCGATGCTGGGGGCCTCCGTTGACCGGGCGGAGCTCCTGAAGCGCGAGGAGGCGCTGACGCTGGAGGCCGCCGAGCGCAACCTTGACCTTGAGCGGTTGGAGACGAGGGAGCGCCTGGTGGCCTAGGCGGAGGACGACATTGCTGTGTGCGAAGCCCGGGTCCAGGAAGAGGTCGACCGCGGCGTGGCGGAAGCTCGCTCGGCCTTCGAGCGCGAATACGAAGCGAGGTTGGGGCTGATCGGGGCCGAGGCTGAGGGCAGGACCGCGGCCCTCAAGGCCAAACTGGCTGAAGTGACGCGGTGTGCGGACTTCTCCACAACCTCCCTTGGCGCAACACAGGCGGAGCTGGCCTCTTCCCGGGCTGAGCTGCTTCTTCTCCAACAGAGGGTTGATGATGCCGAGGCCATCGCGCAGCGGAACGAGGACGAGATCCATGAGCGGAGGGTTCTGGAGCATGAGCACGCTCCCATGCTTCGAACGCTTAGGGAGAGGGCCAACTCAGCTTTGGGCAACATTTGCGAGGCTGCCGCTAAGGAGCCACATGAGGCCAACTACGCCGGCAACCTTCAGTTTTTCACCAGCGTGGTGACGCTTCTGGAGAACCGCTCCGAGAGGTCCCATTGGCTTGTTGAAGAGAGGAGCCGAGCCTTGCTTGGGCGCGCCTTCTCCCGTGTCTTCAGCTATCTGCAGGGAAGGGACCCCCACTTCGACTTCGACGCTGCCATCGCACCCGTGCCCATAGCCGTCCGGGGCGACCTGGGCCGATGGGTGGAGAACAACGTGGATGCCCTCGTCAGGGCCTTTGTGTCTGATGATGACGGCGTGATCATGGCCGCCAATGAAGGCAGTGTTGTGGACGAGCCTGGCGCTGGCGGTGGCGGTGACGACGTCAACGACGCCAGTGACGCTTCCGGGGGTGCCCCAGAAGACGCGGTGAGTGATATGTCCGACTGACCGTATGTCACTGTTGTTTATCCTGCACGAAGAAGGTTCGGGCTCGGCCCTGAAGAATGTAAGAGCATTTTGGGAGGGGAGGCCCCTCATGTAAAGATTTGTGATCAGCACCCTGGTAAACATAACGTTGCGTGTGAGCTTAGCCACTAGCTCGGTGATGGTCCAGCTGATTTGTTTACCTTTTGACCCTGACAAGTCCTGAGCGGGCCTGCGGGGGGCCTCCGCGCCTCGGGTGTCTTCCGATTAACCTGTTGATCCTGAGATGAGAACCTCCGGAGAGGGTGCGGCGACAGCGGTCCCGGCTGTAGACATGCCTGGCCCGGCCCGGCTTGCAACGGGCTCGTGAGGGGGGCAGCCGACGCTAACTTTGGACGTAAAGTCGAAACCAGAACACGAGAGATTGCTCGAACGAGACTAAACACCCCTTCCCCAAACGCACGCAAGTCTCGAACTCAAATCCAACTTAAATCCAAACCGAAGAACCTTGTCAACAAGGAAGAGGCAAAAAGCAAAAGGCCGCGTCCGGCACCTAGTCTAGTCTTCGACGTCTTCTCACCAGCGCGGAGCTAAGTGCTGCAACTGGGCATGGGCGGGAGCCCCCGAGGCCCGAGGGCGGCTCTCCGGAGACTCCGGGGCGTGTACAGCCCCACTCATTATTACGTGAGAGTGTCATGGGCGGCGAGCTCACAAGCACTGGGCCTTCTTCACAGGTACCAGCCTTGCTTCATATCGCCAGACGAGGGCCCTGCCTTGCCCTTTCTCTACCACCATTGATGGCGACCGGAAACCAAGGACGACGCCAATGGGGTAGAGCGGTCGCCAGCGGTTCCCCCGACGACCACGGGTCCTCTGCCAGGGCCAGGCCCTGGGGCACGTCCCCGGCAGAGGGCCTACCTCCTGAGAGCGCCTTGCTCCGACTGCCGCGGGGGCGAACCCCGATCCCGACCCCTCTCCTGCAGCCCCCTGCACCCTTTTCCTGAGGGATAGGAGGTTGCAGCACTGGGGCAGCCATCTACTGCGGTGACCTGTACCTCCTGCGACCCATGGTTAGCATAAGCTTGCTCCTGAGGGATGAGGGGTACCCGATAGTTGCTGCTGCCGGTGCGGTTGTCGAGGCTCTCTTGGGGTTCCTGAAAGAGCTCAGCTTCTGGCGCCTCCTCGCCCCAGCCTGGCCTGAGGAATGAGCCATGATCTTCTTCCAGTGAGCGCCCCTAATCCACCATGCGGGGCACATAAGCTTCTGGGGCCACCGCCTCGTGGACCCCACCATAGCGCCCCGCATGCCATGCAGTCTGGCTTGGAGTGTCATCTTGGGGGTGATGGCGCGGCGGTCTGCCGAAGCCGAAGACCACGGCATGCACCCCTTCGCCGGCCTGAAAAGGGGCCAGCGCAACTTGTCGCCCGGTGCTGATCGAGGTGTTGGCGCTGGACAGGCCCGGGAGTCCGCTTGAAGTTGCGTGAGCACGCATAATGCCGCCATACGGCCCGCCCTGGATCTGGGGTGGCAGCTGGACGCAGAAAGGGGGTGCTCCTGAGGCGACGGCGTCCAGGAGCTCGGCCACTCGCTCCAACAACACGTCTCGGCCGCCCTCCAGCAACCGACATCGTAGCAGCCCTCGGGCCACCGTGAGCGCGGCCCTGGAGTTCGCCTGCTCCCGTCGGGTGTACGGCGTTGTGGCTGCGGCGTGGTTCGAGGCCCTTGCTGCGTCCCGCACCTGCCGTGGTGTGAGGGCAGGCGGCGTCTGGCCGCGTCGCCTGCGCCCCGCAGCGCCCTGCGGAGCGCGGGCTGCCTGAGGCGCAAGGTTGAGGTCGCACTGAGCCAGCAACACAGTGTGGGCGGGCCACGCCGCCCAGCGCTCGGCGTTGGTAGCCGGGTCACTTGACATCTGAACGGCGAGGCGACGGAATGCGATGCAGAGGAAGAAGGATTCCAGTGCACCCCTACCTGGCGTGCAAAATGTCGGATTTCGGGTTCCGGCAGACCCTTAAGGTTCGAATTCTGGGGTGCGCGCGGAGATCTCTCCCCTACCGATCTACGTACAATCTCCTCGTGTGATCTAAGCTGGAAACAACGAACAACACAAGGGACATGAGATTTATACTGGTTCAGGCCACCGTTGTGGTGTAATACCCTACTCCAGTATGTGGTGTGGTGGATTGCCTCAGGGGCTGATGATGAACAATACAAGGAAAGAATGGCCTCGCGAGAGGTGTTCTTGGGCTGGTGCAGTGTGGTCTACTTGGTCTGGATCTCTCCCTCTATTAGATGCCTCTACTCTATGGTGGCTAGCTCTATTTATAGAGGCCCTGGGCCTCTCCCCAAATAATGTGTGGGGAGGGCGCCAACAATTGGCCATTTTGAAGGGGAACATCTAGTACAAGTTATCCTGACCAAAGGTGGTCTTCGGCTACCAAAAGCACTGGTGATGACGCTGTCTTGGACTCCACGGTGACCTCTGTCCTGCCGCTCTGCTGGTCTTGGTCTCGTTGCACTGGAATGGTAACCTTTGCCCGATGCCTTGGCCTGTGCTTGCCCCCTTTGCACCGAAGGGGAAACAAGGACACTGTGCAGGCTGGCGCCCGCCTGGCGCCCGCCTGGTCTCGATCGTCATGGCTTGCGTCAAGGGCTCCTCGTGAGGTACCCCTGCCTTGATCTCTCCGCCTCCTCGCGAGCCTGCCTGATGAGGCTGCTCCTGAGGAAGCTTCCTGTCATCCGCTCCACGAGGCTTGGCCCCTCGCGAGGGTCTTGAGCTTGAGCTGATGAAGCTGGGCCGCACTGGGCCCCCACTTGAGCCACGCTGCAGGCCGCGGGCAGGCAAGTCTGGGGACCCCCGTTCCCAAAATGCCGACAGGTCGAGAGGGACACATGGATGGCATGGACGCATGGGGAGGGAGAGAGGGTGTGTTTGTGATAGAGAGACCCCGTCGAGATCGTGAGGGGACTATATGGGTGGGAGATCGAGGGAGTGCGTGCGCGATAGAAAGATGCCCCGAGAGAAATCGAGATATACCATGCACATGTTTGTGATGGAGACTAAGATTAGCAAGTCATATACATATAGGGGGGGACTGTGTGTGCCTACAATTGAGTGAGAGACCATCATACTTGGCTATCTAGGCATGAGATTGTGTGTGTGCGCATGTGAGATGGAGAGAGAACGAGGGGGAGTGATAGAGTTTTAGATGGGCCTATCGAGTGCGAGTGAGATATGCATGTGTATGTGTG
>NC_041389.1:643782436-643810271 GCF_002162155.2 Triticum dicoccoides
AGCTAAGGAATCTATGTGCGTATGATGAGTGCACCCAAGATATCTAGCTTGGACTAGCTAGAGTATCATACATAGTGTACGAGAGAGACCTATAGATAGTGTATATATGCATGCGAACTAGAAAGATCCCCCCCACACACAAAGAGAGAGAGAGAGAGATGGAGAGAATGGGAGAGGGACCAACAAGGTTTTTGTGTCGGATGCGTGCGACAGAATTGAAGATTGTCGGAGAGAGAGAGAGAGAGAGAGAGAGAGAGAGAGAGAGAGAGAGAGATAGATAGATAGATAGAGAGAGAGAGAGAGAGAGAACAGGAGTCCGGGAGAGGGGGAGGTCGCGTTTTATGCATCAAAGACTGATATAAACCATGTTTCGATATAAACTTGCATTCAAATATTTAAATTGGAGAACATGTTGTCTGCATTCCACACATGAACGGATATATGCATATATCAAACAAGTTCATTAATTTGACTTTCAACATGTTCATGGAGTACTATAATACTGTACAACATGCTACTCGATTGAGGTGTTCAATTTTGGTTTTAGTTCACTATTTTGACCTACTGAACGAGCTATTTCATTGAATCGAGATATTTCATTTTGGGGTTGATTCGCGTTTTTGAGTGGGTCAACTATTTGTCATATAGTAAATCGCTAGCAACGAGCATGTAAAAACACATTACTCCCGAGCATCATCTGTCCATCTAAAAAAGAAGTGGCAAGCTAATATTTCAAAATTTGATCCGAATTGACTTGGTAAGTTAGACGTGGATGCTCGTTCTCCCAAAATTTGAACGAACCATTAAACATCCTCTCTGCTCGGTGGAATTCGCCCGAGCAAATAAATGGGAGACGCGAAATTACCGTCCTATGTGGACACACGTCAATTGGCCCGTTGTACATCGAGGGTAGGTTTGTAACTTCATCCAAGCACGCCTTCTCCTCGTCCGAAATGACATGTGCCGAATAATTAATAAACCATGGTCGGCAAAACACACTCTCCTCGCCCGAAATAGCTCGCGCCCACTATTTCAAAACACGCCCTCCTCGCCCAGAATTGCTCGCGCCCACTATAGTTCAAAACACGCCCTCCTCGCCCGAAATCGCTCCCGCCCACTATTTGGGGAGAAGCAAAGTTACTCTACTATCCCTGACCCTCAGTACACAGACCCCAAGCTGAGAAACCTATAGGCAAGGGTAGAACTGTAAATCCCCCTCACATTTCAGACAAATGCGCCGTAAGACATGGTTCGTGGGCGCCAAATCACTTGCTCCCCGGGAAGCTCCCTTCTCCCAAGCCGCAAAACCTCAGCCCCACCTCCATGGCGCCCCCACCGCACCAATTTCACAACCACCCTCCTCCCTAATGCCGGAGACGTTGTCCATTTGCCGTCGTGCACTAGGCCGTGTGCCTCTTACTCCATGCTACTGGTGCTGCCTCGAGGACGGCCGCGCGAACCGTACCAGAGCCGATTCACCCCCTCCGTTGTTCATAGCGCCGGAGCGGCTCCAACTTCGGATCCGTCCAGAGTCCTGGCGCTGCTTCGGCGTAGCCATCGACCGTCGCGACATCGCTCTTTCCCTGCCGCCGGTCGCCACCGCAACCGCGCCGGCTTCACCGACTCGGCAGCTGGACCTGCCTACTTCACCATGCTGCCAGATAGGTCGCACCCTCATCTCAAATCACTTTATTTAGGTGTCAGTTGTTTGAATTTTTATTCTGGGCCAATCGATTTGCAATGGGAAGCAACACCCCTCGAGGTAGCGAAGCTCCTAGGCTGCCGGTTGGCTGGTGTCTAACGTAAGGGTGCGGGGCCGCAAGTTCGCGGCGGAAGCAGCGCTTAGATGGCTATCTTTTAGAGTTGCGTGGGTTGAAGGTACTGCCATCGCTGGATCTGGATGACGGGGAGTCTTTGTGGATTGGCCCGGGGCGGTGCAACCACGGCAGTGCGGTGGGGCAGGGGAGCGGAGTTTTGGCCGGGGCCACGGACGGCGGAGGCAGGTTGCTCTGCCGTTGGTCGCTGGCTCTTCGGGGAAGATTCCGAACAGTGTCAGCCGGGAGGCACAAGACGGCCAGCCATCCGGCGTAGATCGGACAGTACCAAAATAAAATAAAATCGTGTGACCCCAATTTAGTCTTCAGTCAACAGACGTGTGACCACTCTCGTACCTTGCTGTTGATCTCTTAGTGTATTTCTTCAGATCAAAGAGATATGTCGTTCTTAACATTATGCGTTATCTGCATCTTCAGACACACCGTCTTCCGACTCACCGCAACTGCTCCAACAAGGGAAGCATACACCAGAATGGAGCTATAGTCCCCACTCAAAAGTTCCCTGCATCGAATGAGCGTGCCCGACATGCACAGCCACAACAACTGCAGGGCCATCCACAAGTCAGCACATGATGCTCACTCCTATGGATGGCAGCCAGATAGGTTGTACCCTCATCTTGTGTGCAACATTTATGGCTTTGTTATTCATCTAAGCATGGAAAATAGATCATCACATTTCACTGTATATTGATGCTGATCTCTTACGGGTCTTGTTCAGGAGTTAACGCTGTTCCATAGTTCAGCTAAGATACTTGTTCTTTAGGTAACACTGTTCCATAGTTATCATCCATCAGCCAATGCTATCCCACAGGCTGGTGATTATAGTATTATACCACTTCTGGTATTTCCTATGTTGTTCTTTAATACTTTTGTGTGCCATCTAGTTAATCTCGAGTACAAATGATACATATTCTGTAGCTTTCATCTGTGTTCTCCCTTTAGTTTATGAGACCTGTTGCTGCTAGTTAACCCCAGTCCTACTATTTATGTCGTCTCCTACAGGAACTCATTACATAAATCTAACTACTAGTTGTATTCCATGCATGTCAGATATAATTGCACACACTGATATATCCACAAGAACCTCACGGAGCAATGTAAAGGCCAATAAACTTGATGTCAATGATACCCAATATGATGGAACATGTAAAGGCAGTTCTGCAGAAGACTTGCAGAAAGATGATGAATCCTCTTCACCCCACAAGGTCCTTGCTCTAACTTGGCCTGTGATATGGGTACAACATGCATATAATGTCCTGGAGTGTATCTACTCTGTTGCAATGCCATGTGCTTAGCATGCTGATCATGCATGTAAATATGTCATGCCTTCCTGTTTTTCAGTACCTATTCCATTCATGATAACATGTTTTCAAATTCAAGTACTGTCATTCTACTCTATCGCAATGCCATCTGCTTAATTTGGACATCATGCTTCTGAATATCTTATGCATTTTTATTCATCAGTATGTACTTCATCTGTCTACCATACCATGTTTTTTTACATTGAAGTGTTGTTCTAGTGCTCTGTTGCAATGGCATCTTATTTTCCCAATCATACACGTGTATGTTGCCTTAGTTATTTCTGTACGTATTCCGCTAGCATACAGTTTTACATTCAACTAGTGTTTTTTTGCTGTGTTGTCCTGTCGTATCCCTAGCTCTTACACCATACTCCCTCCATCCGGATTACATGTTGCCGAAACGGACAAAAAAGGATGTATCCGGAACTGAAATACGCCTAGACCCATCCATTTTTTTCCGGATGGAGGGAATACATGTCAATATGTCATGCCTTTCTATTCTTCAGTACCTATTCCATCTCTCTGTTGCCGCATGTTTTATAATTAAAGCACCATTCTTCTATACAAGGCATGCAAGGGGAAGACGACTATGTTAGAATCTGAAGGGTTACAAACAAGGCCTTTGCAAAAGATCCAAACACCAGGAGATAATAAACCAACTCCAATTTTTATAGATACTGCTCCAGCACAGAGAAACCCAACTCCTACTGATAATAAGTAGATTCCAGTGGCCAAAGAACTAGTCCACTCCAGTCCAGCAAAAATATGTCAACTCAATTGTAAGAAGCGTGTGCGTATCCTTGCATCATGAAATTTTATAGCATGCTGATCATATTTTCTACATGTTTCTTACCCATCTCTCTTTTAGAAAATAAGCTTAACAGATAGAAGATTTACTGCAATGGTATCGTTTATGAGGAAAGATTCTTGCAGGAATTCTCTGTGCTCCAATGTAGATGTAAGTACCTGTTGTATATCACTATATTTTTACATAAGCATGTATTTTGTTAATCGGCGTGAATCTAACCTTTATCTGATCTAAATTTAGTTCTAGCAAAATGTATGATTAAAGGCCACAATGTTGATTTTTGCAAGGAAAACTGCCTGGTAGTTTTGCATCCTGAGCTGCATGAGTGTACTATCTCATATCAGTGGGTTTGAATACTTTGGTTCTGCAGTGGGTTTTTCAGTGTTTTTTTACTATGTTGTCCTGTTGTATCCCTAGATCTTACATCATACTCCCTCCGTCCAGATTAAATGTCGCAAAAATGGATAAAACTGGATGTATCTAGAACTGAAATATGCCTAGACCCATCCATTTACTTCCGGATGGAGTGAGTACATGTCAATATGTCATGCCTTTCTATTCTTCAGTACCTATTCCATCTCTGCTGTAGCATGTTTTATAACTGAATCACCATCCTTCTATATAAGGCATGCAAGGGGAAGACGACTATGTTAGAATCTAAAGGGTTACAAACCAGGTCTTTGCAAAAGATCCAAACGCCAGGAGATAATAAACCAACTCCATTTTTCATAGATACTGCTCCAGCACAGAGAAACCCAACTCCCACTGATAATAAGCAGATTCCAGTTGCCAAAGAACTAGTCCGCTCCAGTTCAACAAAAGAATGTCAACTCCATTCTAAGAAGCGTGTGCGTATCCTCGCATCATGAAATTTTATAGCATTCTGATCATATTTTCTACATGTTTCTTACCGGTCTCTCTTTTAGAAAATAAGGTTAAACGATACAAGACTTCCTCCATTGGGATCGTATTCGAGGAAAATATCTTGTGGGAATTCTCCGTGCTCCAGTGCTGATGTAAGTACCTGTTGTATATCACTATATTTTTACATCAGCATGTATTTTGTTAATCGGCGTGAATCTCACCTTTATCTGATCGAAAATTAGTTGTAGCAAAATGTTAAAGGCACCAATGTTGATTTTTGTAAGGAAAACTGCCTGGTAGTTTTGCGTACTGAGCTGCATGAATGTGCTACCTCATATCATGCACATTACTGAATTGTAGTGCTTCTCTGGTTGCCCATTCATTCATTGTGTCAATGTTGCTTTTATATTACGTTACCTGGCTGATGATAGCTGTGCCACATTGTTTTAATTTGGTGTAGGCTAGTTGCCCAAACATTCGTTGTGTCAATGTTGTTTTCCTATTATCTGACTTGGCCAACGATAGCAATGCTAGTGTGTTAATTTTGCGCAGGCTGCTGAAGATAAGAAGACAAACTATGAAAATAGCAAGGCAACCCCATTGTTTCTTTCCAGTAAATCTAGGCCAGGTAATATGGCAATAACTCATGATTAATCTATTTGGTTCCCGTCCTAATTTATGTTATGATGCAGTGGTCAAGACACTCTCCACTATCAATAATACAAGCCTGCCAAAATCGCCATCTGAATCTATTCAATATCCTCTGTCTCGAATGCAACGGAATAAATGTATGTTTGTGAACCAATTAATGGCTGAAGCAATGATGGAAATGGTGGATGAATCAGAGGTGCAGAGTCGTGCGACACAACAACTGATCAATGTTTTCAGAGGTGCAGAGTCGTGCGACACAAGAACTTGCCCACATGCTTATGGGCGTCATCTGTGCTGAGGTTGCAGATTGTGACGTTGTATATGGTTAGGTTCTGCTCATTTATTTGCATTGGCATCAATCTTTGATTGCCCAGTGGATGTAATTTCTGTAATATATTCTAGATGTGCAACGTTATTACCTGTATGCCGTACCTTTTCTCGTCGTAATGGGCTCAAATTATCTAATTTGGCCTAAAGACATGAACGAACTTTAGTGGGCCCATTGAGTTAATGGGCCGTTACTAGGCCAAAAGTTAATGGTCGGCCATCTTACCTCCCGGGTCATTAACAGGCCGACATCAAAGCGGGCAACAGGTGGCCCCAATTTATTTCATGGGCCGTTAACAGGCCGATACTAAGTTTGGGCTACATATGGCCCAACTATACTATAGGCCTTTAGCGGGCCGAAAGAGACAGCGGGCTTGTATTGGACCATGAAGAGCATGGGCCGCTAAGAGGCCGAAAGTCAGGTCGTATTGTAAATGGCCCAACTGTGTTGTGGGCCTTTAGCAGGCCGAAAGAGAAAACGGGCTGGTATTCGACCATGAAGGGCATGGGCCATTAAGAGGCCAAAACTAAGGTCCGACTACAAATGGCCAAACTCATTTATGGTCCGTTAACAGGCCGAAAGGCACACAGGGCCTGGAATTGGCCCAACACTTAAATGGGTCGCTAAAAGGCCAAAACTCATGTCCGACTACAATTGGCCCAACTGATTTATGGGCCGTCAACAGGCTGAAAATGACACCAGGCCAGAAATTGGCCCAACACTTAAATGGGCCGCTAAAAGGCCGAAACTCAGGTCCGACTACAAATGGCCCATCAGATTTATGTGCCGTCAACAGGCTGAAAGACACAACGGGCCGGAAATTAGCCCAACATTTAAATGGGTCGCTAAAAGGCCGAAAGATGTACATCCTAAAAATTGGCCCATCCATTAAATGGGCCGTTATCAGGCCAAAATCTCATCGGGCCGATATTGAGCCCAAGTATATAGCGGGCTGTTAACGGGCTCAAACTGAGGATGGGCTGCAATGGTGTCAAATCTTTAACGGGCCGAATTGGCACATCTCGTATGGGCCGTGGGCTTAAATGGACCTGACACAAGTAGGCCTTATATGGGCCGGCCTGCTAATTTTTACTGGGCCGGCCTTTTTCACGGGAATGGGCCACTGTTGGGCCGTGCCACGTGTCGACCTATCATAGGCGCCTCCTGTCCAATGAGTGGATGACATCTGTCCCATCGATGAGCCGACACGTGTTTCCTCTAGCCAATGATGATTTTACACATGGAAAATCCCTATTGGTCGGGGCTGTTAACGGGTTATCGGATCCAAAACCCGACCCAATAGCTTAACGGTGTTCCGTTACGATGGATGCCACGTGTCGGTCACCCTTGACGAAAGCACTTCTGTGACGCGTGATTTATCGTCATGGAAGTGGACACTTCCGTGATGATAATTTTGGTAATGTCATGGAACACTTCTACGACAGCGCAGGTATGACTATCTTGATTCTGTCATAAATTTGTCATGGATGTACATGCATGACAAAAAAGCGACCTACTGTGACAAACACGTATCATCACGGAAGTGTATTTTTTTTGTAGTGTGGGCCATCTCCATAAGGGCGTGCTCCAAGACATCAGGGGAAGCAGAGGGACCTGGAATCAGCGGTGCAGCGGGAGGAGAAGGAGAAGGTATCGTCACCACAGCCTGGGAGACTGAGGGCTCCTGAGCCTTGGAGACCTCAACAGCCGAGCCGGACACCGGTGCCTCCGGAGCCAGCGGGGCCATGGGGGCTGAATCCTCATGTGGATTCTTCCCCAGGCCTTGTGAGGACAACCGAGCCGGAGAGACATGAGCGCCAGCGCTGCCCTTCTCCACGGAGGGAGACACAGCTGGAGAAGGCGGACTCGTCTCGAGCGGCACCATCGCCTCCTCCTTCCTCTTCTTCCCCACAGGAGTCGGTCTGATCGCATGGTGAAGAAGCGTCAAGGTCAGGCAGTAGAAGCAAGAATGAAACAAGGCAAAAGCACTTACTGGTCCACCGCCCTGTAGTCCACCCTCCTCTTGGTAAGTGACAGTGTCCTGGACTAGGGGGTACTCACCACATCGTCTCCCGATCAGTTGTATTGGGCCGAGGACCCCCATGGCCATTTACTCATGGGCCAGTTCGGACAGCCGAAGACATATATGAGGAAGATTCCACAAGACTTGGTGATCAAGACAAGGACTCCTCTGCACCGACGTATTCGGCTAGGACTCTGGTTATCCTAGGCCTCTGGTACATTATATAAGCCGAGGCCAGGGCTAGTCGATAGATATATGCTAGATTGTTATGACATTAGTCATCATACCTTAGGTCTTAGACCACAACATATGATCTCGAGGTAGGTCAACTCTTGTAACCATATATTCATCAAGATCAATCAAGCAGGAAGTAGGGTATTACCTCGATAGAGAGGGCCTGAACCTGGGTAAACATCGTGTCCCCTGTCTCCTATTACCCATCGATCCATGACACACAGCTTGGGACCCCCTACCCAAGATCTGCTAGTTTTGAGACCGACAGTGGTGCTTTCATTGAGAGTTTCACAGTGTGATCGGCAAAGGATCAATGTCTCATCTGCAGATTAACTGCGACGTCGGCATCTTCGTCACCAGCTCGACTGGTCACCTCGGCTCGACTGAGGACAGCACTTCACATCGGATCGTGATGTTCGGACGATGACCTTCATCAACATCAACTCCGATCTCCCTCAAGCTCGTGGAGGAATCATACATGGAGCCCGGGGGCTCAACGTCAACATTGCCCCCGTGTGACCGTTTTGTTTTTCTGGACAACAAACTTGTATACGCTGCCACCACCTCCTCGAGCATCACTTTGATGATTCATCTAGTGGAATTATGCGGAATTAAGTCTACAACAACCATGCAAAGTTTCGTCGAGTTCCGGTGGAGGAATCTCCAGCAATCTATGATATACCGGAGCCCTGTCAAATCTGGACGAGAATCCGGATGAGTTTAGGGCGTGGTCTCCAGAGCCTAGCTCGGAGGTATTTTGGAAGATCCAACCGTTCATCTGCTGCGGAATTCCCATATCTACCACCCCTCCAAATTTCAGCTTGATCCGACGGTTCAAACTCCGGGAACCTTCCGATAAGTAGACCACTTTTCAGATCTATTTTCTGCGGAAGAACGAATCCGACCCGAGTTTATGTTTTTTATGAACGGGATTTCGGACATCCTTTTTAAAGGAAGTTTTGCATGGGGTATTTTGTATTGTTCCCAAAAACATTCCACTAATTTTAAAGTCTTTTTCAATATGATCTTCACCATCGCACGGTGTCAAACCAGCCCGACAAAGTTGCTCCACGGCTGCCGACCTGTGCTAGACACGTCATCGCTTTGTTGAGCCGAGCTCAACTTCTTCAGATCATCATCTCGGCAAGACGAACAAGAGTTCGGCATCGCGAAGGATAAATCATCACCAACCTCACCGCCCCACGGATGACACGGAGCGGGCACATCGGCATTACCGCATGGTCACTTCACCAAACCGGCATTGATCGTGTCACAAGTTATGACCTGCGTCGGCATGGCCGCACTGTTGTTCTTCAAGCCGATGTCCATCACGCAGAACTGCTTCAACACCTCGGCTGACATGGTAGTTGCAACGTCTCCTTACCGACCTGCTCTATCACCTCGTTTGGACCGGGGGCTCCTCCATCTCTTCATCAACCTACTCCAGAGACTTCGGCATCACCAGCCGACCAGCTTCGTCACATTAGCTGGACTGGGCGCTTTGCCTCGGCGAGCCAACCCTTGCCAGCATCGCCATGCCGTCGCTTCATCGCCCATCAAGCAATGGGTGTGCGGATCGAGTCCCAATTTTGGGAGACACTTTCCTTCGGATTGCTACACAAATAAACCAGGTGCTATTAGTCCTAGTAATTTTTTCTTGTTTGGGTTTATTTTTCCCGAGGAATTATTACTCTGGTTCGTTCCATCATCTGTACACAGGTCTATCAAATGATGGCCGCATTAACGATGGTTGCGCGATGGTTCAGTCAATTTCCCGTCCGCAGTTCGGCGAATGCCGCATCTAGCGCCCGGATCGCCCTACAAATTCAGGCTTTTTCACGCCTTCACCGAATCTCGCCGATGCCCTGCATCGACATTGGCTTCGGCGCTAGGCCACATCTCTTTAAATAAATTATTTTTGCGTAAAGCAATTATGCAAGGATTATATATATATATATTTATATTATTATTTTTTGGACCGCACTATTTTTATGTGTGTAGGTAATCGACTTTGACTGCGTCACGCGGTCACATCGCAAGCCGACGTCATCGTCCCAATCGACATAAATCGGCTCGCATGATCACCTTGTTGGTCGAATTGCTATACCGACATGTTCGGTTGCCTCGGGGACTGCAGCATCATCGAGAGGGTTCTACCTTGTCGGGTGTTCGGCGCATGGGCCATATTCCTTTAATTATTCACTTTGCATAAAGTATTTATTATGCTACATTTCTTTATTTATTATTATTACTATTATTTCCGGTTTGCATTATTTTTTGTGCACAGGTAAATGATTCGGGTCGGGCAGTGTTGTCACCTAGGCGTACGGACATACCATGTCACCTTGACTGGACAGGGGGCTTCGTCAACACTTCATTAACCCACGCCGGGGACTTCGGCGTCACTCTGCCGGCCTGCATTGGCCGTGGTATGTCACCACTTCGGAGTGCCGAGCTCTTGGCTCCACCACCTCGGGACCGGCTTGGGGGATGGAACCTCGTCCCGCACCAAGCTCGGACCGCGTCATCAATGTCGAACACATTAACCAGCTAAGTCGCCTTCATGCTCAAATTTTTAAATTTTTAACTTGTGTTCGGTTAGACCAAGCATTATACTTTGCCGGCAAAAAGTTGTTTGTGAAAAGCTTCCTTGTCAAAACTTTGTTTGTGACACACAAATTCAAATACCCCGTTTGCTTTGGGGCTTCCTTTATGAAGCCTTTCCTCTTGCATATGATTATACTTGTATGGATTCATTCCTTGTTCGTGTATTACGCCACAATATGCACCATGTTGACTTAAGTGTTCCGCAAGCTGGGTTGCCTTGCTCCTGTGTTTACCCCTACATCCCCGATTGTTCAGCTAGGGAGTAAAGGGAGCACCTCTGCGATTGTCATGATCGGGTCATCCGAGCTCGGACCTCAGACTAGGTGAAGCTGAAAGCTAGCGCTCTTATTGTTTTCAATCATGGTCGGCACACAACGGAGCTCATGTGTACAAAAAATCTATTGCACAAGTCTCATCGTAACAATCAGCAACCGAAGAAAGGTATCGGTGGAGGTACTATTTTCTTCGAAGATGCTTCTTACACTTCGTCAGTAATATAGCATAAGTTCCCTGAGCGGGCTTTGTCTGTTATAGCCTTATGGCCTGATTGCCTGGCTATCGGAAACACCGTCGATATTCTCGACAGGTGGAGTACATAACACTTTTCGGCCGTTGGCCGAAGAAGGAGAAGCCGACGGACGTTTAAGACGTGTTTAAAGTTTGGGTGAACACAGATATGATATAAGTACTTCAGTACATACAATCATTATAAATAAAATTCTTTTACCCAAGTCACTTGGGGGCTCTTAAATTAGTACGAGATGTTTTTCTTCTTAGTCTTGCAAAGACTTTTTTAATCACTCCTTTCTCGACGCAGGTGTGTGGTCAATAGCCGGATAGCCTTGCTTCTCTCTAAAGCCACTCGAGTTTAGTTTGCTAAACTAGCCTCGGAGAAGCACTCCGCCTTTGGGATAAGGAGGTTGAAGCCGTCGGCTGACCCGCTTGAAGTCTTGAGATCGGATGTGTCATATTAATGCACCGAACACTTGATCTAGTTTGGACGTCAAGTTTTTAATGAAGTTTTTTTGGTTTTCCAAGCCTATTGCACTTTTAAACTATTTGTGTGTTTCCAGCATAAGTCTCGCAGTGCAACGCCGGACACCTTCAGAGATTCGGCAAAAACATTCTCGGATATTGCTATATATGCATTGGTTTCGAATTGTGTCTTCGGGCAATAGTTGGGTTGCCCGGCTCCTGTGCTTGCCTCCTATGTTCCGCTTTGTTCGGCTCGGTGTGCAAAGGGAGAACCACTGCGATTGTGCTTCCATCTCGCATGGTTAAGCACCTCAGTGGAGAAAGCCGAAAACTGACTATCACAATAAGTGTAAACTGGTCAGCAATCCGATGACTGTGCTAAATGACGAGCCGTTCATAACATTGGACGAAGTGTTTACGGCTTGACCTCGGCTGTTGCCGATCACTAACCGGGGGCTAGTAATTGGCCTCCCAACTTTAAGCTCCTATGACTAAGTGAAAGTTATAAAGCCCGCATATCTGATTGCCTTGTTTCCGCTAACACAACCGCCTCCGGCACTGAGACGTCGGCTAAGGGTAGTTTTGTTGTTGCAGAAACACCCTGCGTAGAATCTACAAAGGGGTGGAAGCCGACGATGGGCCCCTTTCAAATGATAAACGGTCGCAACGGAGTCAAAATAAACATATATCATCAGCCTTTGTATTCTATATACAAACTGCTGCCTTCTATAATCATCATTATAAAGGCATAAATATGCATCAATTTGACTTAAGATTTTGGCCAAGCTGGGTTGCCTGGCTCCTGTGCTTACCCCTATGTTCCCGATTGTTTGGCTAGGCGGTAAAGGGAGCACCTCTATGATTGTTACTACCGGGTCATCCGAGTTAGTACCTCAGACTGGGTGAAGCCGAAAGCTAGCAATCTTAAAGAATCACATTGGTCGGCAATGACGGAAATAATTTTTTTGGTTCATTAATACCATAGAGTTTGGGAACTTTCCCTGAACTAAATCCTCAATATTTTCCTCCCACATTGACCGTAGGTGAGTTTTCATGATCATGATAAGAATGACGACCCAAAGAAAGGAATCGATAGCGTGATTATTTTCTTTGGAAGATGTTTCTTACGTTAAAACGTAATATAACATATCTCTCCGTGTACCTTTGTTTATGAAACCGAATGACCGGATTGCCTTGTTTGCCATAAAACTTTCCCCCTTGTAAAGGCTTTATAAAGTAGGACAAACACTCCCCAGCTACTGGCTGAGGAGGTTGAAGCCGATGGTCGGTCAACCAAGTTTTGTATAATGCGGATTTGAGCATTAATGATGAAAAGTACTTGGATACATAGAATCATTACACATAATTTGTCATTTTACTCTGGATATCGATCCTTAATTCAGCCACCCATGCCCGCATTAAGGCTCGGGGGCTACTGGGCTTTGCGCTCATTATTTACAAATATTAAAGGGGCATATCGATCCCCTGATCTGGTGTTGCCACCCGACGAGTGGCTCGGGGGCTACTGCATTGCCTATTCAATGCAGAAAATTCAAAGTGCTCAGTGTTCGGCATACACCAAACTATGGACAAGTGCGTCTTCGGACGACAGTGAGTACCATATGGGACTTATCTGGCATCAAGCTAATATATCACGGTGACTTCTCACGACCCTTTCTCAGGGGCCCGTCCGCCGATCACTATTACCTCTAATATATTACACTACGTTTCTATTCCTATGTATGGTGCCGAGCTAGGAGTTGATCCTCAGGCCGATTTCACGACCTGAGTCTCAGAAGCTACTAGGATCAACAGTTTCATATTTTCCTTCAGGTGCATCCCGGATTTTAGGCCGACAGACACCTTGAGGGCTACTGGCAATACATCTTGTCAGCAAATAAATTTATACGCATTAGAAATAAAATCCGTAAATAATCAGCCCGCGGTCAGGGTGGTGCACCACCTTAGAAGCAGTCCGACATAAAGCTCGGATGCAAGTGGCTGGCTCTATAGAGGGCATTTCCGTCATTAAGCTCGGCTAACTTCCTTTAAACTTCTTCAAGCCAAGGTGATCTATGACACCTCGTATACAGTCCGGCGTTGGAGCTCGGATACAGTCCGACGTTGGTGCTCGGCTGCAAAAGATACCTCGATATGCAGTCCGACGTAGGATCTCGGATGCAAGAGGACACCGCTGCCCGAGAACAACTTCGAACTCGAGGTGGGTGTAAAATTAACAAGGCATTGATAAAAGCCAATAACTTAAAGGGGCTCCTCGGATACCCAACATATACACCCTTCGGATTTACTTCGGCGATCCTCAAGATCGAAGACAAGAAGATTTGTTGAACCAGTTTTCAAGACCGACGACCGAAGATGAAGAACAACTCGAAAGAATCAAGGAGCGTCCCCAACTTGAAGACCGGTTCAGGGGGCTACTGACGGTGTCCTGGACTATGGGGTACTCACCACATCGTCTCCCAATCAACTGGATTGGGCCGAGGACCCCCATGGCCATTTACTCATGGGCCAGTTCGGACAACCGAAGACATATATGAGGAAGATTCCACAAGACTTGGTGATCAAGACAAGGACTCCTCTCCACCGATGTATTCGGCTAGGACTCTTGTTATCCTAGGCCTCTGGTACATTATATAAGCCGAGGCCAGGGCTAGTTGATAGATATATGCTAGATTATTATGACATTACTCATCATACCCTTAGGTCTTAGACCATAACATATGATCTCGAGGTAGATCAACTCTTGCAACCATATATTCATCAAGATCAATCAAGCAGGAAGTAGGGTATTACCTTGATAGAGAGGGCCCAAACCTGGGCAAACATCGTGTCCCCTGTCTCCTGTTGCCCATCGATCCATGACACACAGCTTGGGAACCCCTACCCAAGTTTTGCCGGTTTTGACACCGAGACTAAGCTTGAAGCCAGAGAGCCTCCTGGCCCGGGGCGTGGGCGCACGGACTCCAGGGGCAGAGGAAGGGGCAGAAGATGGCCTAGAAGCTTCCCCAGGCGGCGTCAGAGCAGGAGCAGCGCCTCGGGAGACCAATGCCGACCTGCCCTTCATCAGAATCACGGGCAGCTCCCCCTCTGGAGGTCGTCGGTCTTGTCGTCGTCGTCAGGCAGGGTGTGGATGATGTCAGCCTTGTGCAAGGGGGAAGTCTCCCCACCCCCTCGGGGTCACCTCTGAGTCATGCTCCTCGTCGTCCTCCTCTTCCTCATCCTGGCGAGAGTCGTTAGAAGACAAGTCCACCGGCGCCGTCGCAGCCGGGATAGCAGGAGGCGCTGGCGGCACCAGTCCGCGCCCATCAAAGGTTGGCATGGCGGCCGCAACCTGCGCCCCGTCCTTGCGAAGGACTAAGGGAACAAAGGCGCTCGGCGGGTATTCCTGGTCGTCCCCGACCAGGAGGCGGAGAGCCACGACCAGCTCTTCGGCAGGCAGGGCTACCGGGCTCAGGCGAAGCTTGTCTTCTTCACCCCAAGCCTCCATAAGGGGCGCGTACGCGCTTGAAGTGGGCTCACGTGCAGCATCAGGAATTCCCTTAGGAGCAAGGCCCCATTCACCTTCGCTGCATTTGTGTTGCCCGGCTTCAGGTCGGCGTTCATCTTCTCCAACACCGGCGCCGCGGGTCATCAGTGAGCTTCGCACAAGATCACCCCGCGTCAGATTGGGGCTTCTCCGTTGGCAACACCAAGCATGGGTGGACACACTTGGCGTCCATCATGACCCACTTGCTCCTGAAGCCGTCAGCTTTCTTCCCGGCCTTCGAGATCGAGTTGGCCTTGCCGGCCGTGATGAAGTTGGCGCACCCGGAGGTACGCCCATCGTTGATGCGAAGGAAGAAGAAGTGGCGCAACAGAGCCACGAACGGCATCATGCCGAGGTACACCTCGCAGTAGAAGGCGAAGATCGACAGAAGGAGAACAGAGTTGGGATGAAGATGTAGCACCTGCAGCCCGTAATGGCCAAGGACCTCGTAGAAGAAGTCGGAGAAGGGGGGAACCAGCCCCGCGACGATGTTGCTCATGAAGAAGGGGAGGAAGGTGCTTCCCTCGGGCTCCGGCATGGCAGAGCCAGCCCGAAGCTCGTTCTTCCCCCTCTCTTTGCTCTCTCCCGCCGTCAGTAGGCGTGTGACGGCGAGGTTCTTCTCTGAGACATTGGGCGCATCAAGAGCCGGCTCGTACCAAGCGGGCGTCAAAGAAGCCTTGACCTTCCGGCGTGCCATTGGTCGCTGATTCGGAAGGGGATGGGAGAAGATCTGGAGATATCGGAAGCAAGGGGCGAGAAAGGGGATCTGGAGCAAGACGGAAGGAAGCAATGAAGGCAAGCATTGCCCACGCCAGCCTTTTGTCAGTCGGGCAGTTGCCGAGGCTGCATGGGGAAGCGAAGACGCCCACGTCCAATCAACCGCCACGCGTCGACCGAGGCCATAGGCTGTTGGGGCCCGCGGCGCTCCACAGTTGCCCTTTGGCTTCACCTTGAAGCCAAGTCCGAGCGCGCCTTGGGCCCGGGGGCTACTGTCGGTGTTCTGGGAATGGGTGTCCCTAGACTTGCCTGCCTGCGGCCCATGGCGTGTGATGGAGTCCTGGACTAGGGGGTGTCCAGATAGCCGGACTATCATCGTCCGCCGGACTCCAAGACTATGAAGATACAAGATTGAAGACTCCGTCCCGTGTCTGGATGGGACTTTCCTTGGCGTGGAAGGCAAGCTTGGCAATACGGATATGTAGATCTCCTACCATTGTAACCGACTCTGTGTAACCCTAGCCTTCTCCGGCGTCTATATAAACCGGAGGGCTTTAGTCCGTAGGACACAACATACATTACAACAATCATACCATAGGCTAGCTTTAGGGTTTAGCCTCCTTGATCTCGTGGTAGATCCACTCTTGTACTATCCATATCATCAATATTAATCAAGCAGGACTTAGGGTTTTACCTCCATCAAGAGGGCCCGAACTTGGGTAAAACATCGTGTCCCTTGTCTCCTGTTACCATCCGCCTAGACGCACAGTTCGGGACCCCCTACCCGAGATCCGCCGGTTTTGACACCGACATTGGTGCTTTCATTGAGAGATCCTCTGTGTCGTCATCGATAGGCTCGATGGCTTCTTCAATCAACAACGCTGTCCAGGGTGAGACTTTTCTCCCCGGACAGATCTTCGTATTCGGCGGCGTCGCGCTGCGGGCTAATTCACTTGGCCATCTGGAGCAGATCGAAAGCTACGCCCCTGGCCATCAGGTCAGATTCGGAAGCCTAAACTTCACGGCCGACATCCGCGGGGACTTGATCTTCGACGGGCTTGAGCCACAGCCAAGCGCGCCGCACTGTTACGATGGGCATGATCCAGCTCTGCCGCCGAACAGTGCCTTGGTGGCCGCACAAGAATCCGCTCCGGCCCTTAGACCAGAGCCGATCGCCCAGATCGAGGACCGGTGGTTGGACACCGCCTCAGGGGCTTCAACTTCCACGGCGATGGAGCCGAACACTAACCTTGTCCCTCACAAAGCTCGTGACTCCGAGGTGCCGGACTCCGGACCTCCCACGCCCCTGCCAATCGAATCTGATTGGGCGCCGGTTATGGAATTCACCGCCGCGGACATCTTCCAACACTCGCCCTTTGGCGACATCCTAAATTTGCTAAAGCATCTCTCGCTATTCGGAGAATCCTGGCCGGATTATGGCCAGGATGGTTGGGATACGGACGACGAAGAAATTCAGAGCCCACCCACCACCCACTTTGTAGCCACTGTCGACGATCTAACCGACATGCTAGACTACGACTCCGAAGACATCGACGCTATGGACGACGATGCCGGAGACGAACAGGAACCAGCGCCTACAGGGAACTGGAAGACCACCTTGTCATACGATATATACATGGTGGACACCCCAAAAGATGGGGACGGCGAAGAAGCAGCGGAGGCAGATTCCTTAAAGAAACAGCCCAAGCGCCGGCGTCAGCGGCGCCGCTCTAAATCCCGCCACAGCAAGAATGGAGATTCCGGCACGGGAGATAATAATACCCCAGAGAGTGCCGAAGACAACTCCCTCCAGCAAGACTCAACGCAGGAGGATGCAGAAGCAAGCCCTCACGAGAGGGCGGCAGACGAAGAGGTCAAGGAATATAACTATATACCTCCCTCCGAAGACGAGGCAAGCCTCAACGACGATGAATTCATCGTGCCCGAGGATCCCGTCGAACAAGAGCGTTTCAAACGCAGGCTCATTGCCACGGCAAATAGCCTAAAGAAAAAGCAGCAGCAGCTTCAAGCTGATCAGGACCTGCTGGCCGATCGATGGACCGAGGTCCTCGCGGCCGAAGAGTATAAACTCGAATGCCCCTCCAAAAGCTACCCAAGACGCAAGTTGCTCCCCCGATTAGAGGAGGAAGCATACATACCTTCATCACCAGCGCACGAAACAGCAGACCGACCACCCCGTGGTCGCGACAGAGAGGCATCCAGGCCCTCCACCAAGACCGTACCCCAGTATCGCTCCAAAAGTGCGAAGCCAAGAGGGAACGCGCCGGACTTGCGAGATATATTGGAGGACATAGCAAGGCAATCCAGATCCATCTACGGATCACGAGGGTGCCCCATGACCCACGACGAATACCGTCGCGCCAGATACAATAACTCCGGCCGGGCCGATCACAGCAGACAACGCTCTCTCGAGCTACGTCGTGATATTGCCCAATATAGAGGCGTCGCACACCCGCTATGCTTCACTGACGATGTAATGGATCATCAAATTCCTGAAGGGTTTAAACCCGTAAACATCAAATCCTACGATGGCACAACAGACCTCGCGGTTTGGATCGAAGATTATCTCCTTCACATCCATATGGCCCGTGGCGATGATCTCCATGCCATCAAGTATCTCCCACTCAAGCTTAAAGGACCAGCTCGGCATTGGCTTAGCAGCTTGCCCGCAGAGTCAATTGGGTGTTGGGAAGACCTGGAAGCCGCATTCCTCGACAACTTCCAGGGCACGTATGTGCGGCCATCAGATGTCGATGACCTAAGCCACATAATTCAGCAGCCAGACGAATCGGCCAGACAATTCTGGACACGGTTCTTGACAAAGAAAAACCAAATTGTCGACTGTCCGGATGCAGAGGCCCTCGCAGCCTTCAAACATAACATCCGTGACGAGTGGCTAGCACGGCACCTAGGACAGGAAAAGCCGAAATCTATGGCAGCCCTCACATCATTAATGACCCGCTTCTGCGCGGGAGAGGATAGCTGGCTAGCTCGCAGCAACAACCTCAGTAAAAACTCTGGCAGTCCGGATACTAAGGACCACAATGGCAGGTCGCGTCGAAGCAAAAATAAACGCCGCATTAACGGCGACGATAAGGAGGATACGGCAGTCAACGCCGGATTCCGAGGCTCTAAACCTGGTCAGCGGAAGAAGCCATTCAAAAGAACCACTCCGGGTCCGTCCAATTTGGACCGAATAGTCGACCGCTTATGCCAGATACACGGCACCCCTGAAAAGCCAGCTAATCACACCAACAGAGATTGCTGGGTGTTCAAGCAGGCAGGCAAGTTAATTGCCAAAAACAATGACAAGGGGCTAAACAGCGACGACGAGGAAGAGACCTGACCGCCGAACAATAGAGGATAGAAGGGTTTCCCCCCACAAGGGAGCAGAAGCGTGCACTAAGGGACGTATACGCGATGGAGCCAGTCGCCCCGAAGTTCAATCCATGGTCCTCTCGTCCGATCACTTTCGATCGAAGAGACCATCCGACCAGCATCCGCCATGGCGGATTCGCCGCATTGGTTTTAGACCCAATCGTCGATGGATTTCACCTCACGAGAGTCCTGATGGACGGCGGCAGTAGCCTGAACCTGCTTTATCAAGATACAGTGTGCAAGATGGGCATAGACCCCTCAAGGATTAAACCTACAAAGACAACCTTTAAAGGCGTCATACCAGGTGTGGAGGCCAATTGCACAGGCTCAGTCACACTGGAAGTGGTCTTCGGATCCCCGGATAATTTCCGGAGCGAGGAGTTAATCTTCGACATAGTCCCATTTTGCAGCGGCTATCACGCTCTGCTCGGACGAACCGCGTTTGCAAAGTTCAACGCGGTGCCGCATTATGCATACCTCAAGCTCAAGATGCCAGGCCCTCGTGGAGTCATCACGGTCAATGGAAATATGGAACGCTCCCTCCGAATGGAGGAACATACAGCGGCTCTCGCGGCAGAAGTACAGAGCAGCCTTTTCAGGCAATTTCCGAGTCCGGCCGTTAAACGGCCGGATACAGCCAAACGCGCCCGAAGCAACACCAACCAAGACCACCTGGCACGATCCAAGCACGCGTAGCAATGCGGCCCTAACCCCCGCCCTCGCACGATCGCAAGAACAAACCTCCGCGTACATCATTACGCTTTGGAGATACCATGGGCGTAGGGGACGGGGCACGACCACAATAGACCCAGAGTGCGGCTCGACCGCACCAGGGGCTCACAAGGGTGCGGCTCTTTCTTATTATTATTTTCCTTATTTGTATACATAGGACTCCGTTAGCCAGAGGCCCTGTCCGGCGGTGAACCTGCCGAACTCATGATGCAACAGCCGGGGAAGCAAGAATGCGGCGACGAACACTCAGGTGGTCTCAATTACGAGCATTAAATTTGATTATATACACCAAGTCCGCAGCCCATCCCTGGAGGGGGACATGTTTAACTAGTCCAAAACCCTTGCTTACCGCACTATTTGTATCAGTCCGCACTCATAGCAGACTTTCTTTAATAAATAACGCAGTACTTTCTTGCATGTTATTACATATATATGTTCGTTACATGACATCTTGCACCCGTATATTTTGGTACGGCCTAATACACCAGGGGCTTATGTTCCCCACACTATGGTGTGATAAGTCCGAACACTTTCACAAGTGCGGCACCCCAAACTTATAGCATTATATGAATCGGCTCCGAATCATGTCTTGGGTCAATAGTTGGGTTTGCCCGGCTCCCACGTTTTGGTGCCTTACGTTCCGTTCCATCGGCTAAGGTGGCACTGGGAGAACCACTGCGATTGCGCCCCGGTTGAGCCAGGCGAGAGCCTCAGTGGAGAAAGCTAAAACTGACCGGCATGATAAGGCGAGAGACTGGTCGCTGTTCGAGAGGTCTTTTCGGGTCCTTAAAGACTGACGCTACTTCGAGCGAAGTTCCGGATAATGTCCGATGAAGGCATGGATAGCGCCCCGAATTCGGTCTTCCGAATACTAGGGGCTTCGCCAAAATTTAAAATTATAGAATTCTATGGCTAAGTGAGAGTGTTCAAGCATTATAAGTCCGGTTGCCTTGTTCGTTGTGTTGAGCGCCTCCCTAGATGGACCCAAAAATGGGAACAAGAGTGCTCAAGTTATCCCGAACACCCCAGCACTTGCGGCTTGGGGGCTGAAGCCAACGACTTGCCATCTCTCAGATTTCATAAACGGCCACACAGAAGGTAATATTTTAAATTAAACAAGCGTCGCTTCAAGCGCACAAGAACAAAGTTTCCAGCGCACAGGATAATACATAGCGAGTTCACTCAAAAATTACATCTCTAGGGCATTCATCCGCAATATCGCGGGCTCCCTTCAGGACAGTTTTATAATACATTTCGGGCATATGATATTCCTTGCCCGGTGGTAGCGGGTCAGTAAGAAGCTTCTCCGCATCCAGCCGGCCCCAGTGCACCTTTGTGCGGGCAAGGGCCCGACGAGCACCTTCAATACAGGCGGAGCGCTTGACAACCTCCACCCAGGGGCACGCATCCACCAGCCGCCGCACGAGGCTGAAGTAGCTCCCAGGCATGGCCTGTCCAGGCCACAGCCGGACTATAAGGCCCTTCATGGCCTCCTCAGCTACCTTTTGGATTTCGACCAGCTGCTTCAGCTGGTCGCTTGGGGGCACCGGATGGCCGGCCTCAGCATACTGAGACCAAAAGACCTTCTCCATTGAGCTCCCCTCCTCGCCACGGTAGAATGCGGAGGCATCGGACACACTACGCGGCAGATCTGCAAATGCCCCTGGAGAGCTCCGAATGCGGGTAAGTGTCAAGTAGTTTACATTAACATGCTTGCTTTGCATGAAAAATGCCTTACCCGCCGCTATCTTCTTCACATCTTCAACCTCCTGAAGGGCCTTACGGGTCTCGGCCTTGGTGGACTTGGCACTTTCGAGAGCCGAGGCGAGCTCGGACTCTCGAGTCTTGGAGTCGCGCTCCAAGCTCTCATGCTTTTCCATGAGAGCCTGGAGCTCTTGCCGCACTGCCGCCACATGTGCCTCCTGTTTTTCTTGCTCTGCCCGTTCCGCGGCCGCACTGCGTTCGGCCGCGGACACAGCCTCCTTCAGGGCTGCCACCTCATTTGTGGCCCCTGCAATACCCATATTATCCTTGTTAATTTTATTGCGACCAAAATCCTTTTCTGTAAGGTAAAAATTCAAAGTGGTGCTACTCACCTTCTTTGTCCTCGAGCTGCCTCTTGGCATGGCCGAGCTCTTGCTCGGACCGCTCGAGATCTTGCTTTAGTGTACCAACCTCCGCAGTCAATGCGGCAGAGGTCAGCAGCACAGCCTGCAAACCCATATTGACATAATTTATTAGCAACCTGCGAATATCTTTTTAGATCCTCAGTCCGGCTTTTCTTTCCGAACACCAAACCGAGCATCAGGGGCTACTGTCTATGCGGTATTACATTACATAATTTTAACTTCTTACCTCAAAGCCTGATAGAAGGCTACTGCAGGCTTCGGTTAGCCCGCTCTTGGCGAGCTGAACCTTCTGAATCACCGCACTCATAACAGTGCGGTGTTCTTCCTCGATGGAAGCGCCTTTAAGCGCCTCCAGCAAGTTGTCCGGCACCTCCGGTTGGACGGAGGCCGCCGGTGTCACGGTCTTGCCCTTCTTTCGAAGGGGCCGCTTGCCGGACTCTGGAACCACTGCAGGTTCCGAGGTAGAGTCCGGCGCAAAGTCCGGGAGGCTGCCTTGCGGCGCCTCTGGAGCCTCCTCCTGATGGGTCCCTCTCTAGGATCCCACCTCGGTGTCCTCATCGGCGCGGGGGGTAGAGGCAGTCTCGGAAGTGAATCCACATCCGACGGGGCCAACGACCCGCTCGATGAAGCGGGGTAATCATCATTCGCCGGACTGCGGGCAGTATGCGGCATTAGAAGGACACTATGTGACACGAAAGAAGTTGCATAATCAGGGATCCGGATACTTACGATCTCGCCGGAGGCCTGGCCCTTGAAGGCCACTCCTTGTCGCCAACGTCGGTGTTGGTGGAGCTGTCCGGGGGAATGGTTCTCCCCCTCTTGGACCCTTCGGCCTCCCCTGTTGGGGAAGCCTTCCTCTTCCTCTCTCCCCCTCCGGGAGAGAGTCTTCTTCCTCCTCCTCGTCTTCGGGGGAGGAGTCCGCCTCGTCGTCGGACACCTGATTACGGGAACTCTTTCGAGTGCCCGTGGCTGCCTTCTTGGCCTTCTTCTCCGGCACCACGTGCGGTGCCGGGACCAGCAGCCCCGCTAGACGGGCGTCCACTGGGTCTTCGGGCATGGGAGCCGGGCAGATGAGCTGCTCGGCCTTCTTCATCCATTCCTGTCAAAGGAAAAGGGAGATTGAAACCCTCTTAGAATCAATCTATTTACCACAAGTGTCCCGTAAAGAGGTAGAATCACTTACCTCGTCAGCCGGATGCTGCGAGTGAAATCCGCGATCTTCTGTCGCGGATGCGGGGGCTTCGGCGCCCTTAAACAGCACCCTCCAGGCACCTTCGTACATCGTGTTGAAGAGCCCGCTCAGCGCCTGGTGCTGTTCCGGATCGAACTCCCACAGATTGAATGCCCGTTCTTGGCATGGGAGGATCCGGCGGACGAGCATGACTTGGACCACGTCGACGAGCCTGAGCTTCTTGTTCACCAGCTTCTGGATACAGGCTCGGAGTCCCGTCAGCTCCTTCGGATTACCCCACAACAAGCCCTTCTCTTTCCAGGAGGTGAGCTGTGTAGGGATACCAGATCTAAACTCGGGGGCCGCCGCCCACTCAGGGTCGCGCGGCTCGGTGATATAGAACCACCCCGATTGCCATCCCTTGACGGAGTCCACGAAGGCCCCTTCGAACCAGAGGATGTTGGGCATCTTGCCCAACATGGCGCCTCCGCACTCCGCCTGCGTGCCCTTCACTACCTTCGGCTTGACGTTGAAGGTCTTGAGCCACAAGCCGAAGTGGGGCCGGATGCAGAGGAGAGCCTCGCACACGACGATAAACGCCGAGATGTTGAGGATGAAGTTCGGCGCCAGATCATGGAAATTCAGGCCGTAGTAGAACATGAGCCCCCAGACAAAGGGGCGAAGTGGAAAGCCCAGTCCGCGGAGGAAGTGGGGAAGGAAAACGACCCTCTCATGGGGCCCGGGGGTAGGGATGAACTGCCCCTCGTCGGGCAGCCGGTGCGCGATATCACCGGAAAGGTATCCGGCGCTGCACAGTTTGGTGATGTGCTCCTCCTTAACGGTGGAAGCCAACCATTTGCCCCCCCCCTCCGGACATGGTCGGGGAAGGTTTGGATGAGATGCGCGAGCTCGGGCATTGGAGCTTGAGTGCGCGGAACTGGATAAGCAAAGGAGGAAGAAGGCGTGGGTGAAAAGGTGAATCCTTATCCCTTATATATAGGCGGGCGAAGACTATGCGTCCCCCACCAGCCTGGTAAAACTCGCTTATCTCCCAAGCGCCACCATCAATGGCGCGGTTGGGTTACCCACGTCCGTATTGATGGGAATCCCGGAATAAGGGGAACACGATCTCTGCTTCGACAAGACGTGCCAAGAAAACCGCTTCGCTAAACGCGCTGAAGTGGTATAATAAAAAACGATTCAAGTAAGGGCTTGGTAGTGGCGTGACGACATGCCGCAAGATACGTCAGCAGATTGGACTTGTGGACATTTTATTATCTCTGCGGTGGAATGTGGAATTTATTTTGCAGAGCCAGACACTATCCTGGTGTTCATGATCTTCTCTGGATTATTCAAAGGAGGAACCCGCCTTGCAATGGCGAACATTATGCATGCCGGACTTATGGTCATTCAAGCCTGGTTCAGGGGCTACTGAGGGAGTCCTGGACTAGGGGGTGTCCGGACAGCCGGACTATCATCGTCCGCCGGACTCCAAGACTATGAAGATACAAGATTGAAGACTCCGTCCCGTGTCCGGATGGGACTTTCCTTGGCGTGGAAGGCAAGCTTGGCAATACGGATATGTAGATCTCCTACCATTGTAACTGACTCTGTGTAACCCTAGCCTTCTCCGGTGTCTATATAAACCGGAGGGCTTTAGTCCGTAGGACACAACATACATTACAACAATCATACCATAGGCTAGCTTTAGGGTTTAGCCTCCTTGATCTCGTGGTAGATCCACTCTTGTACTACCCATATCATCAATATTAATCAAGCAGGACGTAGGGTTTTACCTCCATCAAGAGGGCCCGAACCTGGGTAAAACATTGTGTCCCTTGTCTCCTGTTACCATCCGCCTAGACGCACAGTTCGGTACCCCCTACCCGAGATCCGCTGTCACAACCTAGCTAGTCATGCATTAGAGTGTTGCATCATGTTTACTCTTTCATCAGAAACTTGAAATGGGGATGACAGAACCCCCAGTCCCCTCTGAAACCAACTAGGGTTTACTAAAATAATTTTCAATGAACCTGAAATGCCCTTCTAAAATGCCCATCATTTTTGCCTTGGTTCAGAACCTCTGCCAAAAGTGGTGCACATTTTCCTAGGCCATCCTAGGGTTTTTGAATTAAATCATAGATATTTGAATTTGGGCATTTAAAATAATATAAAATATTTAAATGCTCAAATATCTCCAAACTAAAATGTTTCATGTTGGAAATAATCCAACTATGGACCAGGAGTAGTTTGGTGATTTTTGGAGTTGCCTAGGTATTTTATTTAATTCAACAAAGTTGCAGATATATTAAATAAAAACAGAAATAGAAAAAAAAGGGAAAAACCCTACCTGGCGCCACCGCAGGCCCACTAGCCAGCCCACCTGCCGGCCCAGCCCAGCACCGCTCCAGCGAGCTGCTTGCCGGCCAGGCAGGCAGGCAGGTGCCCGACGGCGACCGCGGCGTGCGCCACGCACCTGCTCGCCGCCTCGCCGCTCCCCTCGCCAGGTGACGACGTGGATCGGCCTCTCTCTCTCCCCCGAACCCCCCAGACACCCCCTCTCCTCTCCAGCTCCTCCCCCTCGCACGCCCCAGCCATGGCCGACGCCATCGCCGCCACCCCCTCGCCGTAGCCACGCCCTCCGACCACCCCACGCCGTCTCACCGTGTCCAGGAGCTCCGCCGCTGTCCACTTCATCGAGCAGCCGAGCCCCGAGCGCTCGCAACGCCCGAGACCACCGCACCGACCTCGCCCGAGCTCACCGTCGCCGGAGATCCCCTTCAACGCCGTCGTCGCTCCGGTCCATCTCCGGCCGCACCAAGGACTCCGTCGCACTCACTGTGAGCTTAGCCATCTTCCCCTCCCTTCCGTTCTTGCTCCCGAGCCGTGTAGCAACCTCCCGGAGCTCAACCGCACCCACCGCCGTGGAGCTCGTCGCCGACGTGCTCCCGGTCATCCTCCGGCCACAAGATGGTGTCCATCTTGCTCACCGCGTTCCACAGCACCTAGCTAGCCACTCCACGAGCCTCACCGAACCCTCTAGCACCAAGTTCACCTCCGACCGAACCTCGGTGGCCGCCAAAGTCGTCGCCGGCGTCGACTCCGGCCACCCCGACCCCAACGGACTCCGCCAAGAGCTGCGGGTTGCCCTCAGCTCCACTCCGGTGGCCTCCGCGGTCCATTTGGTGGCCGAAATGGCCAAAACCACTCCCGCCGCCGCGTCGGGCTCGCCGGCGACTAAACGCCGGCAGCCGACTTTGACTTTGACCACGGGTGGGCCCTGGTTGACTCCCCTGAGTCAATGACAGGTGGGGCCCAGCCCTGTTAATTAAACAGGTTTAGTTTTAATTAAGTTTTAATTAAAATAATCACCCTGACATGCGGGACCCACTGTCAGGTTTGACCTGGACCAGTTCCGTTGACCTGCTGACGTCACACTGACGTCAGGCTGACGCAGTAATTGAATTTCTGGATTTAAATTAAATCAGGAAATTCCAGAATATTATTTAAACTTCAAAAATTCATAACTTTTATTCTGTAACTCCAAATTGGACAAATTATATATGAAAAATGATCAGAAAAATCCAATCTATCCATCTGTACTATTTTCATGCATGATCAAACAAGTTAAATTGATGTTTTAATCAGAACAAGGAAAAGCACTTTAAAAGGCCATATTTGAATTTGAAATTTGAATCTTTGATTCAAATTTGCTCAAACCCTTCTGGTTTTAGTTGCATTAGCCCAACACACTCATATTGCCATGTTTCATGCATGCATCATATTGTTGCATATTGTTTGGTAATGTTGTGTATCGGTGCTCTCTGCGGCAGGTTCCGTCCCCGAAGAGTACCCTGATTACCCTAGCGAAGAACCGTATCCGTGCAACGAACCATCAGGCAAGCAACCAACCATTTGATCATATCGATACAATCCCATGTTCTCGCTCCTGCTCTCTTTTACTGCATTAAGACAACGCGATTCAAACTGCTGTGTGCTACGGTAGTTGAACCCATTTCCTCTGCATGACCTGTCATTGCCACAGTAACTAGATGAAACCCACTAGCATGTATAGGAGTTGATTGAGCCCTATGTATGTGTTGTTCCTACCTTGCTATGCCTGCTATGCTTAGAGTCGTGTCAGGTCTGGTTCATCTGGGTGATGGGCTAGAGTGAAATGATTATGTCGGTAATGAGAGTGGTGTGGTGAACACGATTTGGTAAAGGTATCGATGAGAGGCCATGTAGGAGTACATGGTGGGTTGTTTCATTGAAGCCGACCTTAAGCACTGAGATCTGTATGTGTGATTTAAGAATCAGCTACTACCATACATTGGGCCCTGAAATATGACCCCGCTCGACTTCTTATTCACCCTAGCTCTCTGTCCAGGAGTTGCAAGTAGTTTCTGGTGTTTGTAGCCTACTGGAGGCCGTGGACAGCGCTGACCGTAGGGGTGGGCTGTGATGCGGTAGGTACGTGGCCGGGTGTACCGAATACCCGTTAGGTATCTCGG
>NC_041389.1:643810364-643824492 GCF_002162155.2 Triticum dicoccoides
GAAGTACACCCCTGCAGGGTTAACATGATCTATTCGAATAGCCGCGTCCGCGGTAAAGGACTACTTGGTTGCCTATACAGTTCATAGACAAGTAAATGGATACTATTAAAAGCCTCAAGATAAGTGTGAGTGCCGAGGATGGCTCTTCCGTAGGAAGACGGAGGTGGATCCTCGGTAGTGTATTGAAGTGGTGAATAGCGGACTCGTGTGCGCAAAACTATTTCAAGTTGGAGTATCGTAGGATAGCCTAGCCAAGGGTCAAAGCTGGCTTGCTGCAATAACTCCACCAACCCTTCTTGATACTATGCATGTATGTAGGATCTGATGTAAGTCTTGCTGAGTACCTTTGTACTCATGTTGCTATAATCTACATTTTTACAGAAGACGCTGCAACCCCTTCTGATGGGTTCTATGTAGACGTTGACATCAACGAGTAGGCTAAAGACCCAGGTGGTGACCCTGAGCTTGTGATGGACCACGTAGTATAGTTAGGCTTCCAAGCCTCTTTTATTTTACTAGTTGTCTGTACCCAGACAAAGTACTTCCGCTGTTGGCTTGTATGACTGTATGACTTGTATGTTGGGTCGTGAGACCCGTACCTTTGTGTATGTTATGTATGGCTCCCTGAGCCTTAAATAAAGTACTTGTGTCATAGAGTCATGTTGTGATGCTTCGTTGTATTTGCACATATCGAGCATATTGTGTGTATGATTGAAATGCTTGGTATGTGTGGGATCTGACCATCTAGTTGTTTATCTTTAGTAGCCTCTCTTACCGGGAAATGTCTCCTAGTGTTACCGCTGAGCCATGGTAGCTTGCTACTGCTCTGGAACACTTAGGCTGGCCGGCATGTGTCCTTCTTCGTTCCTGTGTCTGTCCCTTCGGGGAAATGTCACGCTTTGAGTACCGGAGTCCTATTAGCCCGCTACAGCCCGGTTTACCGGAGTCCTGCTAGCCCAGTGCTACAGCCCGGACCCACTTGCTGATGACCGACACGTTCGAAGCTGGGTCATGGATGCCTGTCCCTGTAAGTCTGTGCCACTTTGGGTTTACGACTAGTCATGTCAGCCCGGGCTCTTTATCATATGGATGCTAGCGACACTATCATATACGTGAGCCAAAAGGCGCAAACGGTCCCGGGAAAAGGTAAGACGACACCCGTGGGGATACCGTGCGTGAGGCCGCAAAGTGATATGAGGTGTTACCAGCTAGATCAATGTGACATCGAGTCGGGGTCCTGACATCCGCCGGTTTTGACACCGACAGCGTGGCTCTCCAAGCGGGCCCGTACGATCCATCTTCACTAGCAAGTACTCAAGACCCTCGCGAGGGGCCAAGCCTCACGAGGCAGATGACACAAGACCTCCTCGGGAGCGGCCTCACCAGGCTGGCTCGTGAGGAGCGGAGAGATCAAGGCAAGGGGGTACCTCGCGAGGTTTCCAATGACGCAAGCCATGATGATGCCAGGCGGGCGCCAGGCGGGCTCCAGTGTGCTCAGTGTCCTCATTTCCTCTTTGGTGCTAAAGGGGAAAGCGCAGGCGAGGAGTCCCGAGGCGTCAGGAAAAGGTTTCCATATCGGTGCAATGAGACCAAGACCAGCAGGACGGCAGGACGGAGGTCACCGTGGAGCCCAAGACGGTGTCACCACCAGAGCCTTTGGCAGGTGAAGACTACTTTTGTCAGGATAAGCTGTACTAGCTGTCCCCCTTCAAACTTGGACGTTGTGGGATCCCTTCCCACTCAATATTTGGGAACAGGACCAGGGCCTCTATAAATAGGACTAGTCATCATTGTAGGAGGCAACTCATCTTGAGGAATACTCACCCGCACACCAGCTCACCAAGCACAAGAACACCTCTCCTCAGGAGGCTGTTCATCCCCTGTACTGTTCATCCTCAGCCCAAGAGGCAATCCACCACCACCACACTAGAGTAGGGTATTACACCACAACGGTGGCCCGAACCAGTATAAATCTTGTGTCCTCCTGTTCTTTGGTTTTGGCGAGCTAGTCCGTGAGATCGTGGAGTGCGAGAGCTTGGGATAGCAGAGATCTTCGTGCGCACCCCAGTGTTCGAACCTCAAGGGTTTTGCCGGAACCCGAAATCCGACAGCTTACTCCCGGCAAGGCTCTTGTAAACATCTTTATCTATAATTCCCTTCAATAAGCTATTTTCTTGTTCAAGTGTAACTTGGCTAAGAGAATCATTAGTGGAATCAAGAGAATTACTAGAAGCAACAATATTGGATTTAGCATTGTCATGTTACTACTAGAAGAAGAACCTTTCTTACTCTTTTTACTAGATTTAACTTGTGGCATATAAGTAGACAAGAGGAGACTTTTGGCAATGTAAGAGGAACTCTTCTTTCGAAGATCATCATTGATTGATTTTAGAACTCATGCTCTTACTCTAAATTTAGCTTCTCGAAGCGTGGCTTCTCATGAGTTCTTAGGAGCTCTATATGATCTTCTTGAGTTATTTCATGAGCTAACTTAAGAGTGTTTAGTTCTTTAGTTAGACGCTCAATCTCCTTCTTAGCATTTTCATTCGTTTCATCTTGACTATCATGATTACTAGCAAGTTCATTATAGCTTACATCACTAGTTTAATCAACAAGAAAATCGTCATCACCTAGCAATTCATCTTCATCACTATTGAAATCAAGATACTCGGGGTGTGATACCTTGGGGCCTTTAGCCATGAAGCGTATTCCAATTCCTTCATTTGGTGAATCAAATATGTCACAGGAGTTGGACCATACTAGAGCAAGACCGGTGACACCTTCATCTTGAGTATAGTCGGAGTCGGAGTGATAACTTCTATCAGAGTGAGTGTCGGAGTCGGAGCCGGAAATCCATTCACCAACATGAGCTTGATGTCTTCGTCTTGTGTAGCCCCTTGATGATTTTTCTTTCCTTTCCGAATGCTTGCTTCTTCGAGAGGGTCTTCGTTCATAACGATCATCTCTACTCATTCTCTCTCTCTGAGGTGATTCATCTCTTCTACTTCTCCTTTTTGGTGAGTCTTCTCTTTTCTTGTGGGGTGTCGTACACTCGTTGGATTAGTGTCCGGGTCTTCCACAATTGTAGCAATTTCGGTCATGACTAGAAGACCTTTTCTCATTGTAGGATCTTGAGTTGGAGCTTCTATCGCTGCTTTGATTCTTGTAGAATTTGTTAAAGTTCTTCACCATAAGACTTATTTCCACATTGGAGACTAGTTTGTCACTTGATGTTGTAGGAGCATCACTTGAAACTTTGTATGCACCACTTGACTTGTTGTGGAGCTCCTCCTTATCCTTGAGTGACATCTCGTGAGCAACAATTCTTCCAATGACTTCTGTGGGATTGAGATCTTTGTAATTGGGCATAATTTGGATCAATGTGCACATGGTATCATATTTTCCATCCAAGGCTCTAAGGATCTTCTTGATGATGAACTTGTCGGTCATCTCTTCAATTCCTAAGTCGGCAATCTCATTTGTGATGAGAGCAAGCCTAGAGTACATTTCAGCAACCCCTTCACCATCTTCATCTTGAAATTGTCAAGTTGACTTTGAAGCACATCCAAGTTGGATTGCTTGATGGACTCGGTACCTTCGTGCATATCAACCAAAGTATCCCAAACTTCCTTTGTGTTTTGAAGGCGGCTGATTTTGTTCAATTCCTCGGGGCACAAACCATTGAAGAGAATATCACAAGCTTGAGCATTGTATTGCAACATCTTTAATTCTTCCGCGGTTGCTTCATGATCCGGTTCTCTACCATTGTCAGGACCCCGATTCTAAGTCACACCGATCTAGCATGTAACACCTCGTATCACTTTGCGGCCTCACGCACGGTATTCCCACGGGTGTTGCCTTACCTGGCCCGGGACCGTTTGCGCCTTTTAGCTCACGTATATGATAGTGTCGCTAGCATCCATATGACAGAGAACCCGGGCTGGCATGACTAGTCGTGAACCCAAAGTGGCACTAACTTATGGGTACAGGCATACATGAAACAACATCGAGCATGTCGGTCAGCAGCGTGTGAATCCGGGCTGTAGCAACTGGGCTAACAGGACTCCAGGAACCCGGGCTGTAGCAGGCTAGGCAGGACTCCGGATGTCACCGCATGACATTTCGCCGAAGGAACAGACACATGAACGAAGTGAATCACATGTCGGCCAGTCAAGTGTTCCGGAGCAGTAGTGCTGGGCTAGCAGGACTCTAGTGAACCGGGCTATAGAGGACTACTATCGCTCATGGGAGCACAAGACTACATGTCCCCATAAGAGAGGCTACCAAGGATAAACAACTAGGTTGTCGGATCCAACACATAACAAGCATTTCAATCATACACACAATATGCTCAATATGTGCAATACAACATGGCATCACAACAAGACTCTACAACTCAGAGTATTTATACATTAGGCTCCGAGGAGCGGGATATTACAAACATGGGTCTCATGACCCAACATTCAAAGCATACAAGTCAAAGCACATGTGGAAGCTTAACATGTCTGAGTACAGAAATCTACAAACGAAAAAGGCTGAGAAGCCTGACTATCTACAAGACCCTCCCAAGGGTACAAGATCGTAGCTGAGGTAACAAGCTAAACGTCGAAGTCCATGCGGAACTACTAGAGAGACTGACGTCTCTTTGCAAAACATAAAATAGGCAAACGTGAGTACAAATTTACCTAGCAAGACTTACATCAGAACTAGCTACATATGCATCAGTATCAACAAAGAGGGTGGTGGAGTTCGACTGCAGCAAGCCAGCTTTGACTCAGTGGCTACCCTAAACTATGACTGCAAGTAACTCTTTTGAGGTGGCGCACACGACTCCACATATTCACCATTTCAATACACCACTATGGATCTGCTCCCGTCTCTGTCGGTGTACAAAAGGAGGGGCACACTTTTTTGTACCCCTATAACTGTGCACGGGCAGTCTGAGCCACGGGCACCACCACACCAAGCACGGTAAGGGAGGTGAGCTAGGGTAAGACCAAAGCTCAAGGGAACTAGAACGACGCCAAGACCAAGACCACAAAGATCAAAGGGGACGAAGCGGACTCCCCCAACAAGATCCTTGCTGGGAGACAGTTCTAGTAGCCCCGGCAAGACCCTTGCCACGGCGACTCGCCCCGTGCCTATGGAGTAAATCACCCTTGAGTCCACTGCCCCCAAGGGGCAAGGATTCGGGAGACATCCCCGTGGTGGCATGCAGATCTTTGTGAAGGCATTCAAGATCAGATGCGCACTAAGGAGACGACAACCCTTGGCGGGATCCCAGCCGAGGAAGACTACAAGGCCCCCGGCAAGCGCCTTGCCGGGGATGACAGCAGGCGCCTCTGCAAGACCCTTGCCGGGGCCCCGGCAAGGCCCTTGCCGAGGACACCCGCAGGGCCACCATCGGGCCCACACCGACTAAACCTCCACCACCGCATGCATGCAGCTGCTGACCCAACCAGCTGGGCAGGCACTTGCGTGGCGGCATGCAGATCTTCGTGAAGACCCACCACTGCGCCACCTCAGCTGCCTGCCTACCTACATGGCATTGCAGGCATCGCTGGCCAGGGCGCGTGTCGACACAAGAAGGAGCGGCGACGGACGAGACATGTCTCTCCCCCGTCCCCGATAAAGCAAGGACACCTAAGCAAGATGCATTAAATGCGCCTTGTCATGTAATGCGAGGGATAATCTCGCATCATTGTACCCTTTCCACCTCCTGTGTGCCACTGTGGCAACCCCTTTTTCTATAAAAGGAGGCCCGTGGCGACCAGGAGAAGGATTCGGCTTTTTGGAGCTCCTCACGCCCCACAGTTAGCTCAAGAACACATATATACAATCCACCAAAGCAGGAGTAGGGTTTTACGCATCCTCGCGGCCCAAACCTGGATAAACGAACCGTGTGCTATCTGTTTGATCCGCTCTTCTCACGACCCTGCGCCCCACAACCGTAGTAGGGATTCTTGTGATCCCATAGGTGTCGTTCCCACCGACATCTTTGGCGCACCAGGTAGGGGGTACAGTTGTGAGAATCGGTTTTAGCAGTTAGTTTGACGCTTCTTCATCATCATGGCGCCCAAGAAGAAGACGACGGTGGCGGTTGGCCAGTCGGAAGACGGACAGCCCGTCCCAACACGGGCGAGTAGCAGACCGGTCGCAGAAAGGACCCGCGGCGCTGCTCGCGAACACCAACACCATCCCAGCAGCCGGAGTTTGGGAGGCGACGATGTTTGTGCGCCTGGTAACGGGCCACACGTCGCCAAGTCCAAAGGCGGAGCCAGGCCCTCCGCGGGTGGAGCGGGGCCTTCCAAGGTCATCGCCGCCCCGCCCGAAGGTGACGCAAGGCCCTCCAAGACTCCCACGCCGGCACCAACGGCGCGCTCCTCCCAGGCAGCGCGCGACAAACGGTGTAATCACGCTGAAGATCCCGGGCGTCGCTGTGGGAAGAGCCCCGAGCGCCACTCCCGGGAGGTAGAAGACCTGCCCGCTCGCCGAGGCGCTGGTGAAAATGGTGTGCGACCGCGGGGTCGTAATAGAGCTCCTTCGGACATGGTCAGAAGTCGAAGCTCGTCGCGATCCGTGTAGGTTTCGCTGCCACCGACGCCAGCAGAGGCCCTGGCGCGCGTGCAGTTGCTCCTCGACTTTCCTCCCACTACGGGGAAACTCGATGAATGGAGAGACACTATCCGAAGCCTTGTTGCGGTGGCCAACAAATACGAACCAGGTCTGGTGGGGCCCTTGCGTCGACGTTCCGATGGAGTCCCGCACACCAGTGGCGGAAAAGCCAGCGGCGCCGCGACCATGGTGCATTCACCTCCTGACCATCCGGTACCGCGGACGCCGGCTCGTCGCGACGTCGCGGACGACGACATCTCCGTAGCGTCGTCTGACCCACGGACCCACTATGACCAGCGCCAAGTTCTTCGGGAAAGAGCCCATGAAGACGCTCGAACCACTATCGAGCGTCTCCGCGGAGCGCGCCACCAGTCAGACAGGTGAGCAGGGCCTGCTGTGAACCACCCGGCCCCGGAGAGCCCTGGAAGCCTACCTTACGAGGTAGGCTGTCCGGCTTTTACCCGTGAGCTGCGGCAGTTCCAGTGGCCCACTCACCGCACCTTCAAACCTGACGTTGGTGAGAAGTACAATGGCAAGACTCACCAGTCTGAGTTCCTTAGCATCTACACCATCGCGATGCATGCCGCTGGGGCCCGTGATGATAAGGTGCTTGCGAATTACTTTCCATTGGCTCTTAAACCCAACGCCATGTCGTGGTTGATGCACTTGCCGGCAGACTCTATTTCCTCCTGGTCGGATTTGTGCCATGAGTTTGTGGGCGCCTTTACTGGAGGTCACCAAGCCCATGGCCAAGCGAGCGACCTGCAGGTCATTCCCCAGAAGGGAGGCGAGAGTCTGCGCAAGTATATATAGAGGTTCAGCCGGGTACAGTACAATATCCCTGATGTTCACCCTGCCGCCATCATCAGCGCGTTCCATCAAAACGTGCGTAACCGCAAGATGCGCGAAGAACTAGCAATGAACAAGGTGAAAGATGTGGCAGAACTCTATGTTCTTGCTGACAGATGTGCCCGAGCTGAAGAGGGAAGGAAGTACCCGGGCGAAGATGCCGGCGTGGAAACCGACTCCTCAGATGAGGATACTGCTGCCTCGGCCAAAAAGGGCCGGCGCCGCAACCGGAAGCGCAAAGGTAAAGCCGTGCTTGCCGTCGAGGGATCTGACGACACCGGCTCCGCCAAGAAAACTAAGGCAGATGACCCCGGCAAGGAAGTTGCCGGATGTGTCGCCTGCCGGGCCTTGGCGGCTGCCGAGAAGCCAGGAAACTCCGACAAGCGATACTGCAAGATCCATCGCACCAAAGGCCATGCTCTCCAGGACTGCCGATAGGTTGAGCTCCTTGCTGAGAAGCAGAGGGCTGAATATGAGAGGCGGGACAAGGAGAAAGGCCAGGACAGTGCTGAGGGATCCAGCAAGAAGCGTGACGGCTAGGCGGGCCGTCGCGGCAAAGATAAACAGCAGGAGAGGCCCGCCCGAGGCCGTGACAAAAGGCCAGAAGACGATGATCACGAAGAGGACGATGAGTCTGGTGACCAAGAGTTTCAGAAAGCTACAGAGGCCATGTGCGTCGATGGTGGCGCCTCGCTGCATACCTCTCACCGCCGGCTTAAACGGTGGGCGCGTGAGATTACAGCGGCAGAGCCGTCGTTTGATGCCCAAAGGCCGCTGAAGTGGTTCAGCACACCTATCATTTTTGACACCGAGGATCACCCTGATCGCACTACTGCAGTCGGGTGCTTGCCATTGTTGGTTTCACCAACAATACGCAACCTCAAGGTGACAAAGATGCTAGTCGATGGCGGGGCCGGTCTGAACTTGATCTCGCCTGCCGTGATCAAGAAATTGCAGATTCTTGATGAAGACCTCGAAGAGACGGGCATGTTTCAGGGGGTCAACCCGGGAAGAAGTCAACCAAATGGAAAGGTCACATTGCCCGTGACTTTTGGGAGTGATCTGAACTACAGGCCAGAAAGGATTGTGTTCGACGTTGCCAAGATCCCCTTGCCTTACAACGGGATCCTTGGCCGCCCAGCGCTGGCCAAGTTCATGGCGGCGTCACATTACGCCTACAACACCCTGAAGATGCCGGGGCCTATGACGATCATCACCGTCCCATCAGACAAGAAGGATGCGCTAATTTGCGTTGACCAACTCTACCAACAAGCAGTTGCAGCAGCCGCCTCTGCTAAGGCGCTTGCTCCTGCCGCTGGAGCCCCGGGAAGGCAAAAGAAGAAGACCGGTGAGACCTCAGGCACCCACTCCGGCAAGCGCACCTCTTCGGAGTGTAGTGCTCCCGTCGAGGATGTGCTAGAGAGCTCCGCCGACAGAAACATGAAGTCCAGGGCCACACCACCGGGAACCAAGAAGGTTTCTGTCAAGGAGGACGGCACGGGAGGAGCTTTTACCATAAGCTCCACCCTTGATGACAAATAGGAAGACGCGCTCGTCACTTTCTTGCGGGCGAATGTCGATGTGTTTGCATGGCAAGCCTCTGACATCCCCGGCGTTCCCAGGGAGGTGATTGAGCACCACCTTGCTGTCTGTCCTCATGCGCGGCCCGTCAAGAAGAAGGTCAGAAAGCAAGCTTTGGAACGACAAGAGTTCATCACAGAGGAGATCCGGAAACTGGAAGCAGCGGGTTTGGTAAGAGGAGTGCTCCACCCAATGTGGTTGGACAATCCGGTGGTAGTGCACAAGGCAAATGGGAAGTGGAGGCTGTGTATTGATTACACAGATATCAATAAGGCTTGTCCTAAAGACCCCTTCCTGTTGCCGCGCATCGACCAGATTGTTGACTCCACAGCTGGGTGCGATTTGTTGTCATTCCTCGATGCCTACTCCGGCTACCACCAGATCTTCATGACAAGAGAAGACGAAGAGAAAACGGCATTCATCACCCCATGTGGTACGTATTGTTTTATACGGATGCCTTTTGGGTTGAAGAGTGCTGGTTCAACATTCGCAAGGGCGGTCCAGATTGGTTTTGAACCCCAGCTCCATAGAAATATGGAAGCTTACATGGATGATATAGTGGTCAAAACCAAGGACATGGCAACCCTCATATCAGATTTACAAGAAACATTTGCAAACCTACGCAAGATCAATCTCAAGCTTAACCCTGAGAAGTGCGTCTTTGGCCTCCCGTCCGGCAACTTCTTGGGTTCTTTGTATCACAACGTGGGATAGAGGCCAATCCGGACAAGATCAAAGCTATAGATCAGATTGAAGCACCCAAGCGAGTCAAGGATGTGTGTCGGCTTGATGGTTGCGTTGCCGCCATGAGCCGGTTCATTTCCAAGTCCGCCGAGCGTGCCCTTCCCTTTTTCAAGATTTTGAAAAAGGCGGGCCTGATGGAGTGGACGCCAGAAGCCGAAGCAGCATTGCAAGATTTGAAGAGGTACCTCTCCTCCGCGCGAATACTAGTTGCGCCTAGGCCACAGGAACCGTTGTTGCTATACCTGGCGGCAACGAACCAGGTGGTTAGCGCCGCACTAGTGGCGCAGAGAGAAATTGATGACGAGGTAATAGCAGCGACGGAGCCCGATGCCACCGATGCAGAGACGACACAGCCAGGTGGAGTGCCGCCAAAGAAGAAAATGATGCAGCACCCTGTCTACTTTCTTAGTTCCCTCCTGCAGGGGTCTAGATCGAGGTACTCCGGTGTGCAGAAACTGCTCTTCGGCCTTCTCATGGCCTCGAGGAAGCTGCGTCACTACTTCCAGGTGCACGAAATCACTGTCGTCACTCGCCTCCCTCTGTAACGGATATTGCACAATTCAGAAGCAACGGGAACAATCATAGAGTGGGCACTGGAACTGTCCAGCTTTGGCCTCAGGTTTGAGAGTACCTCGACGATTCAAAGCCGAGTCCTGTCGAAGTTCATTGCAGAATGGACCGCAACGCCTGACGAGGAAACCCAAGAGACTACTCTCCCCGGCAAGGAGGCAAGTTGCGACTGGATCATGTACTTTGATGGAGCTTTCTCCTTACAGGGCACTGGGGCTGGCGTACTGCTCGCCGCGCCCACCGGAGAGCACCTCAAGTACGTGATCCAGATGCATTCCCCCAGGGAGGTGTCAACAAACAATACGTCTGAGTACGAAGGGCTCCTTGCCGGTCTTAGGATCGCGGCGGACCTTGGAATCAAGAAACTCGTCGTCAGAGGCGACTCGCAACTTGTCGTCAAGCAAGTCAACAAGGATTACCAGAGCCCGTTGATGAAGGCCTACGTCGATGAAGTGAGAAAGCTGGAAGAGTGTTTTGACGGTATACAGGCAGAATACGTTCCCCGAGCGGAGAATGACATCGCCGATTACCTGTCGAAACGCGCTGCCCTCAAGCTACCTGTGGAACCAGGTACCTTTGTGCTTCAGCTAACTCAGCCATCCGTTGATCCATCAATAGGGCAAAACAAGAGGAGGAAATCAGTGCCCGGCAAGTACTTTCCCGCCGAGCTCCCCGGAGCAGCTGACAAGGATGTTGCCGGGAACACTGAACCCGCCGTGGGATGGCTAGCTCCGGCGGAGCGTCAAACTCTTGCCGTCGAGACAGCCGCTCCTATAGCGGAGGAAATGCCTTTAGTCCTCGCCGTCGAGCCCCAGGCTCCAGCGTGGGCACAACATATCGTCCGATTCCTCCAAATTGGGGAACTTCCTGAGGAGCAGGAAGAAGCGGAAAAAGTAGCCCGTCGGTCTGCTATGTACTAGTTCATCGATGACGTCCTGTATAGAAAGAGACCGAACGGCGTGAAATTGAAGTGTATCCCTCGAGAGGAAGGACTGGGGCTGTTGGCGGAGATACATGGAGGCATATGTGGATCCCACATTGGGTCAAGGGCCCTTGCCGCCAAAGCGTTTCGGCAAGGCTTCTTCTGGCCCACCGCCCTCCAGGATGCGACGACACTAGTCACCAAGTGTGAAGCGTGTCAATTCCATTCAAAGAAGCTTCATCAGCCAGCTCAAACCCTTCAAACCATTCCTCTCTCCTGGCCCTTCTCGGTCGGGGGGCTCGACATACTGGGCCCTTTCCCCCGCGCTGTCGAGGGCTTTGAGTACTTGTACCTTGCAATCGACAAGTTCACAAAGTGGCAGAAGTGGAAGCAGTGAGGAAGGTCACAACACAGTTAGCCATCAAGTTCTTCAAAGGACTGGTGTGCCGTTTTGGTGTACCCAATAGGGTTATCGCCGACAATGGCACGCAGTTCACAAGCCACACCTTCATGCAATATATTTAAGACCTCGGCAGCAAGGTCTGTTTCGCTTCCGTTGCTCACCCACGCAGCAATGGTCAAGCTGAGAGGGCAAATGCTGAAGTACTGCGAGGCCTGAGGACAAAGACCTTTGACAGACTGTGCAAGAGTGGAAGGCGCCGGATTGATGAATTGCCGGCGGTTCTTTGGTCAATCAGAACGACACCAAATCGAGCCACCGGCCAGACACCCTTTGCCCTGGTATACGGGGCAGAAGCAATTCTCCCCACTGAACTCATATACAGGTCACCTTGAGTGCTCGCTTATGATGAGCTTGAGCAAGAGAAACTGCGGCAAGATGACGCAACGCTCCTTGAGGAAGATCGTCTTCGGGCGGCTGTGAGAGCAGCGCGCTACCACCAAGCCTTGCGCCGCTACCATAGCCACAAGGTTCATGCCCGAAGCTTTGAGGAAGGCGACCTTGTTCTTCGGCGCGTTCAATCGGCCAAGAATTCCAACAAGTTGACGCCAAAGTGGGAAGGCCCTTATCGGGTAATACGAGTCACCAGGCTCGGTTCAGTCCTCCTGGAGACCGAAGATGCCGTTCCGGTGAGTAACTCCTGGAACATTGAGCATCTTCGCAAGTTTTACCCGTGAGGCGCGGCTTGTCGGGCCCCCTGGCAAGCCACCTTTTGTACAAGCCTTGCCGATGAAGCATGTAACCCTTTGTACAAAGCCAGGCGCAGACCTTGAGCACAAATAAATGAGGCGCTGGCACCCTAAGTTATAACATGCATGCTAGGTCGAGTCTCGTCCTTGGTTAGGGTTGATAGTGCTTAGCGGCGGCTAACCCCTAGCTTAGAGGTCGAGTGTGCGTCTCTTTGTCTTTCTTTTGTCTTCCTTGGCTCACAGGACACTCAGATATCCTTGCCAAACCACTGAGGTATGAGAGAAGGAGGAACAGACCAACATCTAGGCCCCGGCAAGCCAATGTTGCCGGGGGCTGCAAGAGCAAAGATTCACCCACGGCAAACCAGGGTTGCCGGGGACTACAGCTTCAGATAAGTTCTTCATCCCTTATGATGCATTCCATTATGGACTGAGGTATGTGAAACCTCGTTTTTCCCTAAGCTACCGTGCTCCCCTAACTCTAGGCCCTAGGGCTCATCCCTGTGGCCAAGTTTGGTCATAGTCGTGGCAGCGAATGGATGAAACAAGGAGCCTGAACCCGCCTCATCCGTGCCTCCGCCAAAGGCGTGAGAAAGGTCGAGCGAAGTGGGGTGACGGCAAGGCCTGTTGCCGGGCGAGGAAATGTTTATCTTAAAGATATCAAGGATTTACTCCTTGTCGTGGGTTCCACCAGCAAACAAATGACCCGGCAAGCATCCCTTTTTCATTAAAAACATTCCACTCAGGTACAATCCATAGGGAATGAAAAACATGAATGATGGGATTACAAGTTTTAAATTCAACAAAGGCCCGAAGGCTTACAAACTAAAAAGAGATAAGGTGCCCGTAATCCCTTTCTTGTCCCTCTCCTCAGGAGGCAGGTCAAGGAGGCGAGAAGGGCAAAAGGAGCATCTAGGCAAGCTACGGGTGGCAGAAGACGCAGAGAGAATGTCTCGGTGGCCGTCCGAAGGCTGGATGGTGATGGCGGCGCCGGAAGCAGAGCTCGAAGACGAGGCGGCAGGACCGTAACGCCCCGGATTCGATGCGCCAGGTGTCTGCCAGTTATTCACCATGTTTCCATGTCATTTGCTTGCGTGTTGCACTTTGCCATGTCATCATCTGCATTTTATATCATGTCATCATGTGCGTTTCATTTTGCATACGTGTTTGTCTCATGCATCCGAGCTTTTTCCCTGTTGTCCGTTTTGCAATCCGGCACTCCTATGCCCCCCGGCGCCCCTTTTGCCTCTTTTCATGTGCAGGTATTAAACTTTCTCGGAATGGCCCAAGGTTTGTCAAGCGACCTTGGTACACCACCGGTAGACCGCCTGTCAAGTTTCATGCCATTTGGAGTCCGTTTGATACTTCAACGGTTAACCGGGTAAACATAAAGCCCTCTTTTGTTGCAGCCCAACACCCCTTCAAAACTAGCCCAAAACCCATCCAAACCCCCTCCATGTTCTTGGTCGTTCGATCACGATCGCATGGCCGAAAACCGCTCCTCATTTGGACTCTCCTAGCTCCCTCTACCTATATAACCACCCCTCCCCCGAAATTCGCGGATCAATTCCACCCTAACCCTAGCCTTTCCTCTTCCTCCCGCAGCCGGACGCGTCCGCCCGCGCCGGACACGTCCGCGCCGCCGCCCGCAGCCTATCTGGCCTCGCCACATGGCGCGCCGCCGCCGCCCTCCGCGTC
>NC_041389.1:643824671-643855853 GCF_002162155.2 Triticum dicoccoides
CGCGTCGGCCTCCGCGTCCGGGCGCCGCCGCCCGCCGCCTCCCTTCTCACTCCGCCGCCTCGGTCGTCCCTTTGCCGCCGTCGTCGCCAACTCGGCGGCCGCGAGCTCCGGCGACCGCGCCCCGCGTCTTCCGCGACGCCCCTGCTGGGATCCGGCCGGATCCGGGTCGGATCCACCCGTCTCCGGCCACCTCTCCTCGACTCCGGCGAGCCGCCACCCCGTCTCCGGCTGTCCTTGGAAACCGCAACGTCCCGATCCAGATCCAATCCCGAAGGTTGACCCCAATTTTTGCCTGTCCCGAGTTATTTTTGCATTATGGTCCCCTGTTCATTGCATCATAACTCTGTGCATACTGCTCCGTTTCGTGCGTGTAATATGTCAAATTATTCGCCTCGACGAGTAATTCATTTAATTACATTGCACCATGTTCATTTGAGTTCATCTTGATGCCTGAATCATCATTGCAAGAGTGCTATGTGATGTTAATCTGCTGAAACTGTTATAACTTGATGATTTGTCATTTTTGTTGCATTTGATGTGTGCATCCTATGAGCATGAGCTCTACATATGTTTTGAAGTATGCCATTCCATCTTTACAGAGGTGCTTGCCATGTATTTTTTTGATCAATGTGGTGACTAGCACAAGCATGCAAACTAGGCTTCGTGATGTTGCTGATTTTAGTCCCTGTTCTGCTGTTATTTTGATGCCATGTAAACTTGATGCTACAGAGAGATCCATGCATATGTTGAGATACTTCAGTAAGGATGTTTTGAATATATGGTTATGCTCTATCCATCCATGCCTCTGTTTGCATTTATGGAGCACCCTAGCTTGACTCAATCGAGCTCTACTTTTGCTATAAAATGTTCCTGGCAGATTGTTTACATGTTATCGATTTTGCCAAGGTTGTTGTAGTTGATCCTTGCATGCTATGTTGTTGTTCATACCATGTCTAGCTCCTATGCCATGTCTAGTTGCTGGGTGTATGCTTAGTTTGTCATTCAATGCCTCGTAGTGAGTGCATCGAGCTCTTAAACATGCCTACTTGTTATCTGTTTATGACATGCTCCAGTTTTTCACAAAGTCTGAATCTGTTTATGTTTTTTCTATGTTCATATGCTTGCAATTGTATTTTTTGATCCCTTTTGGCTCATGGTTAGTATGGGACTTTTGTTATATGCTTTGAGTACATTCATGCCATGCTCTAGTTTGACTTGATAGCTTGCTGTAACATGTTGTTTGATAGCTCTAAATATTGCAACCTGATGTTATTTCTGCCATGTCCTGTGAATTCCACCAAGTCTGTGACCTGTTATTATTTGCAATCTTGCCATGTCCTTTTGAGCATGTTCTAGTTGTTTCTGGAGATATCTCACTGTTCATGTTTTGTAATGCTTTACCTGTACTTCATGTCCATGCCTTTTGTTTTCATGTTTAGGTCATGTAGCATGTTGTTTAGATATTTGCTAGATGCCTAGTTGCTGTTTTAGACAGATTGTTGTTATGTCTTGTATAGGGTGTATGTGTTGGACTGTTGCTCCGTTTTGAGCATGCTATATATGAAACTTGCTTGGTTTTGCATGTAGTTTCATATTACCATGTTGCATCTTTGTTTTGAGGTGTTTGCTTGATGTTTGTATGCATTTTGCATCATGTAGCTTTGTCATGCATCATGCTTGGTTGTGCATCATGTCTCGTTTATGTGTGGTGTGTTTACTTTGTTGTGTGCTTCTTCTCGATAGTTCCCGTTTCGTTGCGATCGTGAGGATTCGTTCGTCTATGCTTGGTTCGACTTCGTGGCTTCATCTTCTTCATGGACTCGTTCTTCTTCCTTGCGGGACTTCAGGCAAGATGACTGCTACCCTGGATCTCACTACTATCATTGCTATGCTAGTTGCTTCGTTCTATCACTTTGCCGCGCTACCTATCTCTTGTTGCTCAAGCGTCACCAATTGCCATGTCAGCCTCTAACCTTTTTCATCCTTCCTAGCAAACCGTTGTTTGGCTATGTTACCGCTTTGCTCAGCCCCTCGTATAGCATTGCTAGTTGCAGGTGAAGATAAAGATTGCTCCATGTTGGATTATTTTTATGTTGGGATATCACAATATCTCTTATATTATTAATGCATCTATATACTTGGTAAAGGGTGGAAGGCTCGGCCTTATGCCTGGTGTTTTGTTCCACTCTTGCCGCCCTAGTTTCCATCATATCGGTATTATGTTCCCGGAGTTTGCGTCCCTAACGCGGTTGGGTGGTTTATGGGACCCCCTTGACAGTTCGCTTTGAATAAGACTCTTCCAGCAAGGCCCAACATTGGTTTTACCATTTGCTTACCACCCATACCTTTCCCTTGGGAGTAGCTAACCTGAGGGTCATCTTTATTCAGCCCCCACGGGCCAATGCTTGTCTAAGTGTTGGTCCGAACTAGAGCGCTTTGCAGCGCCACCTCGGGGAAACTTGAGGGTTGGTTTTTAGTTGTACGGACTTCTCATCCGGTCGTGGCCTGAGACGAGATACGCGCGGCTACTATCAGGGTGTCAGCACGCCGGGAGGTCTTGCTGGTCTTGTTTTATTACTGTCGAAATGTCTTGTAGCCGGGATTCCGAGACTGATCGGGTCTTCCCGGGGAGAAGGAATATCCTTCGTTGATCGCGAGAGCTTATCATGGGCTAAGTTGGGACACCCCTGCTGGGTTTGAACTTTCGAAAGCCGTGCCCGCGGTTATGTGGCAGATGGGAATTTGTTAATATCCGGTTGTAGCAAACTTGAAGTAAACTCTTCTAAAATACACCAACCGTGTGCGTAACCGTGAGTGTCTCTTTTCGAGGTTGACCGAGAGGAGAACACGGTTTCTGGGTTATGTCTGACGTAAGTAGGAGTTCAGGATCACTTCTTGATCATTACTAGTTGACGACCGTTCCTTTGTTTCTCTTCTCGCTCTCATTTGCGTATGTTAGCCACCATATATGCTTAGTCACTGCTGCAACCTCACCACTTTACCCCTTCCTTTCCCATTAAGCTTTGCTAGTCTTGATACCCATGGTAATGGGATTGCTGAGTCCTCGTGGCTCATAGATTACTACACCAATAGTTGCAGGTACATGTTGTGCGATGCTTGTGACGCGAGAGCGATGTGTGCTTGTTTTGGAGTTCTTCTTCTGCTTCTTCGATCAGGGGATAGGTTCCAGGTCGGCAGCCTGGGCTAGCAGGGTGGATATTGTTTGAGTTTCTGTTTATGATTCATCCGTAGTCGGATGTTGATCTTGTATGTTGTATGTTGTATTGTTGTATTCATGTGACATTGTATGTATTGGATGTATGCCCACTATTATGTAATGTTGATGTAATGATATCCACCTTGCAAAAGCGTCTTCAAGATGCGCTTCTATCCTTGGTGGGACCTTTGAGTTCCTTTAGGATAGGGTCGCATCTTGGGCGTGACAAGGACGTCAGCACGTGTTGAAGGCATCGGTGCCCGCGTACTCCGACTTGACGGCCTTGCCGCCTGCCCTCTTCCTCTTCCGCAGCCTCCCAACGCCAGCCGCCCAAGGAGACGACCCCGAGAAGTTCAAGGAGCCGGCGACACGGATGATGGGGTCGCCGGTGCCGCACGGAGCGGCACCCGACACCTAGTCGGACCCGTCATCCTGCCGCCTACTACCCTCGTCGTCGCTGCCGCTGTCCTCCTCGTCACTCCCGCCTGAGAGGAGTCTTCACTATCAGAAGAGCTCTCCACGCAGCACTTGGCGCGGGTCCCAAAGAGCCCGAAGACCTTGACGGAGAGAAGGCCACCCTCCATCAGCTTAAAATGGAGAGTGAGCCCCTTCGTCAAGCGGTGGATATGAGCAAACGTCTTCCACCCCCGACGAAGATACATCACGTGAGGGGCCGGGAAGTCGACGCGGACCCGCGTGCCACTGATCCCGCAGCCCCTCATGTGCAGCCGGAATGACTCCGTCGGGTCCAGCACCATCTCCCGCGCAAATGGAATCGGGAGACGAAGGCGACGGCCTGGCGGCCGGCGCAGCCTGACAAAGAATTCACAAGGGTCATACCCAACATGGCCCTCCATTGGAGGAGGAGCTGCTGGCGGGGGTGAGGCCGGTGCGCCACCCCGTCCTCCACTTCCCCGAGGACCCCGGCCTCACCCACGGCCTCGCCCCCTCCCCCTTCCCCTCGCGGCCGGCTCTGCCACCGCAGGCGCAGGAGGAGGAGGGACGCGTTGTCGAGCGGCGACCCTCGCCGCCACTGTTGAAGGACCGGGATTCCCTCTCTCCATGACGGATAGAAGGAAGGAGCAGAAGCGGAAGGGAGAAGAAGATGAGAGAATGCGGGACGGCATCCCCCCCGCTCTTTATAAAGGATCGGGGTTGGGGCTCGGCCGCCCCGCTCGGCCAATCAAGACACGGAAGGCGCAGGGAGCCAGGGCCGACCCGCCGCCCCAACCATCGACGGCCCGGTTTCCCGCCTCCACCGTTTGCCACCGCAGGCGCATGGGAGACACATGGCGGACGTGCAGAACCGAGGGGACATGTGAGGCGACCCCTCCCCACCCCGTGATCGTGGGGAGTGGATGCCTTGAAGACCACGTCTCAGCCCCATTCAGTAAATGGGTCGCGCCTCCACGCCTCCCTCCGTTTATGGGGAAGGCGCGAACCGCCCCCTTTACTACGACGTGACGCATGCGTGCAGAGACCAACCCCACACATGCCGCCCACGTCACACGCACCTCCCCAAGCTGCGCCACGCGCGGGAAGCGTGGGAAGCACAGCGCGCGAAGAATCTTACCGCGGTAAAAACCGCCCCGCCTGCCCGGCAACCGTTTTTGGGCCTAGCCCAACAACGCGTTACGCTTATGTGTGGCACAGGCCCGGGGGCTCCTGTCGATGTACAAAAGGAGGGGCAAACTTTTTTGTACCCCTATAACTGTGCACGGGCAGTCTGAGCCACGGGCACCACCACACCAAGCACGGCAAGGGAGGTGAGCCAGGGTAAGTCCGAAGCTCAAGGGAACTAGAACGACGCCAAGACCAAGACCACGAAGATCAAAGGGGCGAAGCGGACTCCCCCGGCAAGATCCTTGCCGGGAGACAGTTCTAGTAGCCCTGGCAAGACCCTTGCTGCGGTGACTCGCCCCGCGCCTACGGACTAAATCACCCTTGAGTCCACTGCCCCCAAGGGGCAAGGATTCGGGAGACATCCCCATGGTGGCATGCAGATCTTTGTGAAGACATTCAAGATCAGATGCGCACTAAGGAGACGACAACCCTTGGCGGGATCCTAGCCGAGGAAGACTACAAGGCCCCCGGCAAGCGCCTTGCCGGGGATGACAGCAGGCGCCTCGGCAAGACCCTTGCCGGGGCCCCGGCAAGGCCCTTGCCGAGGACACCCGCAGGGCCACCATCGGGCCCACACCGACTAAACCTCCACCACCGCATGCATGCAGCTGCCGACCCAACCAGCTGGGCAGGCACCTGCGTGGCGGCATGCAGATATTCGTGAAGACCCACCACTGCGCCACCTTAGCTGCCTGCCTACCTACATGGCATCGCAGGCATCGCTGGCCAGGGCGCGTGTCGACACAAGAAGGAGCGGCGACGGACGAGACAGGTCTCTCCCCAGTCCCCGATAAAGCAAGGACACCTAAGCAAGATGCATTAAATGCGCCTTGTCATGTAATGCGATGGATAACCTCGCATCACTGTACCCTTTCCACCTCATGTGTGCCACTGTGGCAACCCCTTTTTCTATAAAAGGAGGCCCGAGGCGACCAGTAGAAGGATTCGCCTTTTGGAGCTCCTCACGCCCCACAGCTAGCTCAAGAACACATATATACAATCCACCAAAGCAGGAGTAGGATTTTACGCATCCTCGCGGCCTGAACCTGGATAAACGAACTGTGTGCTATCTGTTTGATCCGCTCTTCTCACGACCCCGCGCCCTGCAACCGTAGTAGGGATTCTTGTGATCCCATAGGTGTCGTTCCCACCGACAGTCTCCCTATGAGAACGCCATCCATAGCACTCACGCTTATCTTGCCCATTTTAGAGTATCCATTTTCACTTGTCTATGAACTGTACAGGCAACCCAGAAGTCCTTTTCCGCGGACACGGCTATTTGAATAGATGATGTTAACCCTGCAGGGGTGTACTTCTTCACACACGCTCTCGCCACTTACCACCATGTACACGTTGTGTATCTCGGCAACCTTCAAGCAGAAGCCTGACGAGGGAGTCAGCCACGACCTGACTAACCACACAAGTCTCTAGTCCAGGTTTATCGCCTATTCTGGTTCCATCCGCAAGGAGATCCGGCCGGGGTGTCGCTCACGGCCCCAAACGATGTGAGCAGGGTTCCCAAGCCCACCATCCGGGTGCCACTTGGTACATCATGCCACTGTGCCTAGTCTGTCCCAAGCCCACCTGTACCGGGTGCCACTTGGTAGACTACTAACACTACCTACAAACACCAGAAACTACTTGCAAATCTTGGACAGAGATCAGGTTGATTAATAAGTCGAGAGAGCTTGGAGCGCCCGGAGCCCAATGTGTGGTAGTAACTTTTCATGGATCACAAACACAAAACTCGAATCCCGAGGGTGGTTTCAATGAGACAACCCACCATGTACTCCTACATGGCCTCTCACCGCTACCTTTACCAAATCGTTTTCACACACTTAGATCTCAACAGTAGGACATGTTCACAACTTTCCAATTCACCCCCGATGAATCAGTCCCGACACAACTCTAAGCAATAGCAGGCATGACAAACAAGCATGAATGAGTAGGCACATCAGGGCTCAAACAACTCCTACTCATGCTAGTAGGTTTCATCTATTTAATGTGGCAATGACAAGTCATGCAGAGGAAAGGGGTTCAACTACCGCAGCATGTAACAGTTGAATCGTTGTTGTCCTAATGCAGTAAAAGAGAGCAGGAGCGAGAGAGTGGGATTGTATCGGAATGAACAAGGGGTTTTGCTTGCCTGGCACATCTGAAGACAGCATTGGGTCTTCATCAGTGTCAACGATCACAGCGTCGGAACAACGTGTACCGAGGGGGAACAACACCGGCAAACAGAGAAGGAAAACACAATCAATGCAATGCACAATATGATGCATGATCATGACATGTCAATATGTTGTGTTTTGAGCTAATGCAACTAGCAACATGTTAAATGGAGTTGGTTTGAACCCTAGGTTCAAATACAAACTCCATATGTGAGGGTTTAAATGCCATTTATATGATTTGGCCTAAACACAGCCATAATTTGTTCTAACATGCATGAAAATGGTACAGATGGATAGATTAGATTTTTCTGATCATTTTTCATATATAAATTATTTCATTTTGAGTTACGGTTTACATTCTACGAATTTTAGAAGTTTTGGATACTTTCTGAAATAAATAAATCATTTCTGATTTATTTAAAATCCCAGAAAACATTTACTGCGTAAGCATGACGTCAGTGCGACATCAGCAAGTCAATAGAGGTGGTCTAGGTCAAACATGACAAGTGGGACCCGCACGTCAGTGTAACAGGGCAGGGACAGAGGCTGACCAGTGGGTCCGAGTCAACGTACACGTCAGCATAGTCAAAGCTGACGTGTGGGCCCACTGCAATTAGATTAACCTTAATCTATTTTGTTAGCCAATTAGTTAGGCAGTGGGGCCCGGCTGTCATTGACTCAGGTGGTAGTTAGTGGGGTGATTAGCCCCTAACAGCCGGGTTAGGTTGGCGGTTAGTCGCCGGCGACGTCCAGAGATGGCGGCGTTGCTCGGGTTTTGCCCTCCGACAACCAAATGGGCGGCGAAGGGGCTCTACGTGCAGCCGCGACTCGTCCGCGTCCAACGGTGCGGTTAGCTCGAGCCGGGGTGAACCAGAAGGACGGCGGGGAGCACATCCGTGGCGGCGCCCACACGGGGTTGGACGGGGCGGCGTTGTGGTGTGCGAGAAGAAGAGTTGGTGGAAGTTATCGGCTCCTGGGAGCGTGATGAGCATGACGATGCCCTCAGACGCGAGCTACAGCAGTTGTGGCCGCGTCGGCGCCATGGCCGGCGGCGAGGAGCGCTCGTCATGGTGGGACGGCCGCTAGAGGACAGGAACGGAGGGGGCGAGCAAGGGGAAAGAATCAGGAGCTCACAGGGAGTCGTACGGCGGTCTCAGCGGGCTCGGGGACGGGCTAGATACGAGGTGCGTTCGCCGGTGATCTCGGATGCCCGAGGTAGAAGACGACCATGGTGACGGCGTTCGGAGGCGTCTGGTGCCGCGTGGCTCGGCGGAGAGGTCTAGGGCGACGAGGCGGAGCTCTTGAGCCAGTCAGGGAAGCGAGGGGGAGGCGGTGGCCATGGTGGTGCACATCGGCGGTGGCGGGCGCGTTCGGCTGGTGCGAGGGAGAGAGCCAGAGGAGGGGAGGAGTTTCGAGTGAGAGAGAGAGGTCAGGGGGGGCGTGGCATCTCCACGGGGTCGGGGAAGCGACGGGAAGCAAGAGGTGGCAGGGGCGCGTGGCCGCGCGCAAGGGGCACATGCCCGGCGTCCTTCTGTCCCAAGGAAGGGGACGACTGGCACGGCCGGATGGCTTGGCCAGCCTGCTGGGCCAGAACAGCTGGGCCGCTAGGTAAGTGGCCCAGGTAAGACTCCTTTCCATTTCTGTTTTTTGTTTCCTTTTCTGTTATTTGTTTTGATTTGGTTTTAAGCACTAAACCATTTTGCTTTCTTCTGATAATTTTGTAGGGACTAAAAGGATTATTCCCAAGCCCCTCACAATTTCTCAGAATTATTGGACACATACTCGATATATAGCAAATATAAATCCAATGCAAATAGTTATTGCATTAGCTTCAAATGCCCAAAATAAATATTTATGAGCTCCTAAAAATATTGGTTTGAATTTTACTTCTGTCTAATATTTTCATAGAGAAACATGACCATTTTCTTGGACCTATTTGAACAATTTTTATCTTGGTCATTTTCATAAATGATTTCTGAGGCTTTCACATGTCCCCATTTCAAATTCATTGAAATTTAAACATGATGCACACATGACTAGCTAGCCTAGAGCAAACAAGAACTAGGGATGTGACAACCATCCTCAAAGAATTCACCTTGCAAGACAATATGAACAATAGCCCAAACGGCGGGGTTATGACCAAGAATATGCATTTTCATCTTATGCTTCCAACTAGCAAAATTTGTACCATCAAAGTAAGGACATATACAGTGATAATTACCCTCACTAAACGCCACACTCTCCTAGGTTGTGAAACAAGGCTATGGTGACCAAAGCAATGGAAACCAAGGCTTATGGAGACCAAAGCTCCGATACCACTTGTAGGATCGAAAGTATGTCTAGAGGGGGGTGATTAGACTACTTTACCAAATAAAACCTAACATTTTCCCAATTTTAGTTGTAGACAGATTTTAGCAATTATGACAAGTCAAGCAACACCCTACACATGCAATTCTAAGAGTATAGTAGCGGAATGTAAGACATTGCACATGTAAGTAAAGGAGGGGCTTGGAGAAGGCAAACACAATGGGAACACGGTGATTTTTTACGTGGTTCCGATGGGTTGTGCTACCGTACGTCCATGTTGATGGAGACTTCAACCCACGAAGGGTAACAGTTGCACGAGTCGATGGAGGGCTCCAGCCACGGAGGGTCCACGAAGAAGCAACCTTGTCTATCCAGCCATGGCCATTGTCCACGAAGGACTTGCCTCACTCGAGTACATCTTTGTAAAGTAGGCAATCTCCTTGACCTTACAAACTTCTTGGTTCAACTCCACATCATGTGTGAGGCTCCCAAGTGTCACCTAACCAATCTAGGAGACACCACTCTCCAAAAGGCAAGAGACAGTGTGTTGATGATGAATTCCTTGCTCTTGTGCTTCAAATGATAGTCTCCCCAACACTCAACTCTCTCTGACAGATTTGGCTATGGTGGAAGAAGAATTTGAATGGAAAGTAACTTGGGGAAGGGTAGAAATCAAGGTTCAAATGGTAGGAATGGAATCTCTTGATCTCAACACATGAGTAGGTGGTTTTCTCTCAGAAAATGAGTAGTGGAAGTGTAGGCACATTCTGATGGCTCCCTAACTTAGTAAGAGGGGGTGGAGGGGTATATATAACCTCCCCAGAAAATCCAACCATTACACACATTTGACCCAACTCGGTGGCACCGATCAAAAATCTTGGTGGCATCGACCTCTGTAAAAGATATGAATGTTGGAGGTCTCGGCGGGACTGAGGGAGTCCTGGATTAGGGGGTGTCCGGGTAGCCGGACTATACCTTCAGCCGGACTCCTGGACTATGAAGATACAAGATTGAAGATTTCTTCCCATGTCTGGATGAGACTTTCCTTGGCGTGGAAGGCAAGCTTGGCGATGGATATTTAGATCTCCTACCGTTGTAACCGACTTTGTGTAACCCTAACCCTCTCCGGTGTCTATATAAACCGGAGGGTTTTAGTCCGTAGGACAACTCCAACATACAACAATCATACCATAGGCTAGCTTCTAGGGTTTAGCCTCCTTGATCTCGTGGTAGATCTACTCTTGTACTACCCATATCATCAATATTAATCAAGCAGGACGGAGGGTTTTACCTCCATCAAGAGGGCCCGAACCTGGGTAAAACATTGTGTCCCTTGTCTCCTATTACCATCCGCCTAGACGCATAGTTCGGGACCCCCTACCCGAGATCCGCTGGTTTTGACACCGACATTGGTGCTTTCATTGAGAGTTCCTCTGTGTCGTCGCTTTTAGGCCCGATGGCTCCTTTGATCATCAACAACGATGCGGTCCAGGGAGACTTTTCTCCCCGGACAGATCTTCGTCTTCGGCGGCTTCGCACTGCGGGCCAATTCGCTTGGCCACCTCTAGCAGATCGAAAACTACGCCCCTGGCCATCATGTCAGGTTTGGAAATTTAAACTACACGGCCGACATCTGCGGGGACTTGATCTTCGACGTATTCGAGCCACAGCCAAGCGTGCCGCACTGTCTCGACGGGCATGATCTAGCTCTGCAGCCGAACAGTGTCCTGGAGGCCGCACGCGCACTGGTTCCGACCCTTAATTCGGAGCCTACTGCGTCGATCGAGGATGAGTGGTTGGACGCCGCCTCGGGGGCTGCGATCCCAAAGGCGATCGAGCCGAATGCCAGCTCCGCACTCTGCATGACCTGTGACTCCGAGGAGCCGGGTTCCTCTCCGGACTCCGAACCCTCCACGCGCCTGCCGATCGAATCCGATTGGGCACCGATCATGGAGTTCACCGCCACGGACATCTTTCAGCATCGCGCTTCGGCGACATCCTGAAGTCGTTAAAGTCTCTCTCTTTATCAGGAGAGCCCTGGTCGGACTACGGTCAGCAAGGTTGGGATACAGACGATGAAGAAATTCAAAGCCCACCCACCACCCACTTCGTAGCCACTGTCGATGACTTAACCGACATGCTCGACTTCGACTCTGAAGACATCGACGGTATGGACGACGATGCAGGAGACGACCAAGAACCAGCACCCGTAGGTCACTGGAAGGCCACCTCGTCATATGACATATATATGGTGGACACTCCAAAAGATGGAGATGGCGATGGAACAGCGGAGGATGACACATCCAAGAAACAGACTAAGCGCCGGCGTCAGCGGCGCCGCTCTAAATCCCGCCAAAGCAAAAACGGTGATTCCGGCACGGGAGATAATACTACTCCGGATAGCGCCGAAGAACACCCCCTCCAGCAAGATTCGGCACAGGAGGATGGAGAAGCCAGCCATCATGAGAGAGCGGCAGACAGAGAGGTTGAGGACGATAATTATATGCCTCCCTCCGAAGATGAGGCAAGCCTTGACGATGACGAATTCGTCGTGCCAGAGGATCTCGCCGAACAAAAGCGTTTTAAACGCAGGCTTATAGCCACGGCAAGCAGCCTCAAGAAAAAGCAGCAACAACTTAGAGCTTATCAAGATTTGCTAGCTGACAGATGGACTGAAGTCCTCGCGGCCGAAGAGTATGAACTCGAACGCCCCTCCAAGAGTTACCCAAAGCGCAGGCTGCTACCCCGATCAGAGGAGGAAGCACCTACATCACCAGCGCATGACATGGCCGACCGGCCACCTCGTGGCCGTGACAGAGAGGCCTCTCGGCCCTCCACTCAAGCCGTGCCCCGGCGCCGCTCCAAACATGCTAAGGCACGGGAAAACGCGCTAGACCTGCGAGAGATACTGGAGGACAAGGCAAGGCAAACAAGATCGATCTACGGATCGCGCGGGCGCCCCACGGCACATGACGGTAATCGTCACTCCAGATACAATAAATCCGGCCGGGCCGAACACAACAGACAAAGCTCCTTTGAGTTGCGTCGTGATATAGCCCAGTACAGAGGCGCCGCACACCCACTATGCTTCACAGATGAAGTAATGGATCATAAAATCCATGAGGGTTTCAAACCCGTAAACATCGAATCATACAATGGGACAACAGATCCTGCGGTATGGATCGAGGATTATCTCCTTCATATCCACATGGCCCGCGGCGATGATCTACACACCATCAAATACCTCCCGCTCAAACTTAAGGGACCAGCCCGACATTGGCTTAACAGCTTGCCAGCAGATTCAATCGGTTCTTGGGAGGACCTGGAAGCCGCATTCCTCAACAATTTCCAGGGTACCTATGTGCGACCACCGGACGCCGATGACCTAAGCCACATAATTCAGCAGCCAGAGGAATCGGCCAGGCAATTCTGGACGCGGTTTCTAACAAAGAAAAACCAAATAGTCGACTGTCCGGATGCAGAGGCCCTAGCGGCCTTCAAACATAATATCCGCGACGAGTGGCTTGCCCGGCACCTTGGACAGGAAAAGCCGAAATCTACGGCAGCCCTTACGACAGTCATGACACGCTTTTGCGCGGGAGAAGACAGTTGGCTAGCTCGCAGCAACAACTTAACCAAGAACCTTGGCAATTCGGATACCAAGGACGAAAGTGGCAGGTCTCGCCGGAACAAGCAAAAACGCCGCGTTAACAACGACAGCAACGAGGATACGGTAGTCAATGCCGGATTCCGAGGCTACAAATCCGGTCAGCGGAAAAAGCCATTCTAAAGAAATACTCAGGGCCCGTCCAGTTTGGACCGAATACTCGACCGCTTGTGCCAGATACATGGCACCCCCGAAAAGCCAGCCAATCGCACCAACAGGGGTTGTTGGGTGTTCAAGCAGGCGGGCAAGTTAAATGCCGAAAATAGAGACAAGGGGCTGCGTAGCGACGACGAGGAGGAGCCCAGGCCACCGAACAACAGTGGACAGAAGGGTTTTCCCCCACAAGTGCGGACGGTGAACATGATATACGCAACCCACATCCCCAAAAGGGAGCGGAAGCATGCATTACGGGACGTATATGCGCTAGAGCCAGTCGCCCCAAAGTTCAACCCATGGTCCTCCTACCCAATCACTTTTGATCGAAGAGACCATCCCACTAGAATCCGTCATGGTGGGTTCGCCGCATTGGTTCTAGACCCAATTATTGACGGATTTCATCTCACAAGAGTCCTTATGGACGGCAGCAGCAGCCTCAACCTCCTTTACCAGGATACAGTGCGGAAAATGGGCATAGATACCTCAAGGATTAAGCCGACCAAAATGACCTTTAAAGGCGTCATACCAGGTGTAGAGGCCAACTGTACAGGTTCAGTCACACTTGAAGTGGTCTTCGGATCCCCGGATAATTTCCGAAGCGAGGAGTTAATCTTCGACATAGTCCCGTTCTGCAGTGGCTATCACGCACTGCTCGGGCGAACCGCATACGCAAAGTTCAATGCGGTACCGCACTATGCATACCTCAAGCTCAAGATGCCAGGCCCTCGAGGAGTAATCACGGTCAATGGAAACATCGAACGCTCCCTCCGAACGGAGGAGCACACGGCAGCGCTCGCAGCAGAAGTACAAAGCAGCCTCTCTGGGCAATTCTCCAGTCCGGCCGTCAAAAGACTGGACACTGTCAAGCGCGCCCGGAGTAACCTACAACAAGACCGCCTGGCACGTTCTGAGCAGGCGTAGCAATGCGGCCCCAACCCCAGCCCTCGCGAAACAACGAGACCAGTGCTTCGCGTACATAACTACGCTCTTGAAATACCATGGGCACAGGGGGAGGGGCACCATCACGGCACGCCCAAAACACGGCTTAAACCGTACTAGGGGCTGCCGAATTCTTTCTTTATCTTCTCTTACTTTCAGGACTCCATACTTCGGACGACCTGTTCGGCAATTCAACTGCCGCACAAACGATGCAAGAACCAGGGAAGCAGACAAGCCGCGCCGCATTATGGAACTTCCAGGTGGTCTTTACTACAAGCAGTATACCTGTTTTGAATACAATTCCGCGGCCTGCCCCTGGCCAGGACATGTTAATTAGTCCAATTCCTTTTGCTTATCGCGCTATTTGTATCGTTCTGCCTTGATTGCAGCCTTTCTATAAACAATGCATAGCCTTTGTCTATTTTTTGCATTACTCTCTTTCTTATATATATATATATATATATATATATATATATATATATATATATATATATATATGTTTATTAATGACATGTTGCACCCGTACACTGTGGTACGGCAAATACGCCAGGGGCTTCAGTACCCCTTAATATGGCGTGAGAAGTCCGAACACTTTCACAAGTGCGGCACCCCGAACTTATAGCATTATATGCATCGGCTCCGAATCATGATTTGGGTCAATAGTTGGGTTTGCCTGGCTCCTATGTTTTGGTGCCTTACGTTCCGCTATATCGGCTAAGGTAGCACTAGCAGAACTACTGCGATTGTGCCCCAGTTGAGCCGGGCTGAGCACCTCAGTAGAGAAAGCTAAAACTGACTGTCATGATAAGGCGAGAGACCGGTCGCTGTTCGAGAGGTTTTTCGAGTCCCTAAAGACTTATGCCGCTTAGAGCGAGGAGACGGCTTTGTCCGGCCAAGGGGTGGATAGCGCCCCGAACTCGGTCTTCCAAATACTAGGGGCTTCGCCGAAATTTAAAATTATAGAGTTCTATGGCTAAGTGAGAGTGTTCGAGCATTATAGTCCGATTGCCTTATTCGTTGTGCTGAGCGCCTCCGTCGAAGGACCCAAACATGGGAAAAAGAGCGCTCAGGTTTATCCCGAACACCCCAGCACTAGTGGCATGGGGGCAGAAGCCGATGACTAGCCATCTCTCAATTTTTGATAAACGGCCACACAGAAAGTAATATTTTAAATTCAAAAAGCATTGCTTCGCGCATATGAACAAGTTTTCAGCGCACAGGACAATACGAGCGAGTTCATTCAAAAATTACATCCTTGGTACATTCATCCGCCGTGAGGCGGGCACCCTTCAGAACATCCTTATAATAGTTCTCGGGTTTGCGATGCTCTTTCCCTGGCGGAGGCCCGTCCTTCACAAGCTTCTCACCATCCAGCTTGCCCTAGTGCACCTTAGCGCGGGCAAGGGCCCTTCGGGCACCTTCGATGCAGACGGAGCGCTTGATGACCTCAAGCCTTGGACAGGCCTCCACCAGCCGCCGCACCAGTCCGAAGTAGCTCCCAGGCAGGGCCTCTCCAGGCCACAGCCGAACCATGAAGCCCTTCTTGGCCTGTTCGGCCGCCTTGTGGAGCTCGACCAGCTGCTTCAGCTGGTCTCTCAAGGGCACGGGGTGTCCGGCCTCAGCATATTGAGACCAGAACACCTTCTCCGTCGAGTTGCCCTCCTCGGCTCGGTAGAATGCGGCGGCATCAGACACACTACGGGGAAGATCTGCGAATGCCCCTGGAGAGCTCCGGATTCGGGTAAGTAACAAGTAGCTTACTTTCGTAAGTTTGCTTTGCATAAAGAATGCCTTACCCGCCGCTATCTTTTTCACCGCATCCAATTCCTGGAGGGCCTTCTGGGATTCGGCCTTGGCAGACTTGGCAGCCTCGATGGCCGCCGCGAGCTCGGACGCTCGCGTCTTCGAGTCAAGCTCCAAACTCTCATGTCTTTTCATGAGAGCCTGAAGCTCTTGCTGCGCCTCGCCAACCTATGCCTCAACTTTCTCCCGCTTGGTGCGCTCTGAGGCTGCTCTCTTCTCGGCCTCGGCCAGCGCCTGCTTGAGGGTTGCCACCTCAGTTGTGGCCCCTGCAATAAGCAGCACAATCCTGTCATTTTTTGCAATTGCATATTTTTATATATTTTTTCTATAAGGTATCCCTTACCTTCTTTCTCCTCGAGCTGCCGCTTGGCAAGGCCGAGCTCTTGCTCGGACCGCTCGAGACCCTGCTTCAGGGTGCCTACCTCCGCAGTCAGTGTGGCGGTCGCAAGCAGCGAAGCCTGCATACGCATATTGACTCTTTTTTGTTAGACTCCTGCGAAATTTATTAGATCCTCTATTTGGCTTTTCTTTCCGAACGCCAAATAGAGCATCAGGGGCTACTGTCTATGTGGTAATATTTTTACATATTTTTTACTTACCTCGAAGCCTGTTAGAAGGCTAGCACAAGCTTCAGTCAGTCCGCTCTTGGTGGACTGAACCTTCTGGATCACCGTACTCATGATAGTATGGTACTCCTCGTTGATGGAGGCGCCCTTAAGCACCTCCAGTAGATTGTCCGGCGCCTCCGGTTGGACGGAGGCCGCCGGTTCAGTAGGCTTGCTCCTCTTAGAAGGAGGTCGCCTGCCGCAGTCCAGAACTGTTGAGGATTCCGACGCGGTGTCCGGCATAAAGCTGGACTCGGAGCCCTGGGGGGTCTTGTCCCCTTTACTCCCGGAGTCCGGGAGGTCGCCTCGCGGCTCTTCCAGGACCGCCTCCTCGTGGCCCGGAGCTTGTCGCGACGCCACTTCGGCGTCGTCCGCGGCGTGGGGGGAGGCAGCAGGCGGAACTGAATTCACGTCCGATGAATCCATGGAGCCGCTCGACGACTTGTCGAGCCCGTCCTTGGGCGGGCTGCATGATTACATTCTACATTAGGGAAAGTTGTGCAACAAAGGAATATCATGAGTTACTCTGGTATCCGAATACTTACGATCCCGCCGGGCGCCTGGCCCTTTGCGGCCACTCCTCTCCACCCTCGTCAGCATCGTTGGAGTACTCCGGGGGAAGGGTCCTCCCCTTCTTGGATCCTTCGGCCTCCCCTGTTGGGGCGGCCTTCCTCTTCTTTCCTCCCCCCGCTGGAGGGGGAGAGGATTCTTCATCCTCCTCCTCGACTTCACCGGAGGAGTGCATCTCGAATTCATCGGACAATGAGTCCGACACCACCACACGCCGGGAACTCTTTCGAGTCCATGTGGTCTTCTTCTTGACCTTCTTCTCCAGCACCACGTAAGGTGCCGGAGCCAGCAGCTTCGCTAATTGAGCGTCGGCTGGGTCTTCGGGCAAAGGAGCCGGACAATCGATCTGTCCGGACTTCGCCTGCCAATCCTGTCAAAGGAAAGGGAGTTTATATCCTGCATAGAATCGAACTATGAGAAACAAATGTCCTGTAAAAGGTAAAGATAACTTACCGCACTAGCTTGACGCTGCGTGCTGAATCCGCGATCCTCGAAAGCGATGCGGGAGCCTCAGCGCCCTTGAATAGCACCTTCCAGGCATCTTCGTATGTCGTGTCGAAGAGCCTGTTCAGGGTTGGGTGCTGCACCGGGTCAAACTCCCACAGATTGAATTCCCGTTGCTGACATGGGAGGATCCGGCGGACGAGCATGACCTGGACTACGTTGACAAGCCTGAGCTGCTTGTTCACCAGGGATTGGATGCATGTTTGCAGTCCAGTCACCTCTCCCTCGTCGCCCCATGATAGGCCCGTCTCTTTCCAGGACGTGAGCCACATAGGGGGCCCGGACCGGAACTCAGGGGCTGCGACCCATTTTAGATCGCGCGGCTCGGTCATGTAAAACCACCCTGATTGCCACCCCTTCAGGGTCTCCAAAAAGGAGCCCTCGAGCCAAAGGACGTTGCCCATCTTGCCCGCCATGGCGCCTCCGCACTCCGCCTGGCTGCCGCGCACCACCTTCGGCTTGACATTGAAAGTCTTGAGCCAAAGGCCGAAATGGGGGCGGATGCGGAGGAAGGCCTCGCACACGACGATAAACGCCGAGATGTTGAGGATGAACTTCGGGGCGAGATCGTGGAAATCCAGGCCGTAGTAGAACATGAGCCCCCGGACAAATGGGTGGAGTGGAAAGCCCAGTCCGCGGAGGAAATGGGGAAGGAATACTACCCTCTCATGGGGCCTTGAGGTGGGGAGGAGCTGCCCCTTTTCAGGAAGCCGATGCGCGATGTCGTTAGACAAGTATCCGGCCTTCCTTAACTTTTTGACATGGCCCTCCGTGACGGAGGAGACCATCCACTTGCCTCCCGCTCCGGACATGAATGGAGAAGGTCGAGGTGGGAAGTGCGGGCTTGGGCGCTGGAGCTCGAGTGCACAGAAGATGGATAGGCAAAGGAGGAAGAAGGCGTAGGTAAAAAGGTGGATCCTTATCCCCTTATATGGGTGGATGCGGCTGTGCATCCCCACCAGCCTGGTAAAACTCGCTTATCTCCCAAGCGCCGTGATAAATGGCGCGGTTGGGTTACCCACGTCCGTATTGATGAGAATCCCGTAAATGGGGGACATGATCTCTGCTTTGACAAGACGTGCCAAGGAAACCGCCTCGCAAAACGCGCTGAGGTGGGGAAGTAAAAACGATTCGAATAAAGGCTTGGCTGTAGTGTGATATCACGCTGCGGAATACGTCAGCAGATTAGATTTGTGTTAATATTATTCTCTCTATGGCAATATGTGGAAACTTATTTTGCAGAGTCGGACACTATCCTTAGTGTTTACAAACTTCTATGAAGAACTTGGAGGAGGAACCTGCCTTGCAATGCCGAAGACAATCTGCGCGCCGGACTCGTCATCATTGAAGCCTGGTTCAGGGGCTACTGAGGGAGTCCTGGATTAGGGGGTGTCCGGGTAGCCGGACTATACCTTCAGCCGGACTCCTGGACTATGAAGATACAAGATTGAAGATTTCATCCCGTGTCCGAATGGGACTTTCCTTGGCGTGGAAGGCAAGCTTGGCGATGGATATTTAGATTTCCTACCATTGTAACCGACTTTGTGTAACCCTAACCCTCTCCGGTGTCTATATAAACCGGAGGGTTTTAGTCCGTAGGACAACTCCAACATACAACAATCATACCATAGGCTAGCTTCTAGGGTTTAGCCTCCTTGATCTCGTGGTAGATCTACTCTTGTACTACCCATATCATCAATATTAATCAAGCAGGACGTAGGGTTTTATCTCCATCAAGAGAGCCCGAACCTGGGTAAAACATTGTGTCCCTTGTCTCCTGTTACCATCCGACTAGACGCACAGTTCGGGAGCCCCTACACGAGATCCGCCGGTTTTGACACCGATAGGGACCGACTAGAAACAACTCTGAGGGACCGATGTGCAATGGCGAAGGAAGGCCTCGTTTCAGTGCCACCGATTGCATCAACTCGGTAGAACCAAAGTGAAGGAATAAGGCAGCAAAAAGGTTGCAAAACTCGGCGGGACCGAAATAACTGCAACTGGTACAAAAGTTTTGGCAAGAAATCTTGGTGTGACCGATTGCAAAACTCGGTGGAACCGAAATAATTGCAACAAGTTACAGAAACTTGGGCAAGCCAAACCGGTGTGACCGAGAACCATATCGATGACTCCGACTTGTCAGGGTTTGGCTATGGCAATGTCCAGATGAACTCGGTGGGTCCGGATAGAGAAGTTTTAGTGGGGCCGAGTTGGATTTTGGGTTTTGGATATATTTGGATAGAGAAAGTGCGCGAGGGTTTTGGAGCAATACCACTAAGCACTCGAGCAACCAGATCATCATCAAAACCGCATCTCCTTATAATAGTATTGGCTTTCCTACGGACTCAATGTGATCTTGGATCACTTAACCAAAAATGTAGAGTCTTGAGCTTTTGCCAATCCATGTCCTTATCATTTTGAGGGGGTCCATAATCACTAGTTCTTGCCATGCCAATCATTGAACTTCCTGAAATCTTTAACTTGATGGGACATTAGTTCAATGAGATATATGTTGTTATGAATTACCAAAACCACGTGGGGATTAGTTGCACTTTCAGTGTCACTTGGGAGCCTTCAAGATCATGTGGAGTTGAACCAAGGAGTTTTTAAGGGCATGGAGTCGCCTACTTCGTGAAGATCTACCCGTGTGAGGCTAGTCCTTCGTGGATGTATGCCATGGTGGAATAGACAAGGTTGCTTCTTCATGGACCCTTCGTGGGTGGAGCCCTCCGTGGACTCGTGTAGTCGTTACCCACCATGGATTGAACTCTCCATCAACATGGACGTACGGTAGCACCACCTATTGGAACCATGCCAAAAATCATCGTGTCTTCATTGCATTTGAAATATTCGAACCCCTCCTTTACTTACATCTACAATGTTTACTTTCCGCTACTATACTCTTAGAATTTCATGTGTAGGGTGAAACTTGACTTGCTAGAATTGCTAAAATCTTCCAACAACTAAAATTGGGAGAAGGTTAAGTTTTATCTGGTCAAGTAGTCTAATCACCCCCCTCTAGACATACTTTCGATCCTATAATGGCCTGTTTCACAACTAACTTAGTTCATTAGCTCAAACTAGAGGAAATCAACAAAGTTCAATGACGAATTTTCACCCGCCAAAAAAACACACCAGCAAAGTAGTTCATCATATGCAAAAATTGGAATATACCCTTAGCACAATACCTTATGGACCATATTTCATACGAGTCTTGGGCCTCCAGTACGCCAATAGTATACTAGGGCCTACCCCATATTTGTAACCTCGACAACGATTGTAAGACTTCCTTTTGTGTAACAATCAAGTCGCGTTGATGCGAGACTTTCTTGATTTTTGACTTCTCATAAAATCCCATCATTATTTCTCTTTGCCATCCCAAGTGCTATGACCAAAAGTTTGGAGTTCTTAAATTGAATGAAGTGCTAAGTTGTAGAAAAGAGCTCGTCATAAATCTGGTTACCTGATAGACGATCTTGGTTGTTGCTATGGGAAGATGTCTGAACAACTCGACTTGGATTGATTGGGGACATGTATATGACATTGAGTATTAATTGGACCCATCATTATTTCTCTTTGCCATCCCAAGTGCTATGACCAAAAGTTTGGAGTTCTTAAATTGAATGAAGTGCTAAGTTGTAGAAAAGAGCTCGTCATAAATCTGGTTACCTGATAGACGATCTTGGCTGTTGCTATGGGAAGATGTCTGAATAACTCGACTTGGATTGATTGGGGACATGTATATGACATTGAGTATTAATTGGTATTTTTTGAGGAAATTCATTCATGAGAAGTAATAGTGATTTTGTTTCCAAATTTTGATGTTACTTGCTTATTATTGATACAGATTATTACTTTGAATTACTATGATCCTTGCTCACAACAGAATTGGTATATTTTTTTGACTGTGCATTGTAGGGAAAACCCCCACAACCTTTCAATTTATTCCAACTCATAAAGTTACAATATGTACAAGGTTATGAAGAATAACCCCAAGTAAAAAGCCTATACTAAGGTACATCAAGGTGAAGGAAAATTACATCAAGGTGGAAGGAAAGTCACCCAACGAACAAGGCTCTCCTTGAATCTATGCTTAATCCTAAAGGAGAGAAGAGACATGTCATGAACAAAAGTTCTCCTCCAATGATTGAAGCTAGGTCTAACATGCCTAAAGACTTCTGCATTCCTGATCAGCCAAATATTCCAGCAAGCAGTGAACACCACCTCAGCAAAGAAAGGCTTGTTGAAAATCCTTTTTGGCATTGACTACAATTTCAGTCATGTTGGTACCTTGAGACCAATCAATCTGAAGGTAATTCCACACACGCTGGCTAAAGAGACAATTGAAAAAGATGTGATCCCTATCTTCCCTGACCTGCAAATGACAGAGCACACAAGAGGTCCCATCTTCAATATGCCAATGCCTTCTCTCAACCATGTCCTTAGTATTCAACCTGTCCATGATCATCATCCAGGCAAAAACCTTAATTTTCATTGTGCAAGAGCTTGACCAAATCCAGTTCAAGAGAGATTTAAAAGGCAGATTCAAATGCATTTGGATGTAAAACCTCTTGGGGGTATAGAATTTATCAGATCCATGCCAGTACCACACATCCTTTGCAGATGGTTCAACCACATGATGCAGCAGCAAATCTTTAAGAGAAAGAAACTCCATGTAGGCCTGCTCAAATAAAGGCAAATTAAACCAAGAAATCAATTCTGAACACTCGAAGGCATCTTTGACAGTTGAGAGAGTATTCTTGCAGTAAGAAAAGAGTCTAGGGAATCTTTGCTACAAGGGTATAACAGAATTTCCTAGCTGCCATTTGTCAGACCAGAAAAGAGCAGTATCCCCTTGATTGACCTTAATCCATGTGACCTCTCTGAAATGTTCCACCAACTTGAGGATATCCTTCCACCAAAATGATCCACATGAGGTTGTACCCTGTGGTACAACTCCATGGTAGTAAGAATTCCAAACAAGATTTACCCAAGGAACTGCAGCCCTCTTGAAGAACATATTCAAGTGTTTGAGGAGCAATCCAACATTCTGAATTCCAAGATTCAAAATACCCAACCCACCTCTATTTTTAGGCCTGCAAATCAACTCCCAAGCAGCCAAAGAGGGGGCAGGCTCTTGTCTGTTCTTTCTCCACAAACACTGCCTTTGGATCCTTTGCAGCTGCTTTAAAATTCCAGGATTAATCAGCAAGCTGCACAGGAAAAAAATAGTAAGAGATGACAGAGCAGAGTTTAAGTATTGGAGCCTCCCCCTTGAGCCAAAAAGGAGGAGCTAGCAGTGATCCTTCTTTCCATGCAATCCACCAAGGGCATAAGATCATGCATTTTAGGCTTAGTAGTGCCAACAGGAGGACCCAGGTAAGTAAAGGGCATACTTCCTACTTGACAACCAAAAATATCATCCAATCTCTTTGTCTCCTCCTGAGAAACATTAATTGGGATCATGCAAGATTTATGATAGTTTACATCCAGACCAGTGGATTGAGAGAAGACCAATACATTTTCTTTAGTGCCAGCAATTGACTATCCACAGCAGGCACAATTATCAAAGTGTCATCAGCATATTGAATTATTGGATAATCTTTATCATGGCAAGGGATTGGCAGATGTAGATCACCCTTTACATGCATCTCATTTACAACGGACTGCAGCAGATCAGCAGCCAAAACAAATAGAAGAGGTGAGACAGGGTCACCTTGCCTGACCCCCTTCTTACACAAGAATTGCTTCCCAAGCACACCATTAAGCAACACTGAAGAAGAACTAGTAGTTAAGAGCTCCCTGATCCAACCAATCCATTTCTCATTAAAGCCTTTATACTTCATGATCTAAAAAATGACGGAGTGCTCAATGGAGTCAAAGGCTTTTTCAAATTCAAGCTTAAGGATGAGAATAGGCCTCTTAGATTGATGACATTGATGCAAATACTCCAAAGTCCATCCAATACAATCCTGAATTGGTCTTGATTTAATGAAGCCATACTGATTTTTATGAATGCATTCCATAATGAGCTCTTAGAACCTGTTGGCAACAATCTTAGACAGGAATTTAACCTCCAATCTAGTTAAAGACAAAGGCCTATAATCCCCCACTCCCTCAGGAGCAAGCTTTTTAGGGATCAAGGTAATATATGAGGAGTTCAGATTAGCAAGATGTGCAGAACCATCATAAAACTCATGAGCAAGAGCAATAAACTCCTTGCTAATAAGGGACCAACATTTCTTAAAAAAGAGACCATTAAAACCATCAGGTCCAGGGGCCTTATCCACTAGCATGTGCTTCACAACATTCTCAATCTTAGCAACTGTGAAGGGCTTGGTTAAAGCATCTAAGCCAGGAACAGGTTTAAAAAGGGAGCATAAATCAAAACCCATATTAATTCCTCTAGAAGTTCCCATTCTCCCTTTGAAAGCACACCAAATAATGCCTTCCATCTGACTGTGTTCGGAGATTACTGTACCATCCTGCAGTTGTAGGCTAGCAATAGAGTTTCTTCTATGTCTTTCAGTAGCCATAGCATGGAAGAATTTGTATTCTCCTCCCCCACTTTGATATATCTGATAGTGCACCTTTTTTCCAGTACAAGAACTGAAGATGCAATAGATGCTCCACATGCAGTTTAACAATCTTTCTGAAATTAAATTCTTGCCTAAACAAGGGCCTCAACTCCTCAAGATTATCCAGGATGATCACCACCTTATTACATTTATCAACCAAAATTTTAAGCTTAGAAATCCCCAGCTTCCATTTCTTCAGATCCTACCCGAGAGTTTTCAGTTTATCAGCAATAATAGCAGATATATGTGTTTTCCTTGATGGTCTGTCCCAAGACTGCTTCACACAATCATAAAACCCCTCCATTTTAACCCAGTAATTCTCAAACATGAAGATATTAGCTTTAGGAATGTTAGTGCTGATGACAACCACACAAGGAACATGGTCAGAGGCAGTCCTGGCCAAAGGCAGCCCTTCAGAAAAAGGATAGCATGAAATCCAGTTGGTTGAGGTAAAGAACCAATCAAGCTGCTCAAGAAGTGGAGCATCCTGCATATTGGACCAGGTGAAAGATCTACCCTTCAAAGGTAACTCAAGCAGACCTAGGTGCCCAGTAATTTCATTAAAAATGAATATATCATTAAGATCCCCTCCTGGCTGATTCCTATTTTCAATAGATCTGATAAAATTAAAATCTCCTAGGAGCAGCCAGTTATCTTCAACAGGAATATTCAGATGATAGAGCCAGTTAACAAAATTGTCCCTAGGTTCACCTTGACAAGGCCCATAAACAGATACTAGAGTCCACTGCTCATTATTGTGCCTCGAAGTAAAATTGATAACCACAACAAAAGGGTGGGTTTCCACAAGCATACCAAACAGGATTGTGGAATTCCAGACCACAAGAATACCCCCAGAAGCACCCACAGAGGGAGCAAAGGCAAACGAATCAAAATTTTTGGGGCAAAAAGCCCTAATATCTCTGCTGTCAAAAGAACTACATTTAGTTTCTTGGAAGCAGGCCACCACACATTGACTTTCCACAATTTTTTGCTTAACAACATGCTGCCTAGCAGGGGAATTAAGACCACGCACGTTCCAACAAAGAACACTCCATTTCCTAAAAGATGTCTGATTCATGATAAACATCAAAGGAGCAGCAATAAAGCAACACTATATAATAGTGTCCAACATGTAGAGCCCAGATCCAGCACATATAACAAAGTGCATTATTACAAACCATGACAATCACTGGAGAGTAACATGATAAAACTAGAGAACATATTCCTCTAGCACAAACAAAAGTAGTCCGGACAAAAACAACCAAATTTAGGGCTTGCCAGACCCATGAAAGCACCCTGAGTTCAGTCATCAGACGCAGCAGGACGATCTTCAGACGGCTCGGCCATAAGCCGGTCCACAGATAGCTTTTCTGGAGCTATGCCCAGATCTTCTCCAACACGCGGAAGGGTGGAAATTGGAGTAGGAGGAGGCACAGCATGAGGGTCTTCTTCATTGTCTCCGTGGCAATGCTGATCAGCGTCCTCAGAAGGAACAGCCACAAAAGGCTTACTTCTAGCTTCTTTTTCTTGGGCTTAGATTGCAGCTCTTGGAAGACGGGTTTGAAGCCATCCCGCTTGATTGATCCCCTGGTACACCTGCAGATAGAAGTTTCCACAAGAGGCGTTGGCGCCATAGTTTTGCATCTGCGACCCTTCTTGACTTAACGTTCAGCAGAGAAGGAAAAAGTTTCATCAGAGAAAGTCATTTCCACCACAGAAGAAGCAGGCCCAGAATCCAAGGCTGCAGTGCTATTAGAGACCACAGAGTCCACTGAGGGAAATAATTTTCTTGCAACAGGCCAAGATGAAGAGTGGCTAGCAGAAAGAGCCTGAACAAACTGAAGTTTAGAGACCACCTGAACATCATTAAAAGCCAGGGCCCAGCTCCTCTTGGAGAGAACAATGGGCTCAAAATCAACAGAGGGCATAGGCATGGGCTTCGCCATTAGAGGGCCGAACTGCAGGAGAGAGTCAAAAGTCCTTTTCCAAGCAAGCTCAGGAGGAAGGACATGACCAAAAGCGACCTTAAAAGCGCCAACAAAAATCCTTTCAAACTGAATCAGGGGAGGATGGTAAGGCACAATAGCCCAGTCATTAACAGCAAGAGGCGCCTAATCAACATTCTCAGGAGCTGCTAGCTCAAGCTCAGGCACAACAACAAGAGGGGCAGCATCTTCAATCTGAGGAGCTTGCAGAACATTTTCAGGCATATCAACCAGAGTAGCCACCAAATCATCCCCAGGCAAAGCAGGCTGAACATTCTCAGCTTCTTCCAAGTGCGCATCAGAATCAGAAGGGACCGGCTGATCAATCACCATGGACTCCTGGTCTTGAACTGGCTGCTGCTCATTTGCATGATGCTCATTATCCTCATCCCCCCAAACTGCATTTCCCCAGTTATCATCCGCAACATGATCATCAGCAGGCGGAGGAATTGGCAGCAAGTCATTCCACCCAATGGCAGGGTACGGAGGCAGCACAAAATTATGCTCAACAGGCAGATCATGGCCAGGAAGTGGATGAGGGTTTCCGTCCAAAGACATCGGGTCTTCATCTTCACGCATCTGTTCCGCAAAGTTTGCACCCAAAATGTAACAGGGAGCAGTCCAGGATACCTTGGCTCCTCCATAAGTAGCGTAATCAGTGAAAACCACATCTCATGGGACCAAAATATCCTCAGGGAAGGCGGAAAAAACAATGGAGCGAACCAAATATGGATCATCACTCACCCAGTGCTGAAACTTCCCAAAAGTATTAACTGCAGCTTTAATATTTTCTGTAGTCCTAAGATCCAGAGGAATACCAAGGAACAACAAACATCCATCATGGAAACCCTGAGTGCCTCTATAACCAACTCCCTCATCATGCTTATGAAATCTGACAAATCTATCACCACCCAAAGGTTGAGGTGGCAATTGCAGCAGGCGAAAACGAACTACAACATCTCTAAGCTGGAACAGACCAACACCACAAACCCAAGACTGAGAAGATCTAACCTGAATACCCATGTTCTCTAGCAAATCAACCACTTCTTCACGAGCAGGCCCCACTTGATCAGGAGGCGGCAGTGGCATAACTTCAGCCACCATGAACTCCTCACGGCGACGAACAATGGGGGCAGGAGGCGACACATAAGTCCGAGGCAGCCTGTTGCCTTCACCATCAACAATGTGATGGCCAGCCGGTACATAGTGGTGGGCATCAAGAGCAAAGTTGGCCATCAGAAGCTCAGAAGGTGGAGAGACCGGAGGCGGAGGCATCACCGGCGGAGAACTAGTTGGGGTTTTTGGCGATGGAGAGCAATGAATAGATGCGACTGGGTTGTTCAGAGGAGCATGAAGCATCCCTTGTTGGAGAAAAAGGGGAGGTAGCAACTTCGATACCGGTATTGGGAACCGGAGATGTCGGAGGAGATTTTGGCTTCCAAAACAAACCTTGCTCCAAGCAAATCCTCTCGCAGTCCCTGCGACTATGGCCCACTCGCAAACATGCCAAACAGAAAGGGCAATCTTTATCAAAGTGACCAGGAAGAGGACATTTTTGGCAGGTAAAAATTTTATCTACCATATTATCAACCATATCATTGAAAGCAATATTAGCTTCCTGAGAGGAAGGAATTTCATGAAGAGGCCCATTCTGATTGGTCGAAGTCCCAAGAACTTGGGCCAGCACATGAGAAGACCCAGGAGGCTCAACAGACTGAGAGACCAATGGCCCAACCGGCTATACATGCCGAGAGGTAGAAGGCCCATCATGGGAAATCAAAGCAAGCGAAATCCCGCCCAACAACATCGTCGAAGATGGCGGCTCCTGAGAAGAGTCTTCATGCAAAGCAAGGCGGCGGCGCACAACCGGAGATCCAACCGTACCAAAAACGATCGGTGGCGATGTGACTGTCCAATTAAGATCACAATTAACGGGGGCACGAATGACAAACCTTTCACTCTCTGGAATCTGATAACCAGCATCTTGCACAGTAGCAATGCAATTATCCGAGGCAGGATACCTATAACCTTTGCAAACCGAATAATTCTGAAACGTAGCAAAGGAAAGCTTTTTTTGAACACCAGAAGTTGACTTGATGGCTGATTTAGCTGGTGGATTATGCATGGCTAGGAGACCAAGAGCAGCCATGCGTTTATAAGGACTAACAAGGACCCACTCAGCATCACACTCCTTCCTCCAAATCTTGAACTCTCGAACCCAGTTAGGGCCACCATTTCCCCAAAGATGAAAGTAACATTTGAATTGCGGGCAAGAGAAAGATCTAAGATCCACAATATGAAAACCAACATCTTTGCAAGAAACGTTGAAGCTGAATACCTTATCACCAATCTGGGATACCAAGAAATCAATGGCTGAACCTCCAAGATCTGATTTTAATGCAGCCGCGACAGAATCCTCATTAAGATGAAAATCATGCCTACTAAAAGGCACCACCAGAGTGAAAGATCCCATATTCTCCATAGGATGAACAGTAAGTCCAGAAGCATTATAGATCTCATCTGCAAAAACCCTACCCTTGGAGAAGTCCAAGCCAAGGGTGGATCCAGAAGCCGAACCCATTGAGATGGGTATAGAGATGAAGAGCAGAGGCCGCCGGAAAGATTGATCGGATCAGAAGATCAAATCAAAGGCAGGAATAGGAGATCGCCGGTGAGGGGTGGTCGGTGGGTGGGGAGGCATGGGTGGGGAGGCATCATGGTAGTGTTCCAGACTTGGTGTATCATTTAATCAAGGACATGTTAGGTAGCATTCAACATCAAAAATACTTTTGTTTAACATTTACCTACTCGAGGACGAACAACAATTAAGCTTGGGGATGCTGATAGGTCTCCAACGTATCTATAATTTTTTATTCTTCAATACTATTATATTATCATTTATATACACTTTATTATCATTTTATACATTTTATATTATCTTTCTGAAGTAACTTCTTAATTTAGTGCCGAGTATTAGTTCCTATTTTTCGCTTGTTTTTCGTTTCACGAAAAATCCATATCAAGGAAGGTCCAAATACGATGCCAATTTTTGACAATTTTTCTAGAAAGCGAGGGACCCCTTTAGTGGTTTTGGAGTATTGAAGACAAATGGGTTAAGGGACTAATGAGTTTGGGGCTATACACATGAGTTATAGTCCCTGAAGATTTGGTTTAATCTATGAAAGATGACCCCTAAAAATATATTTCTTTAAGTGAAGAAATTGGTACGGCCTTTGAAGAAATTGATGTGAAGACTTTGAAGCCTGAAAATTTGTTTTCATAGTTTCTTTCTTCTTATTCTTGAGTCATAGGAAACATTTTACTATTAAAGGGAGTCTAGGTGAAACATATTTCACATTTCCAAAGTGATGCTCAAACCTATACATACACAAGCCGCTTTGAGTGAAGCCTTTGGAAACGTCCAGAACAGCTGATGACTTTGCTAGCGATAGTGACAAAGTTTATCTGGTCCCTGATGAATTTGATCAAGCTGAGGAGTTAGGATTTTGCCAGTGCGATCTGCCTATCATGAGGAATTTGAGAGCCCTGAAGAAATTGAGAGTTCAATTTTTTGACCGTTTCTACGCCTCGTGCCAGCTATCGAGTGGATCCTTATCCTGACAACGGTCATGTCTGAAGGGGCATTAATGACATTCCATGTCGGGTTGCCCTGGCTATAAATAACTGCCCCCTACAACCACTAGTTGGTTGGCTGCTCTAGAGAGAACTGAATTTGATAGCGAAACTGAATCACTACCATTAACTGAATTGGATAGTGAAAAGTGAATCACTACTATTAACTGAATTTGCTATTTGTAACTGAATTGCTATTGTCAACAGAATTTGATAGTGTCAGCATGAATTTCATAGTGTTAACTGAATTTGATACTTTCTACTGAATTGCTACCGTCAATTGAATCATAGTTTGAACTGAATTTGGTAGTTTTAACTGAATTACAATTACTGCATTCAACTGAATTTGCAGGGATGTATTGACTGTGGAGTGAATTTGTGGGTTGATGGTCCCTAGCATGTCTTACTTTAGAGGTGCTTGAAAAAACTATGGGAGCTGTTTCATGACCAGAATTGTGGTAGGGTGATGGACGGATAGGCTTATGAGAGAAAAAAATAGCCAAAGTAGAGAAGCAAAATGAATTCCTGGCCAAGCAATTCAGTGACATGGCTGAGAAAGTTGTCCAGCTTATTTATTGGCAAGATGGAAAGGTGCAGCATATGGAACATGAGAATGCAACAAAGTGTGCTGAAGATGTCAAGACAAAGCTTGCAGAGTTAATTAGAGGAGAAGTGCAAGATGGAGCTGAAGATGGAGAAGATGAGGCTAGCCAAGGAGCATAGGTGCATCCTGACTTCTCAGGCAGATATCATCAGGAACACTAGGAAGGCCATGAAGGAGGTTAATGAAGGCAGGGATGTTCTTCAAGAGGAGAAGAAGAACCTTGAGAGTGCTATCGCTGAATTGCTTAAAGGTGGGCGTGGTAGCAAGAAGAAGAAGATCAAGTCCATCCCGAAGGAGTGAGGTGGCTTCTTGGAGACTAAATATATATTAGGCCAATATATATAACATGCCATGGCACACAAAGAATCTAATGACGTTGGTGGTATATTTTGTAGATCTACTGATCTTAGTTTGTAATGCCTAATGCAAACAATGTGTTCAGATGTTAGCCTAGCTAGCATGCAATCATATGGGTCCTTGTTGTGATCCTTGATATTACCTACTATGCTACCTCTATTCTGAAACAGTTGTATGAATTGCACTTATGCAAGAGTATGCAAACTATTATACTCCAGGTACTGGGTCTATGTTGTGTTGTTTGTTTCAACTAGCACAGTGGCCCGCTCGATGCGCGGGCTAGCATTTTATAATGTTTAATAATGTGAACATATATACTATTTGGTTTATCTAAAGAAAAAATGGAGGCATATCTGATGACATTACAAATATAAGCATTATGCATACATAGTTTTGTATTAGGTATTTCTGGTTATATATATATATACATATATATATATATATACATATATATATATATATA
>NC_041389.1:643856144-643995244 GCF_002162155.2 Triticum dicoccoides
TCTATTTTGATGATTAGTCGCCACGCAATTATTTATATAATACATAGGTTTCATTTTTAACCAGTGTAAATCTTATACATACTAAATCTCTTGATATGACGAGATATTTTTTACCATATTGAGCAATTTATATATTATTTTTGAAATATGGAAAATGCATGTACTTTATAGTGCGTCTGAATAATTTAATATGTAGCAATATATTTGGTTCACTTAGTAAGAATGTTGTTCTTTCAGAAGTAGGTGTTCACGGCGTTCTGAAGGACTAAATCAATAAGATTGAGAGTGAGTTTATCATTTTGTTCCCCGCTTGACGACCTCCTCCTTACATTACGCTTCCCTTTAGTAGTAATACATAATGAGAAATATATCGGCCATTTTCGGTATGAAATAAATCTCATAAGCTCCATGGAACAGTTGTAGGCTAACCCTTTCATAGATCAGTAATAATAGTCCAAAAATACACAAAGTGAACCATGCAATTCTTCCTTAGGTAACAATTGTTGCGATTTACTATAAAAAGGCAGTGAACTTAATAAAAGTTAGTCCAATAGCATACACGGGTCTTGTGGAGTGTGTGATTCTTCACGGTCGCAAAATTGTCATGTGTTTGCGCCTCCTATAGGAGCAGGCTTCCCGTTATTTTGTTCTTGTATGGTTTTCATGTTTTTCTTTCACTCAATGTCGTCAATATGAATGAACTTAACCCATGTTATACCGATGTTTGAGTGGGTTTGGCCCTTGATGTATTGGCATTAACTTGCTTTTCTGCTAATTAACACAGCAACAGTCCATTAGTTTCGAAAACAAATTAGGTTTGTGGTAAGTAAAATACTAAAGAAATACGATCTTGAAAACTAATTAAGAAAGACATAAAAAAGGATAGTTGAATATACGAATGTGTGTAGTTAAGATATAAGATAAAGTTTAGAGAAACCATGGACAGTGTAAACTTTGATAACTCAAAGAAGGTTTGACAATCTAATGAGAAAAATATGAACTGAAATTGTGGTTATAAAAATAATAGGCTGAATTAAAGCTAAGAAATGCATAAGTGTCACTCAAAGGTGCATGTCGATCCATTTCTTGTTCAATATTGGTGCCCATATGTTCGTGTACATCAATTTATTTTTCATATAAGCTTTTACAAATAAATCATTAATGACACGCTCTGTGTTGGCGCCGCCTCTTCTCGCAGCGCCGCTTTTGCTTCTACCTCGAGCTGCCTCACACAACTCTCTCATCTCTCTTGTGGTTTCACACAAAAACACACACACCAGGGGAAGACTCAACGCGCGCACACACACACGCATATACCAAGAAGAGCACACAAGCTTTGCCCAGAGGCACTCTTACTTGGCAGCCGCAAACACTACATTGTTGCCTCAGCACTCACGGCCTCGCATTCATTTGTCAACTTAAATAGGCAGTATACAAGACTCACGCACTGCCAGGGCAACAACCTGCCCGACTCCTATGCCACTCACGCATACTCCACTAGCCCTATTCTCTTGCCCACTAACTCAACTAACCCACGTACATGCATGCACACGTACAACAATGGCGCAATCTCTCCACAACAGCCACATGACTTGGCTGGCTAACAAACTCATGCATGCAACACTATCTAATCTCCTAATTTCACTACTGACTTGCGTGTACACACATTAACTCATCTCCATGTGAGTACACACCCGCAGTCTAGTAGCTGAACACGGCTACATGCATGACTCAAAATCTAAATCTAGCACTAATAACAAGATTAGTTCTAACATTCACCTCCCTAATCTTGTTAACTTATTTTTCTCTTGAAGCCAATGGTTGTTGACGTCGTCGACGCATCACACAGACGGCCGCAAACGCCATCTTGTCACGTCGATTGCCGCCGTCGTCGTTGGCCTCGATGAGAGCCACACCTCCCGTGCCTTCACCACGAGCGCACCGCCGTGGCACGCTCGCTGCCGCATGTTTGCCACTGGTGCCGCAACTCACCGGTGACTCCCCTCCATGCTCGCCACCGGTGACACAACTCGCCGGTGACTCGCCACCATGTTGTCGACGATGACGCACCTTATCAAAGACTCGGACATGAAAATCCTTATGGCAATGGCCTCCACGCATGGCCATCACCACCTTGCCGCCGATGCCGCAACTTACCGGGCAGAACACCCCTCTCCATCGCTCGTGACGCAGCTCGACGATGATGGAGACACGCACCGGCCGCTAGCAGCATCGCGCCGCCAACGGCGTTCACCTTGCGCCGCCAACGTCCCCCTCACATGGAGTCCGCCGCGCCGCCACCGTCGCCTCGGATCGACAAGGCTCTGATGCCAATTGTTGGCGCCGCCTCTTCTCACAGCGCCGCTTCTTCTTCTACCTCGAGCTGCCTCACACAACTCTCTCATCTCTCTTGTGGTTTCACACAAAAACACACACACCAGGGGAAGACTCAACGCGCGCACACACACACGCATATACCAAGAAGAGCACACAAGCTTTTCCCAGAGGCACTCTTACTTGGCAGCCGCAAACACTACATTGTTGCCTCAGCACTCACGGCCTCGCATTCATTTGTCAACTTAAATAGGCAGTACACAAGACTCACGCACTGCCAGGGCAACAACCTGCCCGACTCCTATGCCACTCACGCATACTCCACTAGCCCTATTCTCTTGCCCACTAACTCAACTAACCCACGTACATGCATGCACACGTACAACAATGGCGCAATCTCTCCACAACAGCCACATGACTTGGCCGGCTAACAAACTCATGCATGCAACACTATCTAATCTCCTAATTTCACTACTGACTTGCGTGTACACACATTAACTCATCTCCATGTGAGTACACACCCGCAGTCTAGTAGCCCAACACGGCTACATGCATGACTCAAAATCTAAATCTAGCACTAATAACAAGATTAGTTCTAACATTCACCTCCCTAATCTTGTTAACTTATTTTTCTCTTGAAGCCAATGGTTGTTGACGTCGTCGACGCATCACACAGACGGCCGCAAACGCCATCTTGTCACGTCGATTGCCGCCGTCGTCGTTGGCCTCGATGAGAGCCACACCTCCCGTGCCTTCACCACGAGCGCACCGCCGTGGCACGCTCGCTGCCGCATGTTTGCCACTGGTGCCGCAACTCACCGGTGACTCCCCTCCATGCTCGCCACTGGTGACACAACCCGCCGGTGACTCGCCACCATGTTGTCGATGATGACGCACCTTATCAAAGACTCGGACATGAAAATCCTTATGGCAATGGCCTCCACGCATGGCCATCACCACCTTGCCGCCGATGCCGCAACTTACCGGGCAGAACACCCCTCTCCATCGCTCGTGACGCAGCTCGACGATGATGGAGACACGCACCGGCCGCTAGCAGCATCGCGCCGCCAACGGCGTTCACCTTGCGCCGCCAACGTCCCCCTCACATGGAGTCCGCCGCGCCGCCACCGTCGCCTCGGATCGACAAGGCTCTGATGCCAATTGTTGGCGCCGCCTCTTCTCGCAGCGCCGCTTCTTCTTCTACCTCGAGCTGCCTCACACAACTCTCTCATCTCTCTTGTGGTTTCACACAAAAACACACACACCAGGGGAAGACTCAACGCGCGCACACACACACGCATATACCAAGAAGAGCACACAAGCTTTTCCCAGAGGCACTCTTACTTGGCAGCCGCAAACACTACATTGTTGCCTCAGCACTCACGGCCTCGCATTCATTTGTCAACTTAAATAGGCAGTACACAAGACTCACGCACTGCCAGGGCAACAACCTGCCCGACTCCTATGCCACTCACGCATACTCCACTAGCCCTATTCTCTTGCCCACTAACTCAACTAACCCACGTACATGCATGCGCACGTACAACAATGGCGCAATCTCTCCACAACAGCCACATGACTTGGCCGGCTAACAAACTCATGCATGCAACACTATCTAATCTCCTAATTTCACTACTGACTTGCGTGTACACACATTAACTCATCTCCATGTGAGTACACACCCGCAGTCTAGTAGCTGAACACGACTACATGCATGACTCAAAATCTAAATCTAGCACTAATAACAAGATTAGTTCTAACACTCTGGTCTATAGCAAATAGGTAAATGTTAAAGAGCAGACTGATTGGAAATTTTGAATTGAAACTATGAAATTACACACGTAAGTAGATGTGAACTCAAGTTTTTCGTAAACACAAATATACATGTAGATGATTCGGGAAATTTATTTTTTGTTTTAAATTTAGCTATATCTCCAAACCTGCACACTCTTGTCTATAGGGAACATACAAAATTGTACCTTTGTTATATTGTATCAAAATTTGCCAATTAGTAAATCATTTTATAAGCTATAGTATGACAGTAATTCACGTGTGTGGGTGGCATGTGCTTGAAGAGACATCCATGACCTTGAAACAATGATAATGCGTATGTTTTGCGAAAGAGAGAAACTCTTAATTCTAAGGCGTTCCGAATAAATTGTGTTTTTTCTCATTAACTGAAGAGATGTCTAATGAGTTAATAGCGTGGCTTACTCTGTAGGTATCTCCTAAGATGCTACAAAACTTACAAACCAAGTTCATAACGGATCAATCATAGATTAAATCATTTACCCGTGTAGCGTACAGACTTTAGAATCTCTTGTGGGCCAGAAAGAATATTTATGATCAACAGCCATATTGCTTCTTGATTCATTACTCATGATGCTCCTGAATATAACATGGTAGTCATGAACTTGTAGACGCTGTCCTTGCCCTAACTCAAAACCTGAAGTGACAAAAACAATGGATCAGCTTGTACATCTTTAAAACACTAATAAATTTCTAATGTTGGTCTACTATACAAAAAATAATTTTATCACAAATCTATTTATCATAGTTCCACCTTTGTAGTAAAAAAATCGAATTTTACTGCCCAAAGTTGTAAACGTTACAGTGTTGTACTTTAAAAACTACAGATGCAGAGAATAGAAATAATATAGTGTAGAAGTGAAAAAAAAATATAATTCAAAGCATTCATATGCGCTGGTGTTAACAACTATCATAACCATCGAAAGCATAATGCATCAAGGGTTCTAGGTGTGTTCACTTTCATCAGAAAAAACGTGTTTTCACTTGCCTAACATTTAATCTGGCAATTACTATACAATTTGGCACGTGAGCATGCCCAAGCACATAAGCTGCAGGTGTCCTCGTTGCATCGCTCAGTGTCAGAAATTATAGGACAAACTTAGCATCGGAGTGCATCTAGTATGGGGCGAGAGGTCAGCAAGAGCCAGGCAGCGACGTAGTTCGCCATGGTGAAGTCTGTTCGCAGCAATGCGATGCTCGCGCATCTATCTTAGTCTGCAGGACGGCATACGCATGGACGGATGGGTGATGTTTGAACAACATCGGGAATGCCTACTACAATCAGGCTCATTGCTTCTGGGAATTATAGCTTCTGTATATTGAATCACAGGATGATAACTGGAAGAAAGGACCATCCTCTAGATTGGAAATTGAAGAAGGGCTAAACATAGTACAAGAAACGTGGAGATTGTAGCAGATTTATTTTCAACAGCCTGTAGCCTGTACGTCCCCTGCAGCCAAGTAGGTGTCGTGGAAAGTCATGACATGGTACTGCTGCGGAAGTTATAGATGCGATGATTCGAGCACCAATTCCTATAGATTGATTTTCATCAGCATTTATCAGCAAAAGATGGACTGCAGTATGATAACTTGACCTGGACTCTTCATGCAAATCTCACTGCCAGCTGGAGAAACCTAAACAATTTTGCATCATGAATCGAGTACAGGCGTACATGAAAGGCCTGTGCCTGCAGAACGACCTTTACAATAGACAATGTTACTCATCAAGTACGTACACCGAACACATACGTCTAAGCGTCGCGGACGTCCATGTGCATGCCAGGTTTCTCGTCGTCTTTGCTTCTGCCTTACTTGGTCGCTATGGGCATCTTCCTCTCCCAGAAAAGATCTTAACAAAACTGAACCAAGATCTTAACAAAACAGGACCTACTATGTGTTATCTGCTGCTGCTCAAATAAGTATTGTGTCCTTGCGAAGAATTCCACGGCCTTCTCTCCTGCTCGCAAGGCACTATCCCGCTCGGCCTTGATGGCTGCATCCTGCATGGCCCCGTAAACACCGGCTCGATTTTCCACTGCCTTTCACCCAATCACCCTAACATATACCTAAAGGAAAGGGAGCGAGCTCTGTGTGAATTCTATGGCACCCATGCTGGAGTACGGCCAGCTTAATTTTCTTCAGACATGCACATCGATCTTTGAGATAGTAAGAGATAGCACCAGGAGCTCATCAATTACCAATAGACAATGTTACTCATCAAGTACATACACCAAACACGTACATCCCAGCGTCGTGATCGTCCACATGCATACCAGGTTTCTCGTCGTCTTGTTGCTTCTGCTTTACTTGGTCACTATGGGCATCTTCCTCTCCCACAGATGATCTTAACAAAACATGACCTACTATGCGTTGTCTGCTGTCTGCTTATGCTTTTGAAGCGGCATGGTTCCAATATTGCATCCATGGCAGGGGATCCTTGACGTTATCCTTATGCGGGAGGAAGAAATCATGCAGTTATCGGCTGAACGTGAGAGCGACGACGGCTATGTGCGTGAGGGTAGGAGAGCTCGCTGTAGCCATGAGATTTTGGCGGCGGCGTGCGTGAGGGCAGGAGCCTGTAGCCCTATTCTTTTTTATCTTCTTTCAACGATGGATGGACTCACGTAAAGAAAAACTAATCGACGTGCGTGAGGGCAGGAGCCTCTAGCCATATTATTTTTGTCTTCTTTCAACGATGGATGGACTGACGTAAAGAAAAAACTAATCTATGGCATGTTCCTTTTTTTCCCCTTATCTTCCTTTTACGATGGAGTCAAGGTATTTAATAAACTAATCAATGGCATAGGTTCCTCTCCCTTTATAAGGCTGACGAAGGGAGCAAAACGTTTTATCCCACTACAATTATAATGGCATTGGTGGGTAATTTTCTAAACGTCAATCTAATGGACAACAAAATTTAGTCTTCCTTTTTTTCCCTTATCTTCCTTTTACGATGGAGTCAAGGTATTTATAATAAACTAATCTATGGCATAGGTTCCTCTCCCTTTATAAGGCTGACGAAGGGAGCGAAACATTTTATCCCACTACAATTATAATGGCTTTTCTAAACGTCAATCTAATGGACAACAAAATTTAGTCTATTAAATTAACGGTTAGATTTTTATAATTTTTGTGGTAATTTCTAGTGATTTATCTTTTTTCTGGTTAACCCGTCAAATACTTTTTATATATAATAGATTTATATATCACAAGTGTTGTGCAGTGCTATGCTAGTTCTATGTGCATGCTATTGATTCTTGTTGTCATTCATCTTGGAGTACTCTCGATCTAGGAAACTGATTCTTCTAGTCATCCATCGATCTTGGCAACATCATGACAGATAAGTGGACTTCATAGTTCACACAGACAATCTAGATAGGTAGCATAGTGCATAAAACAATAGGTAGGACCCAAAATAAACCCCATACATAGTTCATACCATTGCAACAAACGCAATTTAGATAGGTATATATCATGGTGCTTACAACAATTCTAAAAAATAGATATGTATCATAGTTCTCACAACAACAAAAATAAAAGTAGATATATAGCATAGTGCATACAACAACTCTAGATCAGACTAAGTATTATCCACTAAGCTCAATGATAGAATCTTCATCACAAATCCCCTTGATATTCTGAAGCTTGCCCTTGTGAATTTCTCCAACTTTAGTAAGCTTAGAAATAGCTATCTCCAGCTTCTTATTCTTCTCCATCTTCAACCCATCCCTCTCCTGCATCACCTCAATCCTGTCCTTCATAAGTTGTTTCTTATCCTTCTTGTGGTCTTGGAGTTCAGTCTTCAGCACATACATCTCCTTCTTGAGTCCATTGATATCCATATCCTTCTTCAACTCATGCAGCTCAGTCCTCAGGTTCCTGATTAGTTCTCATTGGGATTTCTGAATGGCCTTCATATCCTCTATGACATACTGCTTCTGGTCTAGCTACTTCTGCAAGCCTTCATTGTACTCTGCCATAATTTTCTTGATAGGCCCTTTGCACTTGTTCCTTGACCATTTTGTTAACATCAACAACAAGGTTCTTATACTGCATGGTGGCAGTATTAACCTCCTCTTGAAGTTTAATCGCTACATGTGCATGATCAGCCCCTTCCTTGGTTCTAGCAGCATATCAATCTTCATATCTCGCCCAAATATTCTGAAGAGGTTTTTTAGTAGCTTTAGGATACTCCATATCAATCCATTGAACATAGCCACAAGCGCCAATATGCAATGAACTAAGTTACTTAGAGTACATAAAGGTGCACCAGAATTACTTAACCATAATCCAAACTACATAGGTGCTCAGATAAGAAAATAATTATTTTAACATTGCAAGTAAGCAAATTAAGGATATCTATATCTATGTCTAAGCTGTTTTTCCAAACCTATTTGATCATTAGCCATTACACTGCAGACATTCAGAGAAACACCTGGATTGCATTTAGTAACTAAATTTTGTTCTAAAAGTACAAAAATTATGAATATTGTGTAAATATAATGCACATAATATTATTTCTGACTTACTGAGCACAATCTATTTTTACAAGTACATAAATTACGACAGGTATTAACATTGTTGAAACAAAGCATTTTACATGGGATTTCAAAGAGAAAAGCAGGACTGGAATTGCAACTTACATCCTGACCACATCTATAAAACCTCCTTCCAGTTATGGCACCTTCGAATGTTACGAATTTCTTGGATATTTTCTGGTAGTAGCACTCAACAGGGCCATTCTCTATCGTCTCCACATCGCCTTCAAAGTCCGAGTCGTCTATGGTTAGGAGGGGATGGATTAAGTTCAAAACGAATTGAGAGTGGTCAAATACATTGGATCCGATCCAAAACATACCAAAATGAAAATGCCCAATCTGAAATCCCTAACCATAGGCTATCAGACAGAGTACAGTGGAAGGGCATTACCTCCCCGGCGAAGTGGACCATGTCGTCGTCACTGCTCAACAGGCTCCACAGCCACAAGCCACCAAAACAGAGTCTCGGGCTCTCTCGCGAACAACAAACTCAGGGTGAGGTATGGAATGTTAGGACATGTTCTTTAGCTTGGTATATACTCCCTCCGTCCAGAATTACTTATCACGTGAATGAATGTATCTAGATGTATTTTAGTTCTAGATACATCCATTTTACCCGTTTCTACGACATGTAATTTGGGACGGAGGGAGTACAATTTATCCCATAGTTCCTCACTGAAACGAAACCAAGCTTGAGAGTGGGTTTGCAATATGGTAGAAAATCTAACTAATATTAAGTTTATTGCATTTCATGCTTGTATCTTCATCAATAATGTTTATCGTGTTGTCCCAATTTATTTGGAACTCATAAGGCACTCATGGTAGTGTGTGATTGGAAGCTAGGTGAGGCTCAGAAAAGAGATGTCGTGGACCATGCTAGGGTGCGTGGTGAGGAACCACCCCATTCCCTCGAGGATTGGTGGTTCCACTCAGTGCGACAACTACCCCTGAGGATGCGGAGAAAACTCAACTGCTTAATTATCTGTACCTGGTGGCAACTTTGGAAGGAGAGGAACATCCGCACCTTTAAACACGAAGCGAGCCCTCCCACGACAATCCTGTATCATCAATGAGGAGCTCAGACTTTGGTCCAATGCAGGCTTGGTGGGTGCGATGTGGCTGCCTCCTGACTAGGGAGCTCTCTTAGATCCTACTAACCCAACATTGTGTACATACCGACTTCCTAACCTGAACATTGTAACTTGGCCTTCTTGGCCTCTCTCTTAATGAAATGAAATCAGCGCCCGCTGTTTCTCGTCAAAAAAAGGAACCACCCCATGAGGTTTAAGAGAGAGACATGCATGCAAGTATTGAGGGGGGTGTAAAATATCTCTTGAAGGGTAAGACTTCCACAGAGCTAGAAGAGATGCAAAGTCAAATTGAGTCCCAGATGCGCTCGGGAACTGCAAAAGTTGTTGAATACTGGGAGGCCATTTTGAAATGCCTTCATATATACAAAGCAAAGGTATGCCATGCATGTAGTTCGTAGTTCTGTGATAATGGGTCTTTAATTTGACCAAAGCAATTGTGGTTGATGGTAATGCCATTATATTTATTCTTTGTCTTATTTGTACAACACAAGCATAATGGTGCACAAGTACCTTAATTTGGCCTTATTTCCATAACATTATCTTCAAAGCCACATGATTTGCAGTCTAGTTCAAATGGCAAATAGTCATGTGGAGCTGCTTTCTCTAACTAATCTATTTGTACAGTTGATCAACGTTATCTCTCATATAAAAGAGAGGCTTATTTCTTATTTGTATCACATGCTTGCCTGAGGGAAATCCATGCTTCTCTATTACGGAAGCATCTGCATCTTCTAGAGGATGCTGGTGCTCCTAAACAAGCTGTAGAAGCTGATGAAAAATTAGACACTAAAGAGGAGGATGTGATACATGATGAGGAAGAAGGTCTAGATTTACTTATGATTAGTTAACACCCCCTTGTTTTAGATAACTATGGTTGTCTGTCTTTCTGATACCTTTTCCGCGTGCTATGCAGATGATAAACGATATTCGCCAGAACCTATAGAACAAATAGCTGAAGAAACAGAGTGCCATTTGGATGAGCAAGATGTTGAGAATAAGTCGTGACCCACACACGGTGGTGACTGGCATGCGTGCGGCAGGTTGAGTCCGGCGCGGTGTAGACCGGCGTAGGGGCGTAGCACTGGTTTTTCTCCTACGCTCCTGCGATTAGGGTTTTCTTCCTTTGAGGCGATTCCGATCGCCCTAGAGTCTTACCCCTGGGAGTCTGGCTAGAGCGACGGCCCTAGCTGTGCCCCTGACCGACACCTGATGGCTTCCCCCTCGGATGCCAACTCTGCTACGAGCGGTGGCGCTATGGCGGCCGCGAATCCCGATCTGGAGAATTTCTTCGATCAACTAGATCTCAACGATGAGGAGTTCAATGATGTGGATATTGATGAAGAGGACCCAGAAATCAAGAAAAGTGTGAGGTGGTTAGCCCTAGCTAGAGTTCACACCGATAAGAACTTCTCTCATTCCCAAAGATGATATCTCCTGAGGGGCCGGATGATTTTAGGCCTATATGTTTAACCAACACTTGCTTGTAGTTTCTCACCAAGTTGTTGGCCAACAGGTTGCAAAAGGTGATACTGAATTGTATTCATAAGAATCAGTATGGTTTTCGACTTTTGAATACATTCATCAATGCAAACAGTCCAAGAGACCTATTATCATGCTGAAATTGGATTTTGCCAAGGCTTTTGATACTGTGGAACATGAGGTTATCTTGCAGATGCTCAAGAACAAGGGTTTTGATGATAAATGGATTGGATGGGTTAATGAGATCCTTTCTACAGGGTCTTCTTCTATGCTGCTTAATGGCATCCCTGGCAAGCAGTTCAAGTGCAAATGTGGGGTCAGACAAGGTGATCCTTTATCACCTCTTTTATTTGTCATAGCTGTTGACCTTTTACAATCTGTGGTTAACCAAATGTTAGCACATGGCATTCTATCCCTCCCAATTCCAACTCATGACCAGAAGTTTCCTATAATACAATATGCTGATGACACTATCATCTTTCTGACAGCCAGTGAAGAGGAATTGGTAGCTCTCAAGAACATGTTGCTTACCTTTCAATAATCTACTGGTCTCAATGTTAATTTTGCAAAGTCTTCCATGATCTCATTAAATATTGACACTACTAGGAAAAGGGCTATAGATGGGATGGACACTAATGGCGCACTATACATGTGGTGCGCCATTACTAAATACTAATGGCGCACCATGTGTTGGTGCGCCATTAGTGTGCAAATACTAATGGCGCACCACATCCCACGGTGCGCCATTAGTAAAAAAAATTAATTTTTTTCAAAACTACTAATGGCGCACCGTGGGTGTGGTGCGCCATTACTAACTTGACATAGTAATGGCGCACCACACCCACCGTGCGCCATTAGTAGTTTTGAAAACAAATAAAAAAATAAAAAAATTAACTAGTAATGGCGCACTGTCGCCATTACTAAATTTTTTTCAAAAAAAATCAAATTTTTTTCTTTTTTTCTTTTCAAAACTAGTAATGGCGCACCGTGGGGGTGGTGCGCCATTACTAGTTTAACTAGTAATGGCGCACCACCCCATGGTGCACCATTACTAACTTGGCCCAAAAGTTCCCGAATGCACCCCCAAGTGGACGGCCTTTTCAGTTTAAAAAAAATAAAAGAAAATGATAAAAATTTCAAAAAAATAAAAGAAAATAAGTTTCCCATGTGAAATGTGGTCTAGTTGTTGGGAAAATTTACAAATATGAATTTCGACTTTATTTGCAAAATCTCTCTGGAAATTTGTAAAATGGCCATAACTTTTGCATACGAACTCGGATTAAAAAGTTTTATATATGAAAAATCATCTACTCGAAAAGTTACATCCAAATTTAATCGGGGGAACCCCGTTAAACATTTTCAAAATCCCAAAAAACCTAACAGAAAAAAAGTTACGGGGCTTTCAAGATCTAGTGGCAAAAAAATTCAAAAAATTTCAAAAAAAATTGGTTTTGAATTTTTTTTTGAATTGTTTTTCAAAAAATGATACGTAATATGACCGGGAAGTTGGAAGTATTTTTCAAAATTTCATCATAGTCATGAACATGAAGAAAGTCCTAGACATCAACAATGTATAATAGGATTGATATGCTAGATATATCAACAAGTGTCTATGAAGTGAGTTGTTGCTGGGTTAGATAGAACTCTGAAGTTAAGCGTGCTTGGGCTGGAGTAGTGTGAGGATGGGTGACCTTTTGGGAATTTTGACCACGGAGTGTGATTTGACCTGAGATTAAGCATATTGACCCGAGATTAAGCCATATTGACCTGAGATTAAGAGAAAAACGAAAAAAATTGAAATTTTAAAAAAAAATTAAAAAAAATTCTGAATTTTTTTTTGAAAAAAATACTAGTGGCGTGATACTAATGGCGCACCGGTAGTGCGCCATTAGTAGGCAAAACCGATGCGCCATTAGTACACCTTTTGCTAGTAGTGTGATGAAAGTGAAGCAACCAGGTTAGCTACTGTGTTGGGTTGTAAGATTGGGAAACTTCCTTTTACCTATCTAGGGTTGCCACTTGGAACTACCAGGCCAAGGATTGTGGACCTCATGCCTTTAGTTGACACCTTGGAAAGGAGATTAACTGCTAGTTCATGCATGTTAAACCAAGGCTCTCATTTGCAGCTTCTAACTTCGGTCCTGACCTCTATGCCAATCTATTTCCTTTGCAACTTGCAAATCCCTCCTGGTATTATCAAGCAGTTGGACAGAATCTTCAGACAGTGCCTTTGGAGGGGGAGCAGTGATGTTCCAAAGCAATCTTTGGCTTCTTGGGACTTAGTATGCCATACAAAGGACAAAGGAGGCCTTGGGGTGATTAACTTACACATTCAAAACAAGGGCTCCTCCTCAAGCATCTGCATAAATTTTATAATAAGGATGATATCCCCTGGGTGACCTTGATCTGGAACAGCTATTATGCTGATGGAGTTCCACATGCTACAACCCCAGTGGGTTCCTTTTGGTGGAGAGATATTCTTAAGATTTACGATGCATATACTGCTATTGCCTCAGTGCACATCAACATGGGAGACTTGGCTCTTTTCTGGACTGATGCTTGGTTCATAGGTGGTTCTTCCCGACCTTTGTGTTGGAGGCTACCAAGGCTTTTTTCATTTGTTAACAATGATAAAGTTTCAGTGCATGAATTCCTCATATCACAGGATGTTTTCTCCATGTTCTTCCTGCCACTGTCTCATGAGGCTGCATTGGAGTTGCAATTGATGGAAGGCTAGATCCTGGCTTTAAACAGGGACCCCAATACACCAGATGTTTGGGTATGGCCAGGCAAATCTGGAAGTTTTTCTGCCAAGAGTTTCTACACTATTATGCACTCACATTTTCCCACAATTCAACCTTGTAAATGGTTGTGGAAAAGCAGATGTACCATGAAGATCAAAGTCTTTGTCTGGTTACTCTTCTTTGACAGGCTTCACACCAAAGATCTCTTGATACGCAGGCATTGGAGATCTCCTTTGGATGATAATCTTTGTGTTATTTGTAATGAATTTGTGTATGAGGATAGGATGCATCATTTTTTCAACTGCAACTTCAGTCGTAGAGTTTGGAGCTATCTTTGTATTGACTGGTCCAGAGGCCCTGATGTTTAGCAATGTATCCAGCATGCAAGAGCCAGGTTCAAGTATCCTTTCTTCTTTAAAGTAATGCTCACTGCAGCTTGGAGTATTTGGATCCTCAGGAATGACAGAACTTTTAGAGGGGAGCAAGCTAATTTTGCTGCTTGGAGATGTAATTTTGTACATGATCTCTCCCTTTTAGCTCATAGGCTTAAGGAAGACACCGGCATCAAGCTGACTGCTTAGATTAATGCCCTAGTTTAACTTGATCAGGCGGGTAGTTGTAGTTTTGTATCTTAGCTCTTGTACATACTCCTTTTTATCCTTGTTTGTACAGTTGTTGATCTTTAATAAAGGGATGTGGGGCTTTGCCTCATAGTAAATATTAAAAAAACCTTTCTCAGTCGGCTTTCTACAAGGACATGAGGGCGGCATGGAACCTAGCGCAAATGGTGAGATTTCGGCCTGTTGGCCCCAACCGATTTGTTGTCCAGGCTTTGTGCCTTGGTGATTGGGAACACATAACGATGCAGGGGCCATGGCTGTTCCGTAACTTGGCAGTATTGTTGTGTCCGTATGATGGTTTCACTAGTGCAGATGGGGCCGTGTTCGATCATTTGCCTATTTGGCTCACTACAAAAAAAATACACTTCCGTGATGATACGTGTTGGTCACAGTAGGTCACGTTTTCTGTCATGCATGTACATCCATGGCGATTTTATGACAGAATCAAGATAGTCATACCTGTGTTGTTGTAGAAGTGTTCCATGACATTACCAAAATTATCATCACGGAAATGTCCACTTCCATGACGATAAATCGTGCATCACAGAAGTGCTTTCGTCAAGGGTGACTGGCACGTGGCATCCATCGTAACGGGTCACTGTTAATCTATCGGGTTCCGGTTTGGAGCCGATAACCCATTAACAACCCAGACCAATGGGGATTTTCCACGTGTAAAATCATCATTGGCTGGAGGAAACACGTGTCGGCTTACCGTTGGGACAGATGTCATCCACTCATTGGACAGAAGGCGCCAATGACACATCGACACGTGGCATTGCCCAACAGAGGCCCATTCTTGTGAAAAGGCCGGCCCATTTGACTTGGTCAAAAGATAGGGGCCGGCCCACGGAAAGCCTGTTAATGGCCTGTCGCACATAGCCCATTTACTACCCGCTAACCGAGGGCCCGTTACGGCCTATCCGAATTAGGCCCAGTAGCATCATCTGGGCCATCCAATAAGATTCCGTCTTGTTGTAACTTCCGGCCGATGTATGGCCCATGACGTCTTTCGACCCATATGAGGCACTTTTTAAATCTTGGCCCATTAATGGCCCGTGGTGAAACTGGCTCGTAATGAACAATATATTGCTTTATATCCATTATCGGCCCATTATTCCATTGGGCTATTTCAAGCCCATGTTATCTTTCGGCCTTCTCAGGGCCCATTTATTTTTGGGCTCATTTCCAGCATTTGGTTACTTATGGCCTGTTACTAGCCTTTTCTGCTTGTGGCCAAATTTAGCCCGTGGTTATAGTCGACCCGTTTGTGGCTCGTTAATTCATTGGGCCATTTTCATAGCATCATCAAATACGACCGATTAACTAAGGCCTGTCATGGTTAGCCCATGAACGGACGATTCCAACTCTAGCCCGTTTACGGCCCATAATGCGGTCCGCTATTGGCCCATGTTTGGTCAGTTGATCATACGGCCCGTAGAAGGCCCATTGATGCTACTCCCCGTAGAAGGCCCATTGTTTCTATGGCCCGTAGGAAGCCCAGGGTCACTACAATAAATATGTAGCCCATGGTTATTGTGGCCTAGTTTTAAAATATAGGTTATTGTGGCCACTAGAAAACCGCGGAAAAAGAACTGCACTGACTACAAGCAAACAAATAAACAAGACAACAAGGAAATAAATAAGCAAGCAACTTATGCTAGGCTATCACGACTATTACACATATTACATCCACTAGGCATCAAAGTTTGCCACCAGTGCAAATAGAGGGAACAAAGCAGCATATCGCATACACTGGTTGTCAAAGTTGGCGATTAGTGCAAATAAACGTCGTACCAAAACAAGTCCAGAACTGACACCACTTCAGAAGAGCTCAAGAAACAATATCCTGGGTACCCATAATGCTGGCAAGATGCTTAGCAAACTTATTAACTTTCTCTTGTTTGGCGTTTAAATCCTCCAGCGAATGTTGCTTCCCTAGAAAGTATGCATCTGAATTCTGCAGGGACTTCCTCAGTCCTTCGGCTTCTTGCCACAGCACAGCTGACTGATGCCTTCTAGCTTGTAGCTGAGACTGAAGAAGCCGAAGTGATTCAAGCAGCGAGTTCGAAGAGCTTGTGCCAGCGGTACTGGCCAGTAACTTGAACACTACATCAACGCAGGACTGTGGGGTTTTCTCACTATCTACAAGATCGTTTTTATCACTTTTCTTGGAGACCAACAGGGTTGTCTCACTATCTTGAACCTTATCTGCATTACTTTCTCGACCATTGCATAGTGGGGTGCTCTTCTCCAATATTCTGTTTGCATACTACAAGAGAAACAAGCAGACACATCACAGGTTTAGCATGTAGTATACGAAGCTCATTTTGGTACCTAGCCCTCCCACCTAGCCCTCCCACCTTGCGCCGGTGGCCACTCCGGCCCCGGCGGCCACAAGCCTGGCGCTGGTAGCCACCCCTCCCTTCATGATGGCTCCTTTTGCCCTTAACTTTGATCGTGGGAAGAAGTTTCAAGCGGATATGAAGGCCAAGTTTGGGCACCCGGTGGTCTTCTCCCCGGGTTTTCGTCAAAAGGAATTCACCATGGTGGTTTCATTTAGACGTGCCTCTTTTAGGCTCAATGTGCACACGGTTAGTGTATCTCTCCTTGCCATGTTTGGGGGCTATGCCCAAGGTTTTCGTGTTCGTTTCTTGAAGGATAGGTCTTTCAAGTTCTCGGTAGCTTCAAAAGCTGTGGGTTTTGAGATCTACAATGCTGGTAATATTGTTGAGAAGGATTTTGACGCGGGTTTTAGTCTTTGGAACTTTGGGGGCCCGAATTGGCAACGGGAAGAAGCTCTATACTATGCCGAGCTTGATAAAGAATGGACCCTAGTGGGTAGGTCCGGCAAGGCCATTGTTCCTCACTCCGGTGATCACCGGAGTTATTCTGTGGTGTTCCGGGACGGTAGATCGGTTTTCGAAAGATTATCGAGACCCATTCAAGAGGGCTCTAATCAAGGTCTTAACGACACTTCATTGCACGTTAATCCTGGTCAAGACAGGCCCCAGATGGAGCGCCAGGTCACGCAACGTTATATTGCACGTAATCACGTGGTTTGCCATGCATGCGGGGCTAACGGTCACATGGCCCGTTTTTGCACCACTCCGAACCTTCCTGGGCTTTGGCCATTTATCCCTTTTGATTCTTTCCCGAGCCCACCAGCAGAGGCTTGGGCCGAAGGTGCAGTGGAATCTTGGTTTTGTTGTATTGGGCCGGCGCTATAGACTCGGCAGGTGCCTTCATTTAAGGAGTTGGTCAAGGATTTTTTCCCAAACTTCCAGGCGAGACCGTTGCTTGCCTCCTCGCCTTCCACTTCACTTTCCTTCTCTGCCACCAACTCTGCTTCTGCCTCGACAAGCTTGCCACCGCTGCCATTGCTGTCAGACAGGGCTCTGGTCACCACCTCGCCGGAGCCGTTGCCGATGGCCAACATTCCCATAGACCCTCAACCTTTCGTTCCTCATGGCTTTCAGATTCAGGTGATTGAAGGCCGCAATGGGGTTTCTCATGTGATTGTTCCTCATCGCCCAAGACGGCACGAAGACTGGGCGATTGCCACTATCCACCCGCATCCAGATGAGGTATTTTTCCCAAATGTGCGTGAGGTTCTTGAAGAGTTTCTTGAGGGAGATGAGCAAGTAGGCTTTAGATAAATCTACCCATGTCCTTTTGGAGAGGCTTATGTCAGGTTCACGCATGTCAAAGATAGAGATAGGCTTATTCAGCAGGGTCCGCATGCTTTTGGCGATGTTTCAATTTCATTTACTAAGCACAATCAAGGAAGTAATTGGCGTAGGGTTCATTTCAACAGAACTTGTTGGTTGCTGTTTGTGGGGGTTCCATTTGATTTCTGTAATACTGAAGATATTGCTTCTGCGATTTCAAAGTGGGGCAAGATCATTAGTTGGGAGAAAGAAGATGCTTTGAAGGGTAAGATTTTGGTCAAGGCTAGAGTCACTGACCTTGGTGATATCCCTAAGAGTATAAGATGGTCTGAAGGAGAACTATTTGAGGAGGAGTCCTGGACCTGCTCTGTTGAGGTACTTCTTGAGGAAATGTTGGGGGGTGGGCCTGCAGATGAGGACCCTTTTCCACCTGAGGGTGTGGACCCACACCCTGTGCCACAGCATGCAAATGATTTTCCAGGCTTTCCACCACTGCCTAATCCTAACAATCAAGCTCCTAATGAAGAATGGGATGATTGGTAAGAGCAGGCAGAGCAAGAGGATCACTGGGCTTTCCCACAGCCAGCACTTGTCCTTCCTCAGCAGCCTCAAGTTGAAATTCCTGCCTTGGCAGAAGAAGGGGCTCCAAATAGCAGCATTACTACTACAGTTTCACTATCTGATGGTTTGCTTTCCTTGACCCACTCTGCTAGTGAGGAGGTCAACCAAGGTGCTCAGGCCCCTCATATTGGTCAAGGGCTCCTGAACATTGCATTGTCTTATGATGCAGTTGAAGAAGAGGAGGATTTACAAGATGTACAGCCCAATGTTGAAGAGCCACAGAATGTGAACATGGTTCATGCTGAACAGACTCTGAATGTGGTTGTTGTAGAACAAGAAAACCTGCAGACAGAGGGTGCTGTAACTCAACAATATATGCAGCCAGTTCCCACTCCAGGCATGTCCTCTTCTGTCAGAGATCTTGAAGCTTCTGGCTCCTCTTTGCCCATTGTTCAACAAGACAAACAGCCTGAGAATTTGAAGGAAGTCCCTGCTACTGAAAATTGTGTTGTGCCTCTAGAAGTTGCTACTAATGCAACTGTGGGATATTCTATTCCTTCACATCAAGTCCATATCCCAGATATCAAGGGCAAGGCTAATGTTCCAGTACCCCACATTGGATCCTCACCTGCAGCAAACCCTAAAGGTAACTATGGGTCCTTCTCTTTGCCAGGTTCTCCTTCCTTGCTTACATTACATACATTGGCCGAAGATCATGCTTTGCAAACCATTGATGGTTCACATTTAATATCTAAAGAAGGACTGGATTTATGGATACAACACTTTGCACCAGCAACACAAGGAGCTACATCAACTTTCAAAATAGAAATACCAGTAAGTTGGTTTAACTTCATAATTCACTTACTGTTGACACCTGACAAGTTTGGATGGACCATGCATTTGCTAAAGTCTGATGTCTGGAAATTTTTGACTGCAAATTGTGAGCATGAGGACACTTTGCTTTTTCACATACCTGATGGATGTGCAACTTCTCAGGCACCTGCATGTAAGGATTTCATCCTGGGGCTAGGAAAAGAAAATGAGGGTATTAGCCCTGCTGCTCACTCTTCCACTGGGGCTAGCAGTCCTCTTCAGCAGGTGTCCCCAAATAAAGTCCTGCCCCTTGGAGAGGCCATATCAAGGAAAAGGAGAGAGAAAGAACCTATGGTAGAAACTGAGGTAAGAAGAAGTGATAGGATTAAAAAGGATAACAATGGCTATAGAAGGAAGTCTTGTGCTACTCAGTCTTGTTTACCATGTAATGCCATACCTCCAATTGTTCACAATTCAGTGGTTAAAAACCTGTCTAAATCTTTCTGAGGGGTTGCTGAGGAAGAGATACAGGAGGAGTAGACCAAGAAGCCCAAGAAGAAGGAGCAGGAAGATGTGGCTAAGGTGTCCAAGGCCACAGCAGAAACAGCAAAGTCCAGGCCTGTGTGATGATGTGTCTACAACATCAGTCTATGATAGATAGCAGGATGGCCTGCTATTCTCTTTTGGGAATTACTTGTCTTATGTATGCAGTCAAATGTAATGCTTGCAACTGCTGCACAATGCTTGCTTGCCCTGGTAGGCACCTTTTGTATGTTATATGCACTTTGCTGCTGTGTCAGCTCTGGTATCTCCTTGTGGTAGAGACTACTATTCTATCTGATGCTATGGAAGCTTCTGGCCATCCTATGTGGCTGCTTTGGTTCACCTACTCATCTGCTTGTGTCTCCTGCTGGAATGTTTCCACATGCTTTCAGTGTTTTGTCCTTCTTGTGGATCTCAATAATATTATGGCCTGGGATTGTCATCAAGGGGTGGGCTTTGCTGACTACAGTAACATCAAATTGATTGTTAATGAATAACAATAGAACATGGAATATCTTAAACTGGAATGTGAGGGGCATTAATTCCTTAGATAAGTGGTTGGCTATCAGGCAAAAAGTGGAAGAATGTGCTGCTTGAATTGTTTGTATACAGGAAACTACGAGAGAAAACTTTGATCTGGCCTACATTCATAAAGTATGTCCTCAAAGGTTTAATAAATTTGAGTACTTAGCTTCCATTGGGGCATCAGGTGGCATACTCACTGCTTGGAATGGAGCTATATTCTCTGAGGAGCTAATGTTTCAAAACAAATAATCATTATCTATTCAGTTCACATGCAGGACATCCTCCAAAAGTTGGGTCCTCACAAACATCTATGGTCGTTGCAATCATGAGGATAAAATTGAGTTCATTGACTGGTTTGGTAATATTCAGATGCCTAATGATATAGATTGGATTATTATGGGGGATTTCAATTTTATCAGAACTCCTGAAGACAGAAACAGACCTGGAGGGGATGTAAATGAAATGCTCATGTTTAATGAGGCAATAAGTGAACTTAGCCTGATTGAATTACCCCTAAAAGGCAGGCAGTTTAGTTGGAGCAACATGCAAGACAATCCACTACTGGAGAAATTAGATTGGTTTTTTACCTCTGCAACTTGGATGACCAGCTATCCTGATACCTTGGCTCTTCCCATGGCTAAACCAATTTTTTATCACCTCCCTTGCATGATTAAAATTGGCACAAATATCCCAAAGTCTAGAGTGTTCAGATTTGAAAACTATTGGCTTAACCACAGTTCTTTTAAGCAGGTGGTTCAGACTGCTTGGACTATTCCAGTAGGTCATTCATACTGTGCTAAGAAGATTACTGCAAAATTCAGGAATGTCAGAAGAGCTCTAAAAATGTGGGCCAAAAACCTTGCCTGTCATAAGAAGCAAATTGCAGATCTAAATGACTGTATATTTCTCTGGGATATGATTGAGCAATTCAGGGACCTTACTCTATTTGAAAATAATTGCAGGACCTTGCTCAAGGAGTATCTATTAACTGTACTCAATGATCAGAAGATTTATTGGAAACAGAGAGGAAAAATTAAGGGAGTAAAGTTTGGAGATGAAAACCCAAAATTCTTCCACACTAAAGCCTCTATTAATCATAGGCACAATAAGATTGCTATGCTGCTGAACAAAGATCAAGTTGAAGTAACAGATCATGATGGAAAGGCTGCAATCCTCTGGGAGGCTTTTAAAAATAGATTTGGACAATCTAGTGGACACTCACTACTAGGGAAAAGCCTATACACAGAATCTTACTAGGAGCGAGGGTTAAAAACCCTCGCTACTGCTACTTACTAGTAGCGCAGGTTTTTAAACCTCGCTACTACTAAGTTGATAGCAGTAGTGCGGGTTTTTAACCCTCGCTACTACTAAGCGGTCTCTACCGTGCCCCCCGGGACATGCCATAGTAGTAGCGCGGGTTTTTAACCTTCGCTACTACTAAGTTGATAGCAGTAGCGCTGGTTTTTAGCCCTCGCTACTACTAAGTTGATAGCAGTAGCGCTGGTTTTTAGCCATAGTAGTAGCGAGGGAAAAAACCCGCGCTACAACTAAAGGTCCCATTTTCAAACTCTACCCCCCCTGTGTATCGCCTTTTCAGTTTAAAAAAAATAAAAGAAAATGATGAAAATTTCAATAAAATAAAATAAAATAAGTTTCCCATGTGATATGTGGTCTAGTTGTTGGGAAAATTTGCAAATATGAATTTCGACTTCATTTGCAAAATCTCTCGAGAATTTGTAAAAATGGGCATAACTTTTGCATACTAACTCGGATGAAAAAGTTTTTTATATGAAAAATCATCTACTCGAAAATTTACATTCAAATTTAACTGGGGGAACCCCGTTAAACATTTTCAAAATCCTCAAAAACCTAACAAAAAAACAGTTACGGGGCTTTTAAGATCTGGAGGCAAAAAAATTCATCAAATTTTAGTTTTTTTTAAGTTTTCTTAAATCTGGTGAAACTATGGTCAAACTAATTATTCAAGAATATTAGTGTTACTAAGTAATTATTTTAGTTCTTTTGAATTTTGGTCAAATCTTGTCAAATTATGGTCAAACTGTGGTCAAATCTGGTCAAACTTTGGTCAAACTAATTATTCAAGAAATATTAGTGTTACTAATCTTTTAGAACAATAGTTTCAAACTCAAACAGTGAAATGTGTGACTTCATGCTCAAGCTAAATTCCTGAGGTTAATAGGATTGACATCTTACTATTGTCAGGAAAACAACAAGTGCAGACTTGGAAACGAGGGAGAATAGAACCCGGAAGTTAGGCGTGCTCAGGTCGGAGTAGTGAGAGGATGGGTGACCGTGATGGGTGACCGTCCGGGAAGTTAGATGATTTGGAATGATGAGGGTTGATTAGAGATTAAATTGAGCAGCGATGAAGGGTGATTAGAGATTTGAGGTTAAAATAATTCAGAAATTTGAAAATTAGGGGAAAAAACGAATTTTTTTTCGAAAAAATTCAAAAAAATTTAGAGATTAGTAGTAGCGCGGGTTTTAACCCACGCTACTGCTATTCGTTAGCTGTAGCGCGGGTGGCACCCGCGCTACTGCTATACGTTAGCGGTAGCACCTTATTAGTAGCGCGGGGGCCGACGCTACTAATAGGCCCAAAACCCGCGCTGCTGCTAGGCTTTTCACTAGTAGTGACTCAATGCACTTTGACCTTAATGATCTTTATGAAAACACAGTGGACCCCCAAATCTTCATTGATCTAGAAAAGCCTTTTACCCAAGAGGAAGTTGAGGAAGTGGTCAAAAACCTACCTACTGATAAATCACCAGGGCCAGATGGATTCAATAATGAGTTTATTAAAAGTTGTTGGGATATTATTAAGACTGATGTCTTTGAGCTTATATTGGCATTTCATGCTGGGAACGTAAATCTTGAAAGCATTAACTCCTCTTTCATCACTCTAGTGCCAAAAAAGGAGGTGCCACTTTCTCCAAACGACTTCAGGCCAATTTCTTTATTAAATGGTGTTCTAAAAATCATTACAAAACTGTTGGCCAATAGACTGCAAAGAGTTATTCTACAGTTGGTGCATATTAATCAATATGGCTTTCTCAAAGATAGAGTGATCCAGGACTGCCTTGGTTGGGCATATGAATACATTCACCAGTGTCATAAATCTAAGGAGGAAATCTTAGTAATAAAACTGGATTTTGAGAAGGCTTTTGATACAATTGAGCATGATGCAATCATTGATATTTTTAGAGCTAAAGGATTTGGATAGAAGTGGATTTCCTGGATGAAAGCTTTGTTCACAACTGCATCCTCTTCTGTATTACTCAATGGAGTTCCTGGGAAAAGAATTTACATAAGGAGGGGAGTAAGACAAGGAGACCCTTACTCTCCTTTAATTTTTGTGCTGGCTGCTGATCTGCTACAATCCATTCTTAATAAAGCCATGAGATTAAACCTGATCACTGCTCCACTGCAAGTAAACTCATGCCCTCACTTCCCAATTGTGCAATATGCAGATGACACCTTAGTGGTTATGCAAGCTAATTCTAGGCAGATGTTCTGCTTAAAAGCACTTCTGAATACTTTTGCCACAGCAACTGGGCTAAAGGTTAATTATGGGAAGTACATCATGGTACCCTTGAATATTGCTGAAGACGGGGTAGAAATTTATACAAACACCTTGCAGTGTGCTAGAGGACAATTCCCATTTACATACCTTGGTATGCCCTTGGGAATATACAAACCAAGTGTTGAGCAATGTCTCCCCCTAGTTAACAGGATTGCAAAAAGATTGGCTGGTATCTCTATCTTCATGACCCAAGCTGGAAAATTACTGTTGGTCAAGTCAGTGATGACATCTTTATCAGTCTTCTTCATGTGTTGTTTGGACATACCTGTTACAATAAAAAAGCAGATCATTAAATACTTGAGACACTGTCTTTGGAGAGGACCTGATATCGAGGACAAAAGGTCTGCCATGGTGGCATGGACCACAGTGTGTAGACCAAAAGACCAGGGAGGCTTAGGAGTTCTAGATATCTTTACACATAATAAAACCCTGCTCATGAAAAATCTTCACAAATTCTTCAACAGACATGATATTCCCTGGGTCAACTTGATCTGTGAAACATACTATAATGATGGAAAATTACCAGGGGGCAACATGATTGGATCATTCGGGTGGAAGTCCAACTTAGCTCTCATTGATCAGTACAAAGCTATTGTTAGATGTAATTTGGGACATGGTGTCAGTGCTTTCTTTTGGGATGATCTATGGAGCCAAGCAATACTTAAACACCAATTTCCTCACTTGTTATCTTTTGTCAGAAACCCCCAGCTGAATATTCAACAAGTATTGCAGACTGAGTACCTGCAGGATTTATTCTTCCTCCCCTTGACAACTGAGGCCTATGAGGAATTCTTACAAATGGAAGACATTTGTATAGCCATGAGACAATCTGAGCATTTAGACTCTTTAGACACATGGAGTTACATTTGGGGGACTGAGCACTATTCCTCCATCAAAACATATAAAGTCTTAATTGGTCACAAACAGACACCCCCAGAGTTCAACTGGATCTGGCAGAGTTCATGCCAACCAAAGCATAAAGTTTTCTTCTGGCAACTTCTTCATGATCGAGTCAACACCAGAAACTTACTTAGAAGGAAGAATTTTGTGTTGGAGGATTACAACTATGCTGTTGGAGGCTGTTAACAAGAAGAAACACTGCACCATCTCTTTTGGGGCTGTCCATTTGTTCAACAATGCTGGGACTTCATTTGTCCAACAAGAGCTCCAAACCTGTCTGTGTTAGAAGCGTTCCAAGACCTCAAAGAAAAGCTAAGGTATCCATTTTACATGAAGATAATCATTCTTGGAGCATGGGCCATTTGGATCACCAGAAACAATAAGATTTTTGAAAATATTGCACCTTCATTCCAAGGGTGGAAGTTCATATTTCTGGAGGAACTGAAGCTTCTCAAATATAGAATGAGGAAGAAGCATGAGAGACAGTTTTCAGTTTGGCTTGTTAGCATGTTGTAATTCTTTATTCTAGGCTAGTTGGTTGTTTAGTTTTTTCTTTCTTCCTTTGTTTCCTAGGTTTTAGGTTTTTAGTCTTCTGTTTCTTGGGCTTACCTCAAGCCTTTCACACATCTTTGTTTCTCTGTGTTATTTATTAATAAAAATTGCAGTGGGGTTTTACCCTACTGTTTATAGTCAAAAAAAGCTCATTTTGGTAAACCGGTTCAGTAGTAAGGTGGACATGATAACAACATGAAACAAACATATATCTATGTACTATGGTCACTGTATTGTCCATATCATTCTAGTTTATGTTGCCAAATCAAGATAGAGACACAGTTCAACTCATATATTTTTAAGACACAACAGCATAGACAGAATATAAGTGTGAGAAACTGTACAACTTTGACACAACTTCTAATGGCATCACATGAGAACATAACTGTTTATACAACTAAAACTGAAATCAACATAGAGCAAGAAGTTAGAACAACAATCCAGTTAAAGAAATAGGTTTAAAACATACCTGTTGCGCCATTGGAGTTTCGATTGGATCCTTCAAATTCGAAAGAAGTTGGTATGAGTAAATACAATGATGCAACAGCAAAGGAGTATGGACCATGTCGGATCACGGGTTCCGGCAAAACCCTCAAGGTTTGAACACTAGGGTAAGCGCGAAGATCTCCCCCTACCGATCCATGTTCTAGGTTCGCTGAGATCTCACGGACTAACTCAACGAACTCGCAGCACAAAGGACACAAGATTTATACTGGTTCAGGCCACCGTTGTGGTGTAATACCATACTCCAGTGTGGTGGTGGTGGATTGCCTCTCGGGCTGAGGATGAACAGTACAAGGGGAAGAACAGCCTCCTGAGGCGAGGTGTTCTTGTGCTTGGCGGGTGTGAGGATGAACTGAATGAGTTCGAGACCAGTTGCCTGAGGCTCAGTCACCTTCTACTGTGGTGGCTAATCCTATTTATAGAGGCCCTGGTCCTCTCCCCATATTGAGCGGGAAGGGAGCCAACAACGACCAATTTGAAAGGGGAGAGCTAGTACAACTTATCCTGACAATAGCAGTCTTCGCATGCAAAAGGCTCTGGTGGAGACACCCCCTTGGGCTCCATGGTGACCTCCGTCCTGTTGGTCTTGGTCTCGTTGCACCGATATGGAAACCTTTGCTTGACACCTCGGTACTCTGCGCCTGTGCTTGCCTCCTTGGCACCAAAGAGGAAACAAGGACACTGTGCGCGCTGGCGCCCGCCTGGCCTTGATCGTCATGGCTCACATCACGAGAACCTCACGAAGTTTGCCTTGCCTTGATCTCTCCGCCCCTCGTGAGCCAACCTGGTGAGGCCGCTCCCAAGGGGGTCTTGTGTCGTCCGCCTCGCGAGGCTTGGCCCCTCGCGAGGGTATTGAGTGCTTGTCAATGAAGATGGGCCATACATGCCTACTCCCAGAGCCACGCCGTGGGCCGCAGGCAGGCAAGTCCGGGGACCCCCATTCCCGGAACGCTGACAGTAGCCCCAGGGCCCAAGGCACGCTCGGGATTGGCTTCAAGGCAAAGCCAAAGGTCAAGTGCGGAGCGCCGCGGGCCCCAACAGCCTGCGACCTTGGTCGACGCCTGGCGGTTGATTGGACGTGGGCGCCTTCGCTTCCCCATGCTGCCTCGGCAACTGCACGACTTGACAAGTCCCTGTGACATGCAAGGAAAAACCATCATTACTTGAGATCATGGGGGGCGCTGGTTAGCCTTCTCCTGCTATAAATGGGGAGGGGCGGAGCCCCCATCGCCCATCTCTTCCCATTCCGCTTGCTTCTTCCCCATTGCTCCATCACTACCACCAATGGTGCCGTCGAGGAGGTTCTCTGTCGTGGAGAACGGGAAGGCCCCTCGCGAGGGGTCCGGCTCCCCGGCGCCCAAGCGTGGACGCGGTCGTCCCCGCAAGCATACCGCGACCCCTGCCGCGGCCCCCCATTCTCGTGGTGGTGCCACTGCGCGTGGCAGGGGTCGCTCCGGTCGTGGCAGCCCTGTCAATGAAGGGAGACGTCCATGGTTGCACGGCCTCCCCGGTCGCGCTTCCACTCGGCGGAGGTGCTTCCGGAGTTCGTTGTCTTGTCGGAGAACTCGGCCGGCAACTAGTTTCAGCTCCCGCGCTTCTTTGCCGACGAGCTGCCAGCCTCCGGTCCAGGTGGGCTCTGGCTGCAGGCGGACGGTTGCTGCAGCAGGGCTTCTTGGGTTGCAGTCGAGGTCTCTGTCACGGGTAACATAGCTCTGGCATGCGGTTGGCAGACGTTTGCCCGCGCGCACGGCCTGGGCAGGTGGTGCACCCTCCATTTCAAGTATGACAGTGATGCGACCCTCTACGTGAGGGTGTTTGGGGAAGATTGTCTCTGCGCCGGGTGCTGCCCCGAGGTGAACGACGACGAGGAGGTGCTTGGCCTTGGTGACGGTCGAGACGAGGATGAGGGCGAACCCGACCTTGGTGCCGACCACGTCTCGTCCAGCTACGGTGGCTCTTCCCCCGGCGACAGCTCCAGCAGTGGTGGCTACGACCAGCCGCCGCGCCCGCTTCGAAGGTGGCAGCGGGTCGTCCCATCGCCGCGCCTCCGTGAAGCGCGAGGAGGGGTCTGGCTGAGCCCAGGACGATGCCAAGAGCCCGCCCCCGTGAACCACTTTAGGGGCAGGTGCCGCTTTTATCTTGTTCTTCCCTTCCTTCCTGTATCAGAAAAGAAAACCAGTATGGGCCCCGGAGGGGCGTGTATCGAACCATGATTCCTCAATCACTGTGTTATGCTTATCATTTCTGTGTTGTGCTGTTGTTTTGTGTAGAGACAACTTTGCTTGGCACATTCGGTGTGGCCTCATCTTCACGAGGCACTTGCTTCCTGGTGCCTGTCAGGGCCTTCCTTGACTCAGTGGGCGCTTAGGAACTGCAAAAAATTCATTAGGAAGATCGCTAGGAGGCTTAACATTTACCCGAGCCTTGACCCAGCGCTTCATATCGCGATACCCGAGGGGAACGGATTAGGAGAGATGCACCAGCTTGTGGGCTCGAATGAGGGTGCCTTGCGAAAAAGCACACGGAAGGCAGAGAAAAGGAAAAACACTTGCGAGGGCACCTGCCTAGCCCCCTCGCGAGGTATGCGAGAGAGAGAGAGAACATGTTAAACTGGAATTGGGAACAGCGGCAAAAGGCGACGGAATCAAATTAGCAAGGAACACCAGAAGTAAACTTCAATTCAAAGGAGGTGAGCCAACTACGGAAAGCAAATGAAAAGCCGCGTTCGTCACCTAGTCTAGTCTTCAAGTCTTCTCACCAGCGCGGAGCTAAGTGCTGCCACTAGGACGTGGGACGGAGCCCCCGAGGCCCGAGGGCGGCACTCCTGAGGCTCCAGGGCGTGTGCAGACCCACTCGTTATTATGTGAGAGTGTCATGGGCGACGATCTTCACATGCACTGGGCCTTCTTCGCAGGCACTGGGCCTTTCTTCATGTGTAGAACTTTCGAAGGTGTTGGATGTTCCAGGCGTTCTGGATGGGTACCCCGTCCTGTGTCTCCAGGCGCGCGGCACCAGGCCTGGAGACATGGACGACCTTGAACAGACCCTCCCACATGGGTGAGAGCTTATACAGCCCTTCCCTGGAGAGGACCCGCCTGAGGACGAGGTCACCTGCCTCGAGCGTCCTGGAGCGGATGTTGCGGCAGTGGTATCGCCACAGCGCCTGCTGTTACCTTGCCACTCGCAGTGCGGCTTCACGGCGGCATTCCTCCCCCAGTACGAGGTCCATCCCCCGCGTGGCGTCCCGTTGCGTTTCATCAAACGCCAGGACCCATGCGGAGCGATGCTTGACCTCGTGAGGGAGGACCGCTTCTGCTCCATGGACGACGAAGGACGGGGTCTCGCCCGTTGGCTTGGTGGCAGTGGTGCGGATGGACCACAACACGAACTGGAGCTCGTCGTACCAGCCCCTGCCGCAGGCCTTGAGCTTCTTATTGAAATTCCTTGGCTTGAGGCCCCTCAGGACCTCTGCGTTGGCACGTTCGGCCTGACCATTGCTCCTGGGGTGCGCCACCGAAGCGTAGCAGATCTGCGTTCCAAGGTTAGCACAGTATGTCTTGAAGAGATTACTAGTGAACTGCGAGCCGTTGTTAGTGATGATGCGGTTGGGGACCCTGAAGCGGCTCATGAGACCCTTGATGAACTTGACCGCGGAGCCAGCTGGGATGCACTACTTGGGAAAAGCCTATACAGAGAATCTTAGCAGCAGCGAGGGTTAAAAACCCACGCTACTGCTACTTACTAGCAGCGCAGGTTTTTAAACCTCGCTACTACTAAGTTGATAGCAGTAGCGCTGGTTTTTAACCCTCGCTACTACTAAGCGGTCTCTACTGTGCCCCCCGGGACATGCCATAGTAGTAGCGCGGGTTTTTAACCCTCGCTACTACTAAGTTGATAGCAGTAGCGTTGATTTTTAACCCTCGCTACTACTAAGTGGTCTCTACCGTGCCCCTGGACCATGCCATAGTAGTAGCGATGGTTATAAACCCGCGCTACTACTAAGTTGATATTAGTAGCGCGGGTTTTTACCACTCGCTACTACTAATCGTCTGTCATAGTAGTAGCGCGGGATGTGGTCCCATTTTCAAACTCTACCCCCTCACCCCCCCCCTGGATCGCCTTTTCAGTTTTAACAAAAATAAAAGAAAATGATGAAAATGTCAAAAAAATAAAAGAAAATAAGTTTCCCATGTGATATGTGGTCTAGTTGTTGGGAAAATTTGCAAATATGAATTTCGACTTCATTTGCAAAATCTCTCGAGAATTTGTAAAAATGGGCATAACTTTTGCATACTAACTCGGATGAAAAAGATTTTTATATGAAAAATCATCTACTCAAAAAGTTACATCCAAATTTAACTGGGGGAATCCTGTTAAACATTTTCAAAATCATCAAAAATCTAACAAAAAAAGTTACGGGGCTTTTAAGATCTGGAGGCAAAAAAATTCATCAAATTTCAGTTTTTTCTTTAATTTTTCTTAAATCTGGTCAAACTATGGTCAAACTAATTATTCAAGAATATTAGTGTTACTAAATAATTATTTCAGTTTTTTTGAATTTTGGTCAAATCTGGTCAAAATCTGGTCAAACTGTGGTCAAACTATGGTCAAACAAGTTATTCAAGAAATATTAGTGTTAATAAATAATTATGGCGACTGATAGGCGCCGGTGCGCCGGCCCAAATTTGGGCCGGTCGCACCGGTACCGTACGATCTGCAAAACTGGAACCGCACGATCTCCTACCCTTCCTCCTCTGTCTTGTTGTTCTCTGATAAAAAATCCCATCGCGCCGTCAGGGACGAGCGATGCGCCCGATCTAGAAGCTCTGCCCGGCGTATTTCGCCTGTCGCTGCCCTTGCCGGCCGCCGGCGCCGCCGTTGCCGTCGTCGTCTCTTTTGTTTCTCGCCGGCTCCGTGAATGCAGCAGCTTGTCCCTGTAGTTGCAGGTCCCCGTTTCGACAGTCACAGCTCCGGTGGCGGCCGCCGCATCCCCGGCGCACGGCGGACGCCGGGCGCAGCACCTCCTCCGACGAGCTCGCAAAAAACCTATACTCTCCCTTAGATTGCCGGTAGCAGCAAAAATGTCATCCAGTTGTAGCAAAAAAGGGTGTCGGTTCCAGCAAAAAAAAGCTCGTCGATGTCGCCCGTCGTCGCCATTGTAGCAAAATTGTTAACCGGTTGTAGCTTTCGTGGTTGCTGGTTCCAGCAAAAATGCTTCAACAACAAAAAAATGGTTTTCGCTAGTGGTAGCATAAATGAAAAACTATTCCAGCAAAAAAGTAACACAGTTCCAGCAAAAAATGCGCTGCCGCCAATGGTCTTAGACAAAAATCTCACCAGTTCCAGCTCTGCTTTCGGCTGGATGTAGCAAAACTAATTGCTAGTTCCAGCCAAAAAAATCGATGCAGCAAAATGCTTGGCAGCCACCGTCCTAGCATTGTAGCAAAGTCGAGCTCTGGTTCCAGGAAAAAATGGAGCGGTTCAAGCAAGAAAAATGGATGTAGCAAAAAATCATACAGCGAAGGCACCAGCATCCTCTCAATATGCAGCAAAAACGAAAGATGCTTCCAGCAAAAACAAATTGTGGTTCCAGCAAAAATTATGCAGCAAAAAAGCATGCCGGAACCACGGTGGCAGCGAACATGGCCTACACTGCGACATGGGAGAGGTTGGGCCGAGCATGGCAACAAAAAAATCGACGGCTGTACGCGCCGTCTCTGCGTGGAGCATGAGATGCCATGTATGAAGTGATTTGAGAAAGAAGAAGCAGAGGAGGGAATGCGTATGAGGAGGAGGATGGAACGAGTGGAGGACAGAATGAGTGGAGGAGCTTGGTCCTGAGAAGATAAGGTGAGAGGCAGGAAGCGGTGCGTGGGACCAGAGCAACGTGGTTGTGTGTACGAGCGTAACGCGCGTGTGAGCTATGCGGCCGGCCGAAGTTTCGGCCGGCACGCCGATTTTAAACGTTTCCCAATAATTATTGTTTTTTAGAACAATAGTTTTTAAACTCAAACAGTGAAATGTGTGACTTCATGCTCAAGCTAAACTCCCGAGGGTTAATAGGATTGACATCTTACTATTGTCAGGAAAAGAATAAGTGCAGACTTGGAATGGAGGGAGAATAGAACCCGGAAGTTAAGCGTGCTCAGGCTGGAGTAGTGAGAGGATGGGTGACCGTCCGGGAAGTTAGATGATTTGCAATGATGAGGGGTGATTAGATATTAAATTGAGCAGCGATGAGGGGTGATTAGAGATTAGAGGTTAAAATAATTCAGAAATTTGAAAATTCAGGCAAAAAAATCAAAAAAAATCGAAATTTCAAAGCACGGGTTAGTAGTAACGCGGGTTTTTACCCATGCTACTACTAACGGACGTAGTAGTAGCGCGGGTGGCACCCGCCCTACTGCTATACGTTAGCTAGCTGTAGCGCCTTATTAGTAGCGCCGACCCCCGCACTACTAATAGGCCCAAAACCCGCGCTGCTGCTATGCTTTTCCCTAGTAGTGATGGTGCAGACGGCTTCCAACTCCGCCCACTTGGTGAACTTGTCAACGGCGACGTAGAGGTAGCGGTAGCCCCCAGGCGCTCGAAGGAACGGGCCCAAGATATCCAGCCCCCAGACCGCAAACGGCCATGTGAGTGGGATGGTCTGGAGGCCCTGAGCCGGCTGACGATGGATATGCTTGGCGTGAAACTGGCAGGCTTCACAAGACTTCACCAGCCCGGCTGCGTTGTTGAGCGCCATGGGCCAGTAGAACCCGCTGCGGAATGCCTTGCCGACGAGGGTCCGTGATGACGAGTGGTGCCGGAGTCCCCACCGTGTATGTCACATAGCAACTCCTTCCCCTAGTCTCTGGAGATGCAATGCAGTGAAACGTCATTTGGTCGCTTCCTGTACAACTCACCGCCCCGAATGCAGTATGCCGTGGCTTGCTGGGCCACACGATCCACGTCCTCCTCCTTCTCCGGCAGCGCCCCTTGCATAAGGTATTCCTTGAATTCCTTGGTCTAGCATCCCCCTTGGGGCTCGAGCGCCAAGAGTAGGCGCGCTCCCAAAGTCGAGCCTGTTGGATTTCGGGTTCCGGCAGACCCTTGAGGTTTGAACACTAGGGTGCGCACGGAGATCTCTCCCCTACCGATCTATGTCCGATCCTCTCGTGCGAACTAAGATGAAAATGATGAACCACACAAGAGACACGAGGTTTATACTGGTTCGGGCCACCGTTGTGGTGTAATAACCTACTCCAGTGTGTGGTGTGGTGGATTGCCTCTGGGGCTGATGATGAACAGTATAGGGGAAGAACAGCCTCATGAGGGGTGTTCTTGAGCTGGTGCGGTGTGTTCTACTTACTCTCTACCGGGTTTCTCAACGTTCTTCTCCCCCTCTCCTACTCTGTGGTGGCTGGCTCTATTTATAGAGGCCCTGGCCTCTCCCAAAAATAATGAGTGGGAAGGGCGCCAACAATTGGCCATTTTGAAGGGGAACATCTAGTACAAGTTATCCTGACCAAAGGTGGTCTTTGGCTTCCAAAAGCACTGGTGATGACGCCGTCTTGGGCTCCACGGTGACCTCCGTCCGGCCGTCCGGCTGGTCTTGGTCTCGTTGCACCGGAATGGTAACCTTTGCCTGATGCCTTGGCCTATGCTTGCCCCCTTTGCACCAAAGGGGAAACAAGGACTCTGCGCAGGACGGCGCCCACCTGGCCTTCATCGTCATGGCTTGCATCATGGGATCCTCACGAGGTACCCTTGCATTGATCTCTCCACCTCCTCGCGAGCCTGCCTGATGAGGCCGCTCTCGAGGAAGCTCCCTGTCGTCCGCCCCGTGAGGCTTGGCCCCTCGCGAGGGTCTTGAGCTTGGGCTGATGAAGATGGGCCGCGCTGGGGCCCCACTTGAGCCACGCCGTAGGCCGCAGGCAGGCAAGTCTGGGGACCCCCGTTCCCAGAGCGCCGACAGTAGCCCCCGGGGCCAAGCCGCGCGCGGGCTTGGCTTAGCAGAGAAGTGAAGCGCCGCGGGCCCTAACAGCCTGCGGCCTTGGGCGCCGCATGGCGGTTGATTGGACTTGGGCGTTTGCACTTCCCACGACGCCTCGGCAACTGTCCGTCTGACAAAAGGGGTTGCCCAGGCTAGGCTTACTTGCCCTGCTCTCATTCGTCTTGCCCTAGATCCCCTTTCTCGCTCTCCTTCCTCTTGCTTCTGAAATCCTCCAGATCCGTCTCAATCCTTCGCATCCGACATGCCATGGCGCCGCACAAGTCCCCGGCTGATGCTTGGTACTCGCCGGCCCTAGATTCCCCGAATTTGTCGAAGAAGAACCTCGGCCTCGCGCGCCTGATGACGGTGGCGCAGGGCAGTGAGGGGGCGACTGTGCTCAAGGTCGGCTCCGACCAGCCTGAGGGCAAGGGGAGCACCTTCTATCCGTCTGGTGCCTCCTTTCTCTGAGTTCTTCCATGCCGTTCTCCGCCAATACAACTTGCAGGCTCTGCACCTCCACCCCAACTCTGTCCTTCTCCTGGCGATTTTTGCCTACTATTGCGAGGCTCATGTTGGTGTGAGGCCCTCGGTGGCCTTGCTGCGCCACTTTTTCTCCCTCCGGATTTCTGGCGCTCAGGTCTCCGCATGCGCGAGCTTTATTGCATACTCCAACTCCAACGCCATCTCGGAGCCTGGGAAAAGGATCGAAGCCTACCAGAGCAAGTGGGTCATGATGGATGTCGGGCGCCTCCACCCTCGTCTGGTATTGCCCACGGGGCAGCCTAAGTCCGTTGACGCATGGTCCCGCGTGGAGCTCATCGACCCTCGCGCGAAGGCGGTGTTGAGGAGGATGACAGCGGACCTGAGGCCAAGCAACTTGGGGGCGGCGAAGCTGACCGGGCCACGCTCCTCAGGGAGTTCTTGGAGCACCGGGTGGCTGCGCTCCAGGAGCACTCGCTCCCACTGTGGAGGCTTGGAGGAGCAGACGCCGCCCTGCGCCTGAGCTCCGAGGCCCTGGCCGACGAGGATCTGGCTGTGGCCCTCCATTCCTTGGTTGAGGAAGACGTAGCGAGCCCGGTGGGCACCCCCGTCCCCCTGTTCCTTCGTGACAACTGGGAGCAGGTGGTGAACGCCATGCCCATCTTCAACAGTGAGGGGCTGGTGCCCGCGGCAGCTCCCGAAGATCTGGCGGTCTTGGCGATGGTGAACTTGTCCTCTGGCAGCTCCAGCGGGGGAAAGGGGGAAGAAGAGGCAGAGGAGGAAGCGTCCGGCTCGGAGGAGACTGGCAAGGATTGGGGGGAGTCCTTCCCTCGGCGCAGGTCCCAGGCCCTCCGCTCCATGCCGGACGGCGACGAGGCCAGCGCCAGGCGAGGAGGGGAGGGCTCTTCCTCGGTCACGAGGAAGGGCAGGTCAAGCCTGGTTCCGTCAGGGTCTACTCTGGTCCCTGGGGGGTCCAAGGCCAGATCCATCCCTCCTGACGCGCCTTCTGCTTCCGGGCCCCCCAAGGCTGACCCCCGCTGCAGGCTCTCGGGCTTCAAGTTTGGCCGGAGGTTGCTTGAGTCCACGAACGACGTCCAGTAAGTGCTCGATTTGTGCTTTGCTTGGTTTCTGCCGCTGAGGCTTGACGTTTGCGCTCTTTTACCAGGCCGGCACCTATGGCCAAGAGGTTGAAAGAGGCTTCCGCGGCCCTGCTTGGGGCGAATCCGTCTGCCGGGGCGACGCCTTCGGCTGCTGGGGGAGAGGACGGCGAGGCCCGCGCCTCTATGAGCCAACCGCCCTCGCGAGGCCAACTGGGGCACCCCAGCGAGGAGTCAGCCCCCGTGGCCCCGCTGGACCTGGAGTCGACTGTGCCCGACGCTGCGGCCATGGCGGCCAAGGCTCACGAGGTCCCTTCCTGCCAAGCCGTGGTCACGCTGCCATCTTCTCCGCCTGCTCCATAGGTTCACGTCTCTTCTAATCCCTCCGCCTCGGTCCTGGACCAGGTTGCCAATGCGCTGAGCCAACTGTGGGAGGATCTCCTGAGCGCGGACCCTCGTCTGGTGGCCGGGCGCCTGGAGTTGGCCTCTGGTTGGGCTCGTTCTGCTGCCTCCGTCCGAGCGGTGCTGAGCCAGGCTGTGTCGTCCTCCGACAAGGAGAAGTGGGCCGCTAACCAAGCCAAGGCCGCTCGCGATGCTGCCCTGGGAGACGCTGCAACTACCCAGGGCCGCTGCAAGACGCTTGAGGCCGAGCTGCAGGGCCTGCGCGACGAGCTCGCCAAGGAGGTGCACATCCGCCATGAGAAGGAGAAGGAGATGAAGGCTAGGGAGGCCGCCACCAAGGACCGGGACGCCAAGCTTGATAACCGCCACTGCCGACTGGAGACGCTGGAGCGGTCGCTGAAGGCGGAGAGGACCGAGCTGGACGCCAAGGCGAAGGTCCTGACGAAGGACCGGGTGGCCTTCGCGAAGCTGGCGAAGAAGGCTCGTGGCATACTGAAGACGTTGTATGAGAGCGGCCTGGAGGAGCCGTTGGCTGGCATGGAGGGCGGCCCCGCCAAGCTGCTCCCCTTCCTGGTTGATGTGCTTGAGGACGTCGCAGACGGCCTTGGCCCCATGGTCGAGGCCGAGGTGCGTGCCCTGTCTTCTGCGGCGCTGACGCATGTCCTCAGCCATGTCTACCTGCGCGACCCCAACGTCGACTTCGACAGCCTGCTGGAGCCCGTGAGCGGCGAACGTGCCGCTGCTGCCGCTGAGGCCGTGAAAGGCTGAGCCGAGGTTTTGCTGGGGAAGTTCCGCTCCCCCAGCGTCCTGCCCGGGCGCGGTGTCGCAGGCCTCGCGACCTCGAGAGGCGAAGCCGTCCAGCATGGCTCCACCACCGGTGACGGCGTTACTGGGGAGTGATCCCTTCGCGACTTCCATCCTATTTTATTCCTGCACATGCACCATGCCTTGTGGAGGCGTTTAAACTTGTGTTTGGCGTTGTGGAACAATCTTATGTCTTGTAATATTTGCTTTGAATTTCCTGGAATTTGCATTTTCCTCTCCTACTTGCTTACGCTCTATGTCGGCAGGGCCTGGCCCTGTGCGTACCTCACCCAGCGTTAGCCCCGACCGGAAACCAAGGACGGGACTAAGGAGTGAGGGGCTACGTGGCAAGTTAGGCTCCTGAGTCGCGATGCTCAGAAGTCCCCTTTGACGCGCGAGCAACAAGTAGGGAAGGGGGGAGCGAGGAGTGGATTGATCGTTCTACGTCGGCAGGGCCCGGCCCCGCGCGTACCTCACCCAGCGTTAGCTCTGACCGGAAACCAAGGATGGGACTAAGGAGTGAAGGGCTACGTGGCAAGTTAGGCTCCTGAGTCGCGATGCTCAGGAGTCCCCCTTGACGCTCGAACGGGTTTCGTACCTTGGCTCCGCTTGGGGAGTGGCACGTGACGACCAGGTCCAAGGGACCTGGCTGGGTGGCGTGCGCTCGGGCGAGGCCCGGGCGTAGCCCCCGTGTCCAGCCCCCTCGCGCGGCACTCCCGAGGGGAGGCGTTGCGATGGTGCCGGACACTGAGCTCTGGGCTCCCTGAGGTTGGTACGGCCGTGGGCCGCCCTCAGTTGTTTATCACCAGCACGGAGCATAGCGCTTCCGTATGTGTACGGGCATAGCCGCTCCTCGGCAGTGTCTTCAGCCAGCGCTGAGCATTGTGCTTCCACTGGTGCGTGGGAGGGGGCTCCCCTTCGGGAGGAGCCCCCGGGACGTGTACAGCCCCGCCCTGACACGTGGCCGGCACGGTAGGGCTAGGAGAGGTGTATCTGGGCACCCGTGAGCCAGCGCGGGACTCACAAGGCCCTACCTCGAGGCGGGTTGCGCCTGGCTCTGGGCCTTTATCAATTGGTGTGTTCCTGCAGGGTTGCAGAATGCAAATGCTCTACGTCTTCAGGTCCCGGCCCTCGAGCGAGCTCAGCCGCCGCTGGTATGACAGGTCGTGATGTCGTGGGTCAAGGCCAGTGGGTGAGTGCTGGAGAGCCAGTAAGAGCCCATGAGTTGCATTGCTCAGGCGCCCCCCCTTTTAACGTGCAAGCGCTTTGCATGACGACAAGCAGTAGGTGATAATTATGGGAATCAGATTAAGCGTGAAAGAACACTTCATCCTAAGGTAAATGCTGGAAAAGCAACCGCCGCTGGGTCGGGCCCGAGTGGTGTGGGGATGATGCAGCCCGAGGGGCGCCCCCAACAAGGTAAGTAAAGAGCATAAACAAAATGGATACATTCCGCGGGGACGGACCCATGCGGCCTGGGAATGGTGCGGCCCTGTGGGCGCTCCCAGCTGAAGGTAGAACTCTGAAAGATGTCACCTGATGCTGTTGAAAATGAAGTGATGCTGAGGAAGTGAGCGATGCACGGTGAAGACGTTGGCCCTCATGAGCCCCCAGGCCCAGGGGCCTCGGGAGGCTCCAGTGGCACGTGCAGGTCTTCGGGGACCATCACCACCTCCTCCAGGACCGCGCGGTGCCTGACCTCCTGAGCCTCCAGAATGCTCCTCAACAGGCGCTGATGTGCGGAGACCGCGCTCGGCAGGCCGAAGGGCATGCGAACGTAGCTGTGAGGTGGTCCCTCGCAGCGCCCTACGGCAGAAGGCCATAGGCGCTCCTGAGAAGCAGCTCGATTGAGCCCTGTTACGTCGATGCAGACGCGCAGTCCTCCATCCTCGCCTGGATGTGGGGCCACGGCAGGTAAGCAGTGGCTGCCGCTCATGACTCTGGACTCTTGTAGCTCATGGGTGTTCCTTGCGATGAACTCCTGAGGGTTTGGTCTCCTTTGACTTGTACCTTCCTGAGGGAAGCGTGCTTGAAAGCACCCCTCCAAGTGGTGCCCGGGCGCCTCCCTCACGGCCTTGGCAAGGTCGGTGGCTCTCCAAGAGAGAGCCCCCGATCCCTACCTGAGGAGGGCGCCTGGCGTGCCTTCCTATGCGTGGGAGGGTGCCGCTCCCTGATTGGGCGCGAATCCTGACGCAATACCTCTGGAGGTGCCTGCCTCCTTGTGGCTCGGGCTAGGTGAGGTCTTCTCCTTCTTGAGGGTCGCCTCGGGAGGCCTCCCATTCCTGTGATCTGGGTCTTCGATTGTTGCGGCTTGGAACGCACGCTCAAGCGAGCACACTGCGTCCCTTTCTTCACAGGGTACGGTAATGACTCCACCGCTTCCTGGCATCTTGAGGACATTGTAACCATGGTGAGTCACTGCCATAAACTTGGCTAGGGCCGGGTACCCGAGGATGGCGTTGTACGGCAGGCGGATGTGAGCGACGTCGAAGTCGATGAGCTCGGTGCGGTAGTTGTTGCGTTGCCCGAAGGTAACCGGAAGGCGAACCTGCCCAATTGGAACAGTGGAACCATCGGTGACTCCTGAGAAAGGCTTGGTCGGCCGAAGCTGGTCGTACGGCACTTGGAGATTGTCGAACGTCTCGACGGACAGGACGTTGAGTCCTGCCCCGCCATCGATGAGGGTCTTGGCGACCTGCACGTTGCTGATGACTGGGGAGCAAAGCATCGGGAGGATTCCGACTGTTGCCACACACTTGAGCTGGTCTGCGGAACTGAACGTGATTGCGCACGTAGACCACCTGAGAGGGCGCGTGACCTCAAGCTTGGGAAGGACTCCATTCACCTCGCGAGCAAACTGCTTGAAGATGCACTGTGAGGCTGGGGCCTGGGCGCCACCCAAGATGCAAGCAATTGCACGCGGCTCTTGGAAGCCCCCAGCCCCATCGTCTTGGTGTTGGTCTTCGTTCCTCCTTGGTGGAGGCGGCAGAGGAGGGAGGCCTGCATTGCCATGCGGGCGGTCCTCACGAGGCTGGTCCCTCCAGTCTCCCTCGCGAGGCTGGTCCTGCCAGCGGTCCTCGTGAGGGCGGTCATGCCATCCCTGGCGAGGGCCATGATCTTCCCATCGTCCGCCACCTCTTCCTCCTCCTCGGCCATAGCCCCTGTCGTTGCGCTCTGGGCGTCAGCCGATTCGCCCATCTCGCACGGCTCTGAGCTCTTGACATTCATTGGTGTTGTGGGTGTGTGTTGTGGGTGTGGAGGTTGTGGTACACGCAGTACCGCCCGCCCTTGCATGACTCAGGCTGATCCCTGCCTCACTTGGTGTCCGGTTCCGCTTCTAGCACGGCAGCCCCCTTGCGCTTCACGTCTTTGGCCTTGAGCTTATTTTCTTCCGGGCCGGCTGCCGGGAGCTCGAGGAGGGAGAGACGCCCTTCCTCAGCCCTGGCGCACTTGGTCGCCAAGTTGAATAGCTCCAGGGATGTGCACCGGTCTTCATGGATTGCTAGCTCTTCCTTCGTCTTGACGTCGCGCACACCGTCGGAGAAGGCCGAGATGATAGCTTCCTCAGTCACCTTGGGGATCTTGAGGCGAGCGTAGTTGAAGCGCTGGATGTACTTCTGCAGGGTTTCTCCTGGCTGTTGCTTGATGCGGCGTAGGTCGCTCATGGCCGGGGGCCGGTCGCGAGTGCCCTTGAGGTTGGCGATGAAGCGGGTGCGCATCTCGCTCCAGGAGGAGATCGTGCTGGGAGCCAGGTTCAGGAGCCAGGTGCGGGCGCCATCCTTGAGCGCCATGGGGAACCAATTCGCCATGACCTTTTCGTCTCCGTTGGCGGCTACGATGCCCAGCTCGTAGAGCTGCAGGAACTCCGTGGGGTCCGTTGTGCCATCGTAGCGGGCAGGGAGGTCAGGCTTGAACTTGCCTGGCCATGTGACGCCGCGTAGCTCGGGGGTGAAGGCAAGGCAGCCCACCATGACCACCGGCTCCCTTTGCTGGTGCTGGACATGCTCTTGCGGGTCACAATGCGCCGCCGCTGGGAGCAGCGCGGGGTCTTTGTAGGATCTTGAGAAGAGGTGTCTAGAGGGGGGGGTGATTAGACACTAAGTACCAAAGTTTCAGTTTTTAGTCTTTTTCAAATTCAAGTGGAGATTAGGCACAATTTCAATATTCACGATACATATCAAGCAAGTATGCAAAGAGTATATGAGCAGCGGAAAGTAAAGCATGCAACTTGCAAGAAAGTAAAGGGAAGGGATTGGAGGATTCAAACGCAATTGGAGACACAGATGTTTTTGGCATGGTTCGGATAGGTGGTGCTATCCTACTTCCACGTTGATGGAGACTTCAACCCACGAAGGGTAACGATTGCGCGAGTCCACGGAGGGATCCACCCACGAAGGGTCCACGAAGAAGCAACCTTGTCTATCCCACCATGTCCGTCGCCCACGAAGGACTTGCCTCACTAGCGGTAGATCTTCACGAAGTAGGCGATCTCCTTGCCCTTACAAACTCCTTGGTTCAACTCCACAATCTTGTCAGAGGCTCCCAAGTGACACCTAGCCAATCTAGGAGACACCACTCTCCAAGAAGTAACAAATAGTGTGTTGATGATGAACTCCTTGCTCTTGTGCTTCAAATGATAGTCTCCCAAACACTCAACTCTCTCTCATAGGTTTTGGATCTGGTGGAAAGAAGATTTGAGTGGAAAGCAACTTGGGAAGGCTAGAGATCAAGATTCATATGGTAGGAATGGAATATCTTGGCCTCAACACATGAGTAGGTGGTTCTCTCTCAGAAATAGGATGTTGGAAGTGTAGGTTCGGTCTGATGGCTTTCTCCACGAATGAAGAGGAGGTGGAGGGGTATATATAGCCTTCACACAAAATCTAACCGTTACACACAATTTACCAATCTTGGTGAGACCGAATCAACAAACTCGGTCAGACCGATTTTAGTAAACCTAGTGACCGTTAGGGTTTTCGGTGGGACTGATAAACATCTCAGTAGGACCGACTCGGTTAGGGTTAGGGCATAACGTAATCTCGGTGAGACCGATTACACAAACTCGGTGAGACCGACTTTGGTAATTAGCTAACCAGAGAGTTGGTCAGGCAAACTCGGTGAGACCGATCACTCAAACTCGGTGAGACCGATCACTCAAACTCGGTGAGACCGATTTTGGTAATAGGCTAACCAGAAAGTTTGCATTGTAATCTCGGTAGTACCGATTGCACAAACTCGGTGAGACCGATTTTGGTAATGGACATACACAGAGAGATTACAATCCCATCTCGGTGAGATCGAGATCCCTATCGGTGAAACCGATTTGCTTAGGGTTTGTGGCAGTGGCTAAGACATCAAAAACTCGGTGTGGCGCCGGATAGAAAGAATCAGTGGGGCCGAGTTTGACTTTTAGGTTTAGGACATTTGTGGGTGTGAGAAAGTAGCTGAGGGTTTTGGAGCATATCACTAAGCACATGAAGCAAGAGGCTCCTTAAGCAACACCTCATCCCTCCTTGATAGTATTGGCTTTTTAGACTCCATGTGATCTTGGATCACTAAAATGTAAAATTAAGAGTCTTGAGCTTGAAGCTTTAGCCAATCCTTTGTCCTTAGCATCTTGAAGGAGTTCCCACATCCTTTAGTCCATGCCACTCCATTGTTGAACTTATCTGAAACATACTAGATGGAAGTGTTAGTCGAACAAGAGATATGTTGACATTAATTACCAAAACCACCTGGGGAGCACTTGTGCTTTCAATCTCCCCCTTTTTGGTAATTGATGGCAAGATACATCAAAGCTTTAGATGAAGATATAAAGAGTAGCAAGTAAAGCTTTGGAAGGACATGTAACAAGCATAGGCTCCCCCTACATGTATGCAATCATGTAAATATGGAATGTAGAAGCATATGAGAGCATAACAATGATAGATAAGGCAATGTGTTACATGTATCTTGGCCATATGCATCAGAGCAAAGAATGTTAGGGAAAAACCTTCATGCCCATGAGTTCTTCTTGCGAACAGTATGTACATCAGCAAGAGTTCCTCATGCACATTATTGTTATGCATATACTTACCTTGTAGTCTTGAGTTTGCTTGGGGTGAAATGAACCTGCGTAAACAAGGTTAGATAACACAGATGAACCTACTAGCCAGAGTAAACAGAAGAAACCACAAGAATACCAAGACTGGGATGACATGTAGAAGGTGAGTACTAAGTACCACATTATATTAGACATGTCCCCAAGAGTAAAGATATGCAATGAATTCAAATGATTTCCATCCCATAGATGTCTTGCTCCCCCTGAAGCTAGCATGGGATACTGGGAGAGGATAGGGAACAGAAAATCAGAGCAGACAATCAGAGCTGAAAGCAAATATGCACAAAAGATCATATGTACATGTCTCTCCCCCAAAGAAGACATGTAGCATCTCTCCTCTTTGAACACCAAGCATCTAGGATCCTTGAGAAATACTTTCTACTTGAGTATTCTCTCCCCCTGGAGGTCTCTCTCTCTCCCCCTCGAGGAGGTGGTATGGTGTACTCTTTCTCTGATGTGATCTCTCTCTAAATGATAAGCTTTGATGTGATCTCTCTCTCCCCCTTTGACATAAATTTCCAAGAAGGGTTTTCTTGGAATCTGTCGAGTGGGTTTGGTCCTTGAGACACAGCGCAAAGCAATGAGAAAGATTGTGATGCTTGTAGAGGACAAGATTCATTGAGTGGAGCTAGATCAGAAGTAACACACAAATGAGTGACAACTTGTTTTCCTTGTAGTGAAATCGGTGGCACCGAGTTGTATGCTTCGGTTGCACCGAAAGGATTTGGTTGGATCGAAAACAACAGATCGGTGAAGCCGAGTTCAACACAGAGAAAAACACTTGGCACCTTAGCTCTCTAGACTAGTAAGATCTCACAAAGATTTGGAAGGAATTTACTAAAGGATGTGCAATGAATTTAATACAGAAAATGCAGAGCAACAGAAAAGAAAAGAAAGAAAGAAGGAAATCTAGAGTTCGGCGGTGACAAAGTCACCTATGTTAGAGTATATTGACTTAGGAGTCAAGTGAGATCACTTGATCATAGGTCATACTCATTGTTTAAGCTCAAAATGGGGTTACCATTTTTCATTTAAGCATTTTGATGTATTCACATCTTGTCGAGTTGCTTTAGCTCATGACTTGGAGTAAAGCTTCTCTAAGATGGAACGACATACCTTGGTTGGTGGTGTTGGACATGTAGTTGAACTTGTGTGGGTTGCTCAAGGTTGATGTAGCTCATCATGTGTTGGGAGCACCGCTTGAAGTTTGAGTCCATCTACCTACATGGGTTAGTCCTTGCAAGGAGTAGCACTTGTGTGAAAGAGAATTTAATCATGAAGTCCAATCGTTGAGATTTTCAAAGGATATTTGAAAGTGTCCGTGCTTCCTTGACCTCAACCACCATGATGTAGAAACTTGGTGATGTAGAGATTGCTCAAGATGTGAGTGGTTTTCAATCTCATGGAGTTTGATTCAACCAAGTACCTACATGGGTTAGATAACATACAAGACGCAAATATATCCGAGATATATAATATATTCATCATTAGAGAAATATCAAGGATTAGTCATAAGCTCATGTCTTGCATGAATCCAATGGAGTTTCTACTCCAAGTTTGAAGCATCAATGATGTTCAATTCTCCTCTCAACCTGCAAAACACTTTCTCATCAAGGGGTTTAGTGAATATATCCGCTAATTGCTTTTCGGTGCGAACATGCTTAAGATCAATGTCACCCTTAGCAACATGATCTCGAATGAAATGATGTCGAACTTCAATATGCTTAGTTCGAGAATGTTGCACAGGATAATGACCAATTTTGATAACACTTTCATTGTCACAAAGCAATGGAACATGTCTCACATATATCCCATAATCTTTAAGAGTTTGGGTCATCCAAAGTAATTGAGCACAACATGATCCAGCGGCAATATATTCTGCTTCGGCGGTGGATAAGGATATCGAGTTTTGTTTCTTGGAGGACCAAGACACAAGAGATCTACCAAGAAATTGACAAGTACCCGAAGTGGACTTTCTATCAACCTTGTCTCCGGCATAGTCCGAGTCGGAATAGCCAACAAGATCGAAAGAGGCCCTCTTAGGATACCAAATGCCAAAGTTTGGTGTGTGGATTAAGTATCTCACTATCCTTTTCACGGCCTTAAGATGACATTCTTTAGGAGAAGCTTGATATCATGCACACATGCAGACACTTATCATGATATCGGGACGTGAAGCACATAGATATAACAATGAACCGATCATAGAGCGATAAACCTTTTGATCAACCGGTTCACCATCTTTGGTCAAGTCAAGGTGTCCACTTGTGGGCATGGGTGTAGACATACCTTTGCATTCCTACATATTGAACTTCTTGAATAAGTCCTTGGTGTACTTCGTTTGAGAGACAAAAGTTCCTTCCTTAGTTAGCTTGATTTGCAAACCGAGAAAGAATTTGAGTTCACTCATCATAGACATCTCAAACTTCTCTGACATTAGCTTTCCAAACTTTTCACTAAAATGAGGGTTAGTTGAACTAAATATAATATCATCAACATAAATTTGGCACACAAATAATTCTCCATTAACCCTTTTAGTAAAAAGAGTAGAATCAAATTTTCCAATCTCAAAGCCTTTTCCAAGAAGGAACTTGGTCAAGCATTTATACCATGCTCTCGGAGCTTGTTTAAGACCATAAAGAGCTTTGTGAAGTTTGTAAACATGATTGGGTTTATTAGGATTGACAAAAACGGGGGGTTGTTTAACATAAACTTCCTCCTCTATTTTACCATTTAGAAAAGCACTTTTAATGTCCATTGGGTACAAGGTGATATCATGATGATTAGCATAAGCAAGTAAGATGCGAATGGACTCAAGTCTAGCAACGGGAGCATAAGTCTCACCATAGTCCATACCTTCAACTTGTGTGTAGCCTTGGGCGACGAGACGTGCTTTGTTGCGAACTACTTGTCCATCTTCATCTTGCTTGTTGCGAAACACCCATTTGGTACCAATGATGTTGTGGTTGTTGTCGGGCTTCTCAACCAATGTCCAAACTTGATTCCTCTCAAAGTTGTGTAGCTCTTCATGCATAGCATTTATCCAATCCGGATCTTCCAATGCTTCGTCAACCTTCATAGGTTCAATGCTAGAGATGAAAGAATAGTTTTCACAAAAGTTAGCTAAACGAGTTTTAGAGCGAGTGATTCTCCCGGTTTGAATATCATTGTAGATTTGCTCGACGGGGCGGTCTTTAGCAATTCTTGCTCGAACTCGTGGAAGCTTTTGCTTGGGTCTTCGTTGAACATCTTCTTCATCTTGTTCTTATTCTTGTCCTTCTTCATTGTTGGCGTTGTCGTTCTCTTCTCGTGGTGGAGAAGGAGGTTGTTGACGTTCGTCTTGATGCATTTCCTCATCTTCTTCAACTTGGTGTGTCCCACTTGTGGATGCTTCCGCATCAACTCTTGGTTCACCTTGTCGTGAAGTAGAAGCTTCCACTTGGACAGACGAGGTACTCTCCTTCACCTCCGTTGGACGAACTTTGCCAATAGACAAGTCTTGGATTGCTTCCGAAGGGTCTTTATCTCCTACATCAATTGGCAATTGCTCTACTTGTGAGCCGTTAGATTCATCAAACTTCACATCTACCGTCTCTTCAACCTTTCAGGTGAAATTGTTGTAGACACGGTAAGTGTGAGAGTTTGAGCCATAACCTAGTAGGAAACCTTCATGAGACTTAGGAGCAAATTTTGAACGACGATGCTTATCAAGAATGTAACACTTTGAACCGAATACTCGAAAGTATCCAACTTGGGGTTTGTTACCGGTGAGGAGCTCGTATGCCGTCTTGCCGAGTAGCTTGTGAAGATACAAGCGATTTGTTGCATGACAAGCTGTCTCAACCGCTTCTGCCCAAAAGTGCTTCGGTGTCTTGTACTCATCAAGCATCGTTCTCGCCATTTCGATGAGCGTCCGGTTCTTCCTCTCAACAACTCCATTTTGTTGAGGTGTGTACGTAGCCGAGAACTCGTGTGAAATCCCCACATCGTCAAGAAAGGTGTCCACATTTGCGTTCTTGAACTCCGTTCCATTGTCACTGCGAACCTTCTTGATCTTCACTTCAAATTGATTTTGGGCCTTCCTAGCGAAGTTTTTGAAGATCTTTTGGACCTGCGATTTATCATCAAGAAAGAACACCCACGTAAATCTTGAAAAATCATCAACTATAACTAAACCAAAAGAATTTCCACCGAGACTCTTGTAGTCGTTGGGACCAAAGAGATCCATGTGAAGAAGCTCGAGTGGCCTCCTTGTGGTCATAATGTTCTTCAAGGGATGCCTTCCTCGAACCTGTTTACCTGCCTGATAAGCACTGCATAGTCTATCCTTATCAAATATGACATTGATAACTCCAAGAATATGATTTCCTTTAATAAGCTTGTCAAGGTTTCTCATGCCAACGTGACCTAGTCGTCTATGCCATAACTAGCCTTTTGAGGATTTAGCAATGAAGCAAGTTTTAGGTTGTGCCTTTTTAGAGAAATCAACAATGTAAAGATCACCTCTACGTATGCCACTAAAGACCATTTTATGATTGTCTCGACGAAACACTTGACAATCTACTTCAGTAAATAGGACATTGAAACCGAAATCAGCAAGTCTAGATACTGAAAGTAAGTTGTACCCAAGAGATTCAACGAGCATGACATTTTGTATGGAGCTATCATGTGAGATGGCCACCTTACCAAGGCCAACCACCTTACCCTTTGAGTTGTCACCGAAAGTAACATACTTTCCAGGACTATCATTTTCAGCAAGCTCATGAAACATGTCTTTATCTCCGGTCATCTGATCGGTACATCCACTATCAAGAACCCATTCCTTTCCTCCTGACACATATCCCCGAAGATTTGCCATAAGACGAAACTGTCTTATTGCATCATCAAGATCGAAGTCACTATCATCATCCTCATCATAGTATCCATGTTCAACATCGTCATGTGGTGGATCAAGTCCTAGAGAGGGTGATTCGTTAGAGTGGGTTTGACAATGATCTTGTCTATGAATTCTTATAGCTTCGGAAATAATATTGCTGATAATTCCAACATCTCCTTTGGCACGAGTAAGGTTGGTGAGTTCAAATAGACGATCACCGAACATAGTATCAATAGTATTCATCTTACTCAGGGCAATAGACTTATGGAGAATTTCATCTAGATTTTTCAAGGAATAATTTGGAAAACGTTCCTCAAGAAATTTCCATATGGTGTAGGCACACTCAAAAGTAGGCAAGATTCTAAACAAGTTTCTAGGCAAGCCTCTAGTGATAAGATTAACAGTTCTAAGATTTCTAGTCATGTCAATAGCTTCATCAAGGGTAGGATGCATAGGATCAACGAGAGGTGCACAAGGGCTAGCAATGTACTTGTTCAAATGATATTGATTGAAAATTGCAAGCATCTCATTTTTCCACTCATGAAAATACTCTCCATCAAGAATAGGTACTCTATGTCTAAGACTCCCCAAAGTAGACTCATCCATCTTCCTCCAATGGTGATTAAACCAAGGCAATGGAGACCAATGCTCTGATACCACTTGTAGGATCTTGAGAAGAGGTGTCTAGAGGGGGGGGATTAGACACTAAGTACCAAAGTTGCAGTTTTTAGTCTTTTTCAAATTCAAGTGGAGATTAGGCACAATTTCAATATTCACGATACATATCAAGCAAGTATGCAAAGAGTATATGAGCAGCAGAAAGTAAAGCATGCAACTTGCAAGAAAGTAAAGGGAAGGGATTGGAGGATTCAAACGCAATTGGAGACATGGATGTTTTTGGCGTGGTTTAGATAGGTGGTGCTATCCTACTTCCACGTTGATGGAGACTTCAACCCACGAAGGGTAACGGTTGCGCGAGTCAACGGAGGGCTCCACCCACGAAGGGTCCACGAAGAAGCAACCTTGTCTATCCCACCATGGCCGTCGCCCACGAAGGACTTGCCTCACTAGCAGTAGATCTTCATGAAGTAGGCGATCAACTTGCCCTTACAAACTCCTTGGTTCAACTCCACAATCTTGTCGGAGGCTCCCAAGTGACACCTAGCCAATCTAGGAGACACCACTCTCCAAGAAGTAACAAATGGTGTGTTGATGATGAACTCCTTACTCTTGTGCTTCAAATGATAGTCTCCCAAACACTCAACTCTCTCTCATAGGTTTTGGATCAGGTGGAAAGAAGATTTGAGTGGAAAGCAACTTGGGAAGGCTAGAGATCAAGATTCATATGGTAGGAATGGAATATCTTGGCCTAAACACATGAGTAGGTGGTTCTCTCTCAGAAATAGGATGTTGGAAGTGTAGGTTCGGTCTGATGGCTCTCTCCACGAATGAAGAGGAGGTGGAGGGGTATATATAGCCTTCACACAAAATCTAACCGTTACACACAATTTACCAATCTCGGTGAGACCGAATCAACAAACTCGGTCAGACCGATTTTAGTAAACCTAGTGACCGTTAGGGTTTTCGGTGGGACTGATAAACATCTCCATAGGACCGACTCGGTTAGGGTTAGGGCATAACGTAATCTCAGTGAGACCGATTACACAAACTCGGTGAGACCGATTTTGGTAATTAGCTAACCAGAGAGTTGGTGAGGCAAACTCGGTGAGACCGATCATTCAAACTCGGTGAGACCGATTTTGGTAATAGGCTAACCAGAAAGTTTGCATTGTAATCTCGGTAGTACTGATTGCACAAACTCGGTGAGACCGATTTTGGTAATGGACATACACAGAGAGATTACAATCCCATCTCGGTGAGACCGAGATCCCTATCGGTGAAACCGATTTTCTTAGGGTTTGTGGTAGTGGCTAAGACATCAAAAACTCGGTGGCGCCGGATAGAAAGAATCAGTGGGGCCGAGTTTGACTTTTAGGTTTAGGACATTTGTGGGTGTTAGAAAGTAGCTGAGGGTTTTGGAGCATATCACTAAGCACATGAAGCAAGAGGCTCATTAAGCAACACCTCATCCCTCCTTGATAGTATTGGCTTTTCCTATAGACTCATTGTGATCTTGGATCACTAAAATGTAAAATGAAGAGTCTTGAGCTTGAAGCTTTAGCCAATCCTTTGTCCTTAGCATCTTGAAGGAGTTCCCACATCCTTTAGTCCATGCCACTCCATTGTTGAACTTATCTGAAACATACTAGATGGAAGTGTTAGTCCAACAAGAGATATGTTGACATTAATTACCAAAACCACCTGGGGAGCACTTGTGCTTTCAGTCTTGTCATGGAGGCGCTGGGGCGCGATCTTGGCGCTCCGGCGCTGGGAGCGCGTGAGCACCTTCCCGGGGACGTGGGATCTCTTGGGAGCTCCCTTCTTGCTGCGCAGGCGCCGGACATGGAGGGTCTCGCCCTGGGGCTGCGCGCCTTGGAGCCAAGGCACCTTCTTGGGGAGGAGGTTGCGGAGGCGCCTCCTGATCCTCGCCCCCTGCGCGGGACGGAGGGCGAGACGGCGAGAGGGACCGCAAGGGGGAGCCCCCTGCGGCACTGACGATCTCGGTGATGCGGGTGAGCTAGTCCTCGTAGAGGTCGTCGACGGGGCGATAGTGCAGGAGCTCCCGCGCCAAGAGCAGTGAGGCGTGCGCATCCATGGGTGCGCGACGGGCGTGGGACGACGAGCCAGCTGGAATCAGTGACGGGGTGGCGGTGCGGCCATCTTGCCGCACTGAACGATGCTGGGACGAGGCCTGCTGCTCGTTCCCCGCCGGGCCGGTGGTGGCGTTGGCGGCAGGCGACGGGGAACGACGAGGGGGGCCGCCGATGGGCGCCGTCTGGGAGACGCGAGTGGCGTGAGCAGCCCAGCACTCGGCGCGAGCCCGACGAGCGTCAGCCATGGACACGACGTAAGATCACACGCAAACAGCGGAAGAAAGATTCCGGCGCACCCCTACCTGGCGCGCCAAATGTCGGATTTCGGGTTCCGGCAGACCCTTGAGGTTCGAACACTGGGGTGCGCGCGGAGATCTCTCCCCTACCGATCTACGTCTGATCCTCTCGTGCGAACTAAGATGAAAATGATGAACAACACAAGAGACACGAGGTTTATACTGGTTTGGGCCACCGTAGTGGTGTAATACCCTACTCCAGTGTGTGGTGTGGTGGATTGCCTCTGGGGCTGATGATGAACAGTACAGGGGAAGAACAGCCTCGCGAGGGGTGTTCTTGAGCTGGTGCGGTGTGTTCTACTTAGTCTCTACCGGGTTTCTCACTATTCTTCTCCCTCTCTCCTACTCTGTGGTGGCTGGCTCTATTTATAGAGGCCCTAGGCCTCTCCCCAAAATAATGAGCGGGAAGGGCGCCAACAATTGGCCATTTTGAAGGGGAACATCTAGTACAAGTTATCCTGACCAAAGGTGGTGTTCGGCTGCCAAAAGCACTGGTGATGATGCCGTCTTGGGCTCCACGGTGACCTCCGTCCGATCGTCCGGCTGGTCTTGGTCTTGTTGCACCGGAATGGTAACCTTTGCCTGATGCCTTGGCATGTGCTTGCCCCCTTTGCACCAAAGGGGAAACAAGGACTCTACACAGGCCGGCGCCCGCCTGGCGCCCGCCTGGCCTTGATCGTCATGGCTTGCGTCACAGGATCATCGCGAGGTACCCTTGCATTGATCTCTCCGCCTCCTCGCGAGCTTGCCTGATGAGGCCACTCTCAAGGAAGCTTCATATCATCCGCCCCGCGAGGCTTGGCCCCTCGTGAGGGTCTTGCGCATGGGCTGATGAAGATGGGCCGCGCTGGGCCCCCACTTGAGCCACGCCGCAGGCCGCAGGCAGGCAAGTCTGGGGACCCCCGTTCCCAGAACCCCGACAGGGCCACAGGCTGGGGCTCCTGTGGCAGGCAGCTGCGGGAGTTCCTCCCGAGGCTGAGCTATCCTTGAAAGTGGTGGTGTCGCTGATGGCTTGAAGAGCCGCTCCTCGAAGACGCTAGGCTCTTAGGGCTGCCGCTTGGATGCCCTCCTGGCGATGTCGTCAGCTTCCTTGTTGGTGCCACGGGGCATGTGTTGCAACTCCAGGCCCAGGAACTGCTTCTCCATCTTGCACACTTCCACGAGGATGCCTCCATGTGCTCGTCCTTCAGCTCGTATATCTTGTTGGAGAAGTTGATGAGGAGCTACGAGTCGCCCCTAACGGTGAGGCGCTTCACCCCCAGAGCTGCCGCAACTTTCAGGCCAGCTATGAGGCCTTCGTATTCTGCAATGTTGTTGGAGACCTTCTCACCCTGCTGAAAGCAGAGCTGTGCGGCATAGTAGAGCTTGTCTTGAGCAGGTGAGATAAGTACTGCTCTAGCCCCCGCGCCCTGGTGCGCGAAGGCACCATCGAAATACATGACCCACCCGTCCGGCGCCTCACTTCCAGGCAAGGTGGACTAGTCCTCGCCTGCTTCAAGAGTCGGGGCATCCGTCCATTCTGCCACGAAATCAGTGAGTGTGACTCCCTTGATGACCCTGGTAGTGCTGAACTCCAACTGGAATGCCTGCAACTCGATGTTCCACTCAGCGACCCTTCCAGCAGAGTTGGGACTCCCGAGCACTATATCCAATGGGTAGGCTGAGACGACCTTGATGGGGTGCCCCTGGAAGTAGTGCCGCAACTTACGCGAGGCCACCAAGAGCGCGAGTAAGAGCTTATGAGGCATGGAATATTATCGGAGTAAATGACCATGGGTAGCCTAGCCGGCTCCCCCTGGCAATTCTGAAAAAATTACGAGCCGATCCGGCCTTAAGAATCCAAGACGTGGGGCCACCTTCCCCTTGCCGGCTGTCTCCCAGACCGATTATCGAAAGGCGGCTCGGCCTTAACCCTCATGAAGAAAGCCGCGGGAGGGCCGGCTCCAGGAAGCCGGCCACGAGAAGGCCGACTCCAAGGAGCCGGCTCCCACAAAGCGGTCAATATCGTACCCACGACATCTGCATCCACATAACGGCAATGAGACGGGGCGTGGCTACAGTAAAGCTTGCAACCCCCGAATCCCGGAGCACGCCTGGCACAGTGCGCCGTACAGGGTGGCCATGACCCGTCCGGCGCGGCACTGTTGCCATGTTGACCATGACACCATCCACGACGGGCTGTCAGCATGGCCCACGGGCGGTGGGCCCCTTCAGGTAGAGAGACACCCGAAGGCGGCTAGGCCTCCCCCAGTCGGCCCGAGACAAGGCCGGCTTCCCATAGCCGTCTTGCTTCCTCCCTCGAAGGAGGCGCCCCATTAAGGAGACAAGACGAGGTGAGGCTACAGTGATCGCCCGCCGGGCGGCGGCACTTTAGCCACGCTTACCTCGACAAAGCCCTCGTCACCAGGATTGAGGCAACAGTAACCAGCCCCCGACCAGGCCCTTGGCAGTGGGGCCAGCCTGTCGACCAAGGAGCCGGCAACCGGCGGGACCCACTAGCCGGCGGGCCCCAGCAACCGGTGCAGAAGCCGGCAAGCGTAGACACTGACGGCTAGGGCCCGCGCCTAGCCGGATTACCATTGTACCCCCGGGGGGTAGGCCTATATAAACCCCCGGGGGCACCCATGCAAAGGGTTGATCTCAGCTAATTTTAGACACCACATAGAGAGAAGAGGAGAGCTAGATGTGCCCTTCTTCTTCCTCTCACCGAACAGCTCAAGGAGCATCTTGTAGCCACTTGTTCATCTAGTGATCATGCGGAGACCCCGCAGAGCAGCAGTACGGGTGTTATCTCCACGGAGACCCCGAAGCTGGGTAAGATTCGCCGACGTGCATGTCTTTGCCTCATCCCGCTTCCAGGCACCGGCGATGTCTTATTGGCTCCCACAATGATAAGCCACCCGTTGGCATATGTCACACCTACCACCGGACATTTGGCGCCCACCGCGGGGCCAGGTGTGTCAGGACCCCGACTCGATGTCACATCGATCTAGCTGGTAACACCTCATATCACTTTGCGGCCTCACGCACGGTATCCCCACGGGTGTCGTCTTACCTTTTCCCGGGACCGTTTGCGCCTTTTGGCTCACGTATATGATAGTGTCGCTAGCATCCATATGATAAAGAGCCCGGGCTGACATGACTAGTCGTAAACCCAAAGTGGCACAGACTTACAGGGACAGGCATCCATGACCCAGCTTCGAACGTGTCGGTCATCAGCAAGTGGGTCCGGGCTGTAGCACTGGGCTAGCAGGACTCCGGTAAACCGGGCTGTAGCGGGCTAACAGGACTCCGGTACTCAAAGCGTGACATTTCCCCGAAGGGACAGACACAGGAACGAAGAAGGACACATGCCGGCCAGCCTAAGTGTTCCAGAGCAGTAGCAAGCTACCATGGCTCAGCGGTAACACTAGGAGACATTTCCCGGTAAGAGAGGCTACTAAAGATAAACAACTAGATGGTCAGATCCCACACATACCAAGCATTTCAATCATACACACAATATGCTCGATATGTGCAAATACAACGAAGCATCACAACATGACTCTATGACACAAGTACTTTATTTAAGGCTCAGGGAGCCATACATAACATACACAAAGGTACGGGTCTCACGACCCAACATACAAGTCATACAGTCATACAAGCCAACAGCGGAAGTACTTTGTCTGGGTACAGACAACTAGTAAAATAAAAGAGGCTTGGAAGCCTAACTATACTACGTGGTCCATCACAAGCTCAGGGTCACCACCTGGGTCTTTAGCCTACTCGTTGATGTCAACGTCTACATAGAACCCATCAGAAGGGGTTGCAGCGTCTTCTGTAAAAATGTAGATTATAGCAACATGAGTACAAAGGTACTCAGCAAGACTTACATCAGATCCTACATACATGCATAGTATCAAGAAGGGTTGGTGGAGTTATTGCAGCAAGCCAGCTTTGACCCTTGGCTAGGCTATCCTACGATACTCCAACTTGAAATAGTTTTGCGCACACGAGTCCGCTATTCACCACTTCAATACACTACCGAGGATCCACCTCCGTCTTCCTACGGAAGAGCCATCCTCGGCACTCACACTTATCTTGAGGCTTTTAATAGTATCCATTTACTTGTCTATGAACTGTATAGGCAACCAAGTAGTCCTTTACCGCGGACGCGGCTATTCGAATAGATCATGTTAACCCTGCAGGGGTGTACTTCTTCATACATGTTTCCACCACTTAGCGTCTGCACACGACATGTGCTCGGCAGACTTCAAGCGAAAGCCGACGTGGGTGTAGACCACGACCTACCTAAACACTTAAGCCTCTAGTCCAGGTTTATCGCCTATTCAGGTTCCATCCGCAGGGAGTCCGGCCGAGGTTTCCCATACGGCCCCGAACGATGTGAACAGGGTTCCCGAGATACCTAACGGGTATTCGGTACACCCGGCCACGTACCTACCGCATCACAGCCCACCCCTACGGTCAGCGCTGTCCACGGCCTCCAGTAGGCTACAAACACCAGAAACTACTTGCAACTCCTGGACAGAGAGCTAGGGTGAATAAGAAGTCGAGCGGGGTCATATTTCAGGGCCCAATGTATGGTAGTAGCTGATTCTTAGATCACACATACAGATCTCAGTGCTTAAGGTCGGCTTCAATGAAACAACCCACCCTGTACTCCTACATGGCCTCTCATCGATACCTTTACCAAATCGTGTTCACCACACCACTCTCATTACCGACGTAATCATTTCACTCTAGCCCATCACCCAGATGAACCAGACCTGACACGACTCTAAGCATAGCAGGCATAGCAAGGTAGGAACAACACAAACATATGGCTCAATCAACTCCTACACATGCTAGTGGGTTTCATCTAGTTACTGTGGCAATGACAGGTCATGCAGAGGAAATGGGTTCAACTACCGTAGCACACAGCAGTTTGAATCGCGTTGTCTTAATGCAGTAAAAGAGAGCAGGAGCGAGAACATGGGATTGTATCGATATGATCAAATGGTTGGTTGCTTGCCTGATGGTTCGTTGCACGGATACGGTTCTTCGCTAGGGTAATCAGGGTACTCTTCGGGGACGGAACCTGCCGCAGAGAGCACCGATACACAACATTACCAAACAATATGCAACAATATGATGCATGCATGAAACATGGCAATATGAGTGTGTTGGGCTAATGCAACTAAAACCAGAAGGGTTTGAGCAAATTTGAATCAAAGATTCAAATTTCAAATTCAAATATGGCCTTTTAAAGTGCTTTTCCTTGTTCTGATTAAAACATCAATTTAACTTGTTTGATCATGCATGAAAATAGTACAGATGGATAGATTGGATTTTTCTGATCATTTTTCATATATAATTTGTCCAATTTGGAGTTACAGAATAAAAGTTATGAATTTTTGAAGTTTAAATAATATTCTGGAATTTCCTGATTTAATTTAAATCCAGAAATTCAATTACTGCGTCAGCCTGACGTCAGTGTGACGTCAGCAGGTCAACGGAACTGGTCCAGGTCAAACCTGACAGTGGGTCCCGCATGTCAGGGTGATTATTTTAATTAAAACTTAATTAAAACTAATCCTGTTTAATTAACAGGGCTGGGCCCCACCTGTCATTGACTCAGGGGAGTCAACTAGGGCCCACCCGTGGTCAAAGTCAAAGTCGCCTGCCGGCGTTTAGTCGCCGGCGAGCCCGACGCGGCGGCGGGAGTGGTTTTGGCCATTTCGGCCACCAAATGGACCGCGGAGGCCACCGGAGTGGAGCTGAGGGCAACCCGCAGCTCTTGGCGGAGTCCGTTGGGGTCGGGGTGGCCGGAGTCGACGCCGGCGACGACTTTGGCGGCCACCGAGGTTCGGTCGGAGGTGAACTTGGTGCTAGAGGGTTCGGTGAGGCTCGTGGAGTGGCTAGCTAGGTGCTGTGGAACGCGGTGAGCAAGATGGACACCATCTTGTGGCCGGAGGATGACCGGGAGCACGTCGGCGACGAGCTCCACGGCGGTGGGTGCGGTTGAGCTCCGGGAGGTTGCTACACGGCTCGGGAGCAAGAACGGAAGGGAGGGGGAGATGGCTAAGCTCACAGTGAGTGCGACGGAGTCCTTGGTGCGGCCGGAGATGGACCGGAGCGACGACGGCGTTGAAGGGGATCTCCGGCGACGGTGAGCTCGGGCGAGGTCGGTGCGGTGGTCTCGGGCGTTGCGAGCGCTCGGGGCTCGGCTGCTCGATGAAGTGGACAGCGGCGGAGCTCCTGGACACGGTGAGACGGCGTGGGGTGGTCGGAGGGCGTGGCTACGGCGAGGGGGTGGCGGCGATGGCGTCGGCCATGGCTGGGGCGTGCGAGGGGGAGGAGCTGGAGAGGAGAGGGGGTGTCTGGGGGGTTCGGGGGAGAGAGAGAGGCCGATCCACGTCGTCACCTGGCGAGGGGAGCGGCGAGGCGGCGAGCAGGTGCGTGGCGCACGCCGCGGTCGCCGTCGGGCACCTGCCTGCCTGCCTGGCCGGCAAGCAGCTCGCTGGAGCGGTGCTGGGCTGGGCCGGCAGGTGGGCTGGCTAGTGGGCCTGCGGTGGCGCCAGGTAGGGTTTTTCAATTTTTTTTCTATTTCTGTTTTTATTTAATATATCTGCAACTTTGTTGAATTAAATAAAATACCTAGGCAACTCCAAAAATCACCAAACTATTCCTGGCCCATAGTTGGATTATTTCCAACATGAAACATTTTAGTTTGGGGATATTTGAGCATTTAAATATTTTATATTATTTTAAATGCCCAAATTCAAATATTTATGATTTAATTCAAAAACCCTAGGATGGCCTAGGAAAATGTGCACCATTTTTGGCAGAGGTTCTGAACCAAGACAAAAATAATGGGCATTTTAGAAGGGCATTTCAGGTTCATTGAAAATTATTTTAGTAAACCCTAGTTGGTTTCAGAGGGGACTGGGGGTTCTGTCATCCCCATTTCAGGTTTCTGATGAAAGAGTAAACATGATGCAACACTCTAATGCATGACTAGCTAGGTTGTGACAACTCACCCCCACTCAAAAGAATCTCGTCCCGAGATTTGGGTTCTTCCGAGAAGAAGGCGGGATATTCAAGTCGAAGACGATCCTCCCTTTCCCAAGTTGCTTCATCCTCAGAATGGTGCGACCACTGAACCTTGAGAAACTTGATATTATGACGTCGCGTGGTACGTTCAGCTTGATCGAGGATACGAATGGGGTATTCTCGATATGTAAGATTATCTTGGAGATCAAGCGTTTCGTGGTCCACTTCACGGATAGGATCCGAGAAGCAACGCCTGAGTTGGGAAACGTGGAAGACATCGTGAACTCTGGAGAGGTGCGGAGGTAGTTCCAGCTGGTAGGCAACTTCTCCTCGTTTGGCAAGAATGCGAAAAGGTCCAATGTAACAAGGAGCCAATTTGCCTTTGATACCGAAACGATGGGTTCCCTTCAGAGGGGTGACCCGAAGATAAACCTTCTCGTCAACCTTGAAAGTCATAGCCTTATGTTTTCGGTCATATTGACTCTTTTGACGGGATTGGGCTGTTTTCAACTTTTCACGAACGATACGAACTTGTTCTTCTGCTTCCTGAATCATATCCGGGCCAAAGAATTGTCTTTCCCCGGTCTCTGACCAGTTAAGGGGTGTTCGACATCGTCGTCCATAGAGAACTTCAAAAGGGGCTTTACCCAAGCTAGATTGATAGCTGTTGTTGTAAGCGAATTCGGCAAATGGAAGGCACTTCTCCCTGTCCATTCCGAACGAGATAACAGAGGCTCGAAGCATGTCTTCTAGAATTTGGTTGACACGTTCCACTTGACCACTTGACTGAGGGTGGAAAGCGGTGCTAAAGGAGAGACGGGTTCCCATCGCATTTTGGAAACTTTCCCAAAATCGAGAGGTGAAAAGACTTCCTCGATCCGAATTGATTTCCAAGGGAACACCATGGAGGGACACTATTCGGGAGATGTATAAGTCTGCCAGCTGACTAGCGGTTATACTCTCACGAACAGGTAAGAAATGAGCTACTTTGGAAAGACGATCGACCACGACGAAGATAGCATTATTCCCCCTCTTGGTCCTGGGAAAACCGGTAATAAAATCCATTCAGGAATAGCTAAGGGTTGAAGGGTGCCAGCAGGCCGTTGATGCTCTGCTTTTACACGACGGCAGACGTCGCAATTGGCAATATACTGAGCAATTTCTCTCTTCATCCTAGTCCACCAGAACCTCTGGCGTAGGTCCTGATACATTTTAGTACTACCGGGATGAATAGTGAGAGGAGATTCATGAGCTTCTTTAAGGATCAACTGCCGTAGATGCTGGTTCTTGGGAACCACTAGACGGTTCTCAAAGTACACAACACCATGATCATTTGTGGAGAAACAACTAGCACCTCCGCTAGCAATGTTCTCTTTGATTTTAGATATTCCCTTATCTCGCTTTTGGGCAGCGATGATTTGATCCGTAAGAGTAGGTTTTGCCACCAAGGTGGAAAGAAAACCTTGAGGTACAATGTGAAGGTTAAGCTTCCGAAATTCATCATGGAGAAGCGGTTGACTTTGTTGTAACATCAGGTTGTTACAATAAGATTTACGACTTAGCGCATCAGCCATGACGTTGGCTTTCCCTGGGGTGTAGGTTATTCCTAAGTCGAAGTCTGTGATCAATTCAACCCAACGTCTTTGCCTGAGATTCAAATCCGGTTGGGTGAAAATATACTTCAGACTTTGGTGATCAGTGAATATTTCGCAACGATTACCGAGGAGGTAATGTCGCCAGGTCTTAAGTGCATAGACTACGGCTGCAAGCTCTAGATCATGAGTGGGATAATTCTCCTCATGTGGGTGCAATTGCCGTGAAGCGTAAGCAATTACGTGTCGATCTTGCATGAGAATGCAACCTAGTCCTTGTCGCGAGGCGTCGCAGTAGATAACAAAGTCCTTGGAGAAGTCTGGCGGTACCAGTACGGGAGCAGAGGTCAGGCGTCTTTTCAGTTCCTGAAAGCTGTGCTCACATTGTGGAGTCCATTCGAACTTCTTATCTTTCTTGAGGAGTTCGGTTAGAGGTTTAGCAACTTTGGAGAAGTTCTCGACAAAGCGACGACAATAGCTTGCTAAGCCCAGAAAACTCCGAACTTGCTTGACCGATTCGGGTGGAGTCCAATCAAGGATGGCTTGAACTCGCTCAGGGTTAACAGCAATACCTTTACCAGATATTACATGACCCAGATAGGTCACTTCTGACAACCAGAATTCACATTTAGAAAATTTGGCATAAAGGCGATGCTCTCGAAGTTTCTTCAACACTAGCCTTAGATGCTCGGCATGTTCTTCCTCGTTCTTGGAGTAGATGAGTATATCATCGAGATAAACTACGACGAATTTATCCAAATACTCCATGAAGATTGAGTTCATTAATCGAGAAAAGGTGGCTGGAGCGTTGGTTAAACCGAAGGACATGACGGTGTACTCGTATTGGCCATAACGAGTAACAAAGGCCGTTTTAGGAATGTCCCCGTTTCTGATTTTGATTTGATGGTAGCCCAACCTCAAATCCATCTTGGAGAAGACTGAGGATCCAGCGAGCTGATCATACAGGTCGTTGATCCTGGGAAGTGGATATTTGTTCTTGATTGTGGCCAAATTGACAGGTCGGTAATCTACAACCATCCGGTCCGTACCATCCTTTTTCTTAACGAACAGGACGGGGCAAGCCCACGGAGATGAACTAGGGCGGATGAAACCCCTTTTCAAGGATTCATCGAGTTGTTTCTTAAGCTCGGCTAGTTCTAGGGGTGCCATCTTATAAGGTCTTCTAGCAATCGGAACGGTTCCGGGGATGAGGTCGATTACGAACTCAACATCCCTGTTAGGTGGAACACCTGGCAATTCCTCTGGAAAAACATCCGGGAAGTCACGGACTACCGGAACGTCCTCAAGGTCTGGCAAAGGGCTGGCGTTAAGAGAATATAATTGTCGCTTGGCTATTCGGGTCAAGACATTGACTATCTTCCCCGAAGGATGGGTGAGTTGAACAGTCCTAGAGAAGCAATCAATTTGGGCATGATGGGCTGACATCCAGTCCATACCCAGAATGACATTAATATCTGAAGATTTAAGGGCTATCAAAGATGCAAGGAAAACAAGTCTGTCGACTTGGATCTCATTTCCATAACTTACCCTAGAGGTCTGCCATCTAGACCCAGGGGTAGAGATTTCCATAGTGGATGGCAAGTCACAGAATGCAACGTTATGCAAACGAGCATAATTTTCAGATATAAAAGAATGAGAGGCTCCTGTATCGAAAAGAACAGATGCCGGGTGGCAATTAACAAGAAGCGTACCGAGAACGACGTTGGGGTCCTCTTGAGCTTCTTCGGCAGAGATACAGTTGACATGGCCACGTGAAGCGGTGACCGGTTTGGCATGGAACACCTTCCCTGTCGGCTTGCCACGGCCAACAGCTTTAGCAGATTGATTGGGGTTGGTCTGGGGGCACTCACGCATATAATGACCAGATTCCCCACACTTGAAACAAGTCACGGAACTGGTACGTGGAGGAGCATTATTGGTTGGACCCCCATAGGGCTTGGCCGGTGCAGACTGTTGAACAGGGCGAGGCGCCTGGAAAGATGGCCTCGGTGTGAACCTAGGTGGCAGGGCGGTATTGGGTACCCACACGCGGCGCTTCTGAGGACCAGCACCGGATGAGGAACCCATATCACGTCCATGCTTGCGTGTTGCGTCATAATCAGTCTGACCAGTTTCAGCACTGATGGCTTTATTGACAAGTTTCGAAAAAGATGTGCACTCATGCAGACGGAGGTCGCGGCGAAGCTCAGGACTAAGGCCCTTTCGGAACCTTGCTTGCTTCTTGGCGTCAGTAGAAACTTCCTCAGTTGCATATCGTGCGAGATTACCAAACTCTCTGCTATAGGCATCCACAGAAAGTCGGCCTTGGGTGAAACTGCAAAATTCTTCACGTTTACGGTCCATGAGACCCTCCGGAATATGATGTTCACGGAAAGCCTCGCTGAACTCAGCCCAAGTAGTGACATGGCCCGCTGGGCGCATGGCTCCATAATTCTCCCACCATAGACTGGCGGGGCCTTCAAGATGATATGCAGCAAAGGTGACCTTGTCAGCCTCCGCTACCAACGCAGAACGCAGTTTGTGAGAGATACTGCGAAGCCAGTCATCGGCGTCGAGAGGCTCGACGGAGTGGTGGAACGTGGGTGGATGCAATTTGATAAAATCACTGAGTGACACCACGTTAGCCCTCTGATGGTGTGCTGTATTCTGTTCTATACGCTCCAACAAACGGTTTGTCTCCCGTTTGTTTCTCTCAGCTTCCATCATCACCTCGGCTAGTGAAGGAGGATGAGGCAGATTTTCATTCCTGGCTTCACTGCCTTCGGCCTGCTCTTGGGAAGCAGGATTAGCGCGCGTGTTGACCATCCTAGGTAAACAAGACAATGATTTAGTCAGAATGATGAAATTCCGACATGGCATACATAATGTAAGAAATAACTCGGAATGCAAGATGATCATCCGTATGACATGGTAGATACAGAAACTGCTTCTTTATTCCATCGTCATACACACCATACAAGGTTTAGTACAAGACCAAACAAAGTACTATTACGGTGAGAAAAGGATTACATCTCATCGGAGGCATTCCAAGCTCCTATACATTATTTTTCTACACCTCCGGAAGGAGTACAAACTAGGTCATATCCCACGAGTCACGCAGGACGATAGACGACACAGCTAGTGCGAACTAGTGATACTACTACTAACTCAGACCGATCCGTAGTAGTCCTCGTAGAAGTCACCTCCATAGCCTGGAAGCTCAACATGTTCATCCGGAAACAGACGATCTCGCGGAGCTTGTGGACCATAGGGGCTAGGATGAGGTCGTGGACCAACAAACGGTGGCCTGCGGGGACCGCGAGGTGGGGTGATGCCTCCTACATCACGCCAAACCATCACGTCTGGCAGAGCAGATCTCACAGGATAGAGATCGCACATATCTGAATATCCAGCTTGCACCGCCGGTGCGAACCGAGTCAAAGTGGCCCAGTGATCAGCACGGGTATTGAAGAGCTCTAACCTTAAGGCCCGATTTTCACGGTCCTTATCCTCGAGCATCTCAGCAGTGGTGCGAGTCCGTGAATCCTCCTGAGTGGAGTCAGCATAGATAGCCTGGAGATACCCTTGTGCTCCCGGAAGTGATCCTGGCATATACCGGAAGTCAGAGTCCCGAAATAACCCAGATCTGACTCGCATAATGGTCATCATAGAGTAGGCGGCATCCTGCACAGCCATCTCAATAGTAACCCCGAGTCCATAGGAGCAGTGAAGAGGCTCGGTGGATCCAGGATAAGATGGAAATATCCTGACAGTGCAGAGATACTGGCTTTGATTAAAATCTCGGAATTGCTCTTCGACCGTGTACTCAGGATACCAGTGGTATCCAGCCTCAGTCATTACCCTGACCAACTTAGCAGTATGGCCGGGTACATCTAGGCATCGAGTTAGGCGAACCACTTGATTGGGGTCGCGAGTGGCCATCTGAAAGCACAATTATAATGCAAAGGCATTAGAATTTCTAGCAAAATTTCGGCAGCATAACAGCTGTAAATGCTCAAAAAGGATTTTGAGACATTTGACAAAGGATTTCGTACACACTCAACATCATCATATCAAGTTCTGAAACCATTCCAACAACATAATGTGGTAGTAGAACTGAACTAGGCTGATAACCATCAAACTTATAAGGTACTACTGATTAGTAACACGTGAACCTGATAGAGAGAACAGATCCTAATTCCTTAACCCCCGGTGGAAGAATGGACTGACTCAGATCAGAAAGTCATAAGGTATAAGGAGTAAAAGAGCCTTACGTTCCAACCCACAAACAATTCCCCTACATATAACTAAAGAATTTCTAGACTCAACATCGACCAGTTTGGCTTGGAGAACCTACAGGCAGTCCGGCTCTGATGCCAACGCTGTCAGGACCCCGACTCGATGTCACATCGATCTAGCTGGTAACACCTCATATCACTTTGCGGCCTCACGCACGGTATCCCCACGGGTGTCGTCTTACCTTTTCCCGGGACCGTTTGCGCCTTTTGGCTCACGTATATGATAGTGTCGCTAGCATCCATATGATAAAGAGCCCGGGCTGACATGACTAGTCGTAAACCCAAAGTGGCACAGACTTACAGGGACAGGCATCCATGACCCAGCTTCGAACGTGTCGGTCATCAGCAAGTGGGTCCGGGCTGTAGCACTGGGCTAGCAGGACTCCGGTAAACCGGGCTGTAGCGGGCTAACAGGACTCCGGTACTCAAAGCGTGACATTTCCCCGAAGGGACAGACACAGGAACGAAGAAGGACACATGCCGGCCAGCCTAAGTGTTCCGGAGCAGTAGCAAGCTACCATGGCTCAGCGGTAACACTAGGAGACATTTCCCGGTAAGAGAGGCTACTAAAGATAAACAACTAGATGGTCAGATCCCACACATACCAAGCATTTCAATCATACACACAATATGCTCGATATGTGCAAATACAACGAAGCATCACAACATGACTCTATGACACAAGTACTTTATTTAAGGCTCAGGGAGCCATACATAACATACACAAAGGTACGGGTCTCACGACCCAACATACAAGTCATACAGTCATACAAGCCAACAACGGAAGTACTTTGTCTGGGTACAGACAACTAGTAAAATAAAAGAGGCTTGGAAGCCTAACTATACTACGTGGTCCATCACAAGCTCAGGGTCACCACCTGGGTCTTTAGCCTACTCGTTGATGTCAACGTCTACATAGAACCCATCAGAAGGGGTTGCAGCGTCTTCTGTAAAAATGTAGATTATAGCAACATGAGTACAAAGGTACTCAGCAAGACTTACATCAGATCCTACATACATGCATAGTATCAAGAAGGGTTGGTGGAGTTATTGCAGCAAGCCAGCTTTGACCCTTGGCTAGGCTATCCTACGATACTCCAACTTGAAATAGTTTTGCGCACACGAGTCCGCTATTCACCACTTCAATACACTACCGAGGATCCACCTCCGTCTTCCTACGGAAGAGCCATCCTCGGCACTCACACTTATCTTGAGGCTTTTAATAGTATCCATTTACTTGTCTATGAACTGTATAGGCAACCAAGTAGTCCTTTACCGCGGACGCGGCTATTCGAATAGATCATGTTAACCCTGCAGGGGTGTACTTCGTCATACATGTTTCCACCACTTAGCGTCTGCACACGACATGTGCTCGGCAGACTTCAAGCGAAAGCCGACGTGGGTGTAGACCACGACCTACCTAAACACTTAAGCCTCTAGTCCAGGTTTATCGCCTATTCAGGTTCCATCCGCAGGGAGTCCGGCCGAGGTTTCCCATACGGCCCCGAACGATGTGAACAGGGTTCCCGAGATACCTAACGGGTATTCGGTACACCCGGCCACGTACCTACCGCATCACAGCCCACCCCTACGGTCAGCGCTGTCCACGGCCTCCAGTAGGCTACAAACACCAGAAACTACTTGCAACTCCTGGACAGAGAGCTAGGGTGAATAAGAAGTCGAGCGGGGTCATATTTCAGGGCCCAATGCATGGTAGTAGCTGTATCTTAAATCACGCATACAGATCTCAGTGCTTATGGTCGGGTTCAATGAAACAACCCACCATGTACTCCTACATGGCCTCTCATCGATACCTTTACCAAATCGTGTTCACCACACCACTCTCATTACCGACATAATCATTTCACTCTAGCCCATCACCCAGATGAACCAGACCTGACACGACTCTAAGCATAGCAGGCATAGCAAGGTAGGAACAACACATACATATGGCTCAATCAACTCCTACACATGCTAGTGGGTTTCATCTAGTTACTGTGGCAATGACAGGTCATGCAGAGGAAATGGGTTCAACTACCGTAGCACACAGCAGTTTGAATCGCGTTGTCTTAATGCAGTAAAAGAGAGCAGGAGCGAGAACATGGGATTGTATCGATATGATCAAATGGTTGGTTGCTTGCCTGATGGTTCGTTGCACGGATACGGTTCTTCGCTAGGGTAATCAGGGTACTCTTCGGGGACGGAACCTGCCGCAGAGAGCACCGATACACAACATTACCAAACAATATGCAACAATATGATGCATGCATGAAACATGGCAATATGAGTGTGTTGGGCTAATGCAACTAAAACCAGAAGGGTTTGAGCAAATTTGAATCAAAGATTCAAATTTCAAATTCAAATATGGCCTTTTAAAGTGCTTTTCCTTGTTCTGATTAAAACATCAATTTAACTTGTTTGATCATGCATGAAAATAGTACAGATGGATAGATTGGATTTTTCTGATCATTTTTCATATATAATTTGTCCAATTTGGAGTTACAGAATAAAAGTTATGAATTTTTGAAGTTTAAATAATATTCTGGAATTTCCTGATTTAATTTAAATCCAGAAATTCAATTACTGCGTCAGCCTGACGTCAGTGTGACGTCAGCAGGTCAACGGAACTGGTCCAGGTCAAACCTGATAGTGGGTCCCGCATGTCAGGGTGATTATTATAATTAAAACTTAATTAAAACTAATCCTGTTTAATTAACAGGGCTGGGCCCCACCTGTCATTGACTCAGGGGAGTCAACTAGGGCCCACCCGTGGTCAAAGTCAAAGTCGCCTGCCGGCGTTTAGTCGCCGGCGAGCCCGACGCGGCGGCGGGAGTGGTTTTGGCCATTTCGGCCACCAAATGGACCGCGGAGGCCACCGGAGTGGAGCTGAGGGCAACCCGCAGCTCTTGGCGGAGTCCGTTGGGGTCGGGGTGGCCGGAGTCGACGCCGGCGACGACTTTGGCGGCCACCGAGGTTCGGTCGGAGGTGAACTTGGTGCTAGAGGGTTCGGTGAGGCTTGTGGAGTGGCTAGCTAGGTGCTGTGGAACGCGGTGAGCAAGATGGACACCATCTTGTGGCCGGAGGATGACCGGGAGCACGTCGGCGACGAGCTCCACGGTGGTGGGTGCGGTTGAGCTCCGGGATGTTGCTACACGGCTCGGGAGCAAGAACGGAAGGGAGGGGGAGATGGCTAAGCTCACAGTGAGTGCGACGGAGTCCTTGGTGCGGCCGGAGATGGACCGGAGCGACGACGGCGTTGAAGGGGATCTCCGGCGACGGTGAGCTCGGGCGAGGTCGGTGCGGTGGTCTCGGGCGTTGCGAGCGCTCGGGGCTCGGCTGCTCGATGAAGTGGACAGCGGCGGAGCTCCTGGACACGGTGAGACGGCGTGGGGTGGTCGGAGGGCGTGGCTACGGCGAGGGGGTGGCGGCGATGGCGTCGGCCATGGCTGGGGCGTGCGAGGGGGAGGAGCTGGAGAGGAGAGGGGGTGTCTGGGGGGTTCGGGGGAGAGAGAGAGGCCGATCCACGTCGTCACCTGGCGAGGGGAGCGGCGAGGCGGCGAGCAGGTGCGTGGCGCACGCCGCGGTCGCCGTCGGGCACCTGCCTGCCTGCCTGGCCGGCAAGCAGCTCGCTGGAGCGGTGCTGGGCTGGGCCGGCAGGTGGGCTGGCTAGTGGGCCTGCGGTGGCGCCAGGTAGGGTTTTTCCCTTTTTTTTCTATTTCTGTTTTTATTTAATATATCTGCAACTTTGTTGAATTAAATAAAATACCTAGGCAACTCCAAAAATCACCAAACTATTCCTGGCCCATAGTTGGATTATTTCCAACATGAAACATTTTAGTTTGGGGATATTTGAGCATTTAAATATTTTATATTATTTTAAATGCCCAAATTCAAATATTTATGATTTAATTCAAAAACCCTAGGATGGCCTAGGAAAATGTGCACCATTTTTGGCAGAGGTTCTGAACCAAGACAAAAATGATGGGCATTTTAGAAGGGCATTTCAGGTTCATTGAAAATTATTTTAGTAAACCCTAGTTGGTTTCAGAGGGGACTGGGGGTTCTGTCATCCCCATTTCAAGTTTCTGATGAAAGAGTAAACATGATGCAACACTCTAATGCATGACTAGCTAGGTTGTGACAAGGTGCACCGTCGTTCGGAGACCTGTTCTGGACGGGAACCCTCTTCCTCCCCAGCGAGCGTAGCCAGCCCGGCATGCCCGATGGCGCTTGCCACGATATGCTGCAAGGCGTCACCAACGCCTGCGCAGCGAGCAACCTCGCCGATCTCCTTGGCGACACCCACATCTCCGACGAGCCCACCTCCGACGTGGGCACCGACCACCTCGTCAACCTCCTCGGCCAGATCCACGTCTCCAGCGAGCCTGCTGTGGATTTGGAGTCTGTTGGCTCCACCGATCCGATGCCTGTCGACTCCGACACGGCCTCGCTCGACGCTTTCCCCACCAACGTCATGATCTACAATGACCCGCTTCCCCGAGCTGACGGCTGTGACGGTGCCATCACCGAGGTGATGGTCATCAGCCACGGCGGCGCTTCTGGCGAGAACGCCGTCGACGCCCCGCATGCGGCGATCCACGACCTGTCCGTTCCCCTCCCGGCCGATGCCGGCGCCGAAGCACTGGAGGGTCGCCGCCTCGCCCTCCTCGCAGAGGGCCAGAAGTTAGCTTCCATGAGACGCCTCACTGAGGCCCACCAGCGCGAAGTCGACCGCGCCGCCTTTGGCACGCCACCTCCTGCCGGGCCAAGCCAAGCAGGCGTTGTCAGACAGCACGGCGCTGCCATCGCCGACATGCTAGGAGTTGACCGCCCAGTCTACACCACTCCACTCGAGAACCTGCGCGCCGCCCAGGTGGCCGTAGACGAGCTGGATGGACTGGGGGCCAAAGAACTCCCCCTCATGACCAGACGCATCCAGCAGCTAATCGATGCAGCCGCACAGCGGCACGAAGCCGGCGCCCACGCGGAAAGCCCTCCCCCGCGCCGAGAGCACGGCGCGACGTCCCGGACGCCCACTGCGGGTAAAACCCGCGCACAACACAAGAAAGAACCGGCTGCCAGCCGAAGCCGAACTTGGATCTCCATCGAGCGAGACGCAGAAGGCCGCCCCCGAGCCGTGGAGTGGCGGGCCAACCTGCCTCCGCCTTCGCCTAGTGGGGAGAGATATCTCACCCCGCCGCCTGTCACGCATCCGACTCTCAGCGGCCGACTAGGTCGCCGCGAAGGAGTCGGCGAGAACGACGCCCGCCACCGGATCGACCGCCTAGCGCGACCCCTGGCGCTAGAAGAAGAAGATGATGTCAGCCCACCTTGCTTCAGCCCCCGCATCCGCGACGAGCCTTTTCCCAAAGGGTTCTCGCTCCCAAGAGACACGCCCAAGTACAACGGCTCCGTCAAGCCAGAAGATTGGTTGATCGACTACTCCATAGCGGTTCGCATAGCAAACGGCAACAGGCGCGTTGCCGTGAAGTACGTGCCCCTCATGCTGCAGGGCACGGCGTGGACCTGGCTCAACAGCCTCAAGCCATACAGCATCAACAGCTGGCTAGACTTCACAGAAGCCTTCGTCCGCAACTTCACCAGCACTTACAAGCGGGCTCCCAAGCCGAGACAGCTCTCCTTGTGCGTGCAAGGCCCCGCTGAATCCACTCATGACTACCTCACGCGTTGGCCGAGCTCCGCAACTACTGCGAAGGGGTGCACGAGGTGCAGCCATAGAAGACTTCACTGCTGGGTGCCGAGAAGGCACCCTCCTCAAACACAAGCTCCTCTGCGACGAGCCGACTACCCTCGACGAGCTTCTGGTCATAGCGGACAAGTACGCCACCGCCAACTCCTCAATGAAGACCGAGCTCCGGGTAGACGCGTCCGGGAAGGTACTCAACCCGGCGCCCAAGACGCCGGCCGGGGACTCTGGCCGACGCCCGTACCAGAACGACCACAAGCGCAAGGGCCCCATGCCGCCTTCCACCAATCGGCAGGTGGCCACAGTCGAGGGCGAGTAGCCCGAAGGGCGGCCCGCACCCAAGAAGCAGAAAGGCGGCAGGCCGGCTTGGCAGCTGGCCTTCTCCTACGAGCAGGCTCTCGATGCCCCATGCAAGTTCCACAGCGGCACGAAGCCATCCAACCACACAACCCGGAAGTGCCACTGGCTCACACGGATTTCCAAAGGCGAAGGGCTTGTGCCGCCTCCGCCTACTGGTCAGCCGCCTCCGGCTCCACAACAGCCGGCCGCTCGGCCAGCAGTCGGAGCCGTGCATGACGAGTTCCCCGACGAGCATGCCGCCTATGTCATCTTCACAAGCCAGCCCAAAGACCGGCACAGCAGGCGCCAAGAGCACCAAGAAGCCAACACGGTCGCTACCAACCCCTCCGAGCACATGCACTGGTCAGAAAAGCCTGTCAGTAGGAGCCCGGCCGACCACCCAGAGGTGATGCCATCTCCCGGCTCTTATGCGTTGGTTCTGGATGCCACCATTGCAATGCACAGACGCGCCGCCCGTTTCTCCCGCGTACTGATAGACGCCGGGAGCAGCATCAACATCCTGTACCATGACACCCTGGAGAAGCTGAACGTCAAAATGAAGCAACTCATGCCTACTCGGACTGTGTTCCATGGCATTGTAACCGGCCTGTCTTGCGCCCCCATTGGCAAGATCAAGATTGATTTCCTCTTTGGGGACAAGGATCATTTTCGCTGGGAAGCGATCTGGTTTGAAGTGGTGGACCTTGAGAGCCCCTACCATGCACTGTTTGGCTGTCCTGCCTTGGCCAAGTTCATGGCTGTCCCCCACTATGCTTACCTCAAGATGAAGATGTCGAGCACCTAGGGCATCATCACCATAGCCGGCGATTACAAGAAATCCTCCGAGTGCGCAGCAGCCAGCAGCCGGCTGGCCGAGTCCCTTGTGATTGCCGAAGAAAAGAAGATGTTGGACCGAGTCGTGGCCATGGCCGGCAAGCAGCTGGCCCTGTACCCCGATCCCAAGGAGTGTGATGCTCAAGGTTCCTTCCAGTCGGCCAAGGACACAAACAAGATACCTCTTGACCCCGAGCACCCAGAAAGGTTTGCCGTCATTGGAGCAAACCTGAACAGCAAATAGGAAGGCGAGCTCGCCGACTTCCTCCATGAGAATCGGGACATCTTTGCATGGTCCCCCAAGGACATGCCGGGTGTTCCGAAGGAATTCGCCGAGCACAAGCTACACGTCCAAGAAGATGCCAAACCGGTCAAGCAGCCCCTCCGCCGACTGTCGGAGGAAAAGAGAAGGATTGTAGGAGAAGAGATAGCCCAGCTTCTGGCAGCCGGCTTCATTATGGAGGTTTTCTTTCTGGAGTGGCTCGCCAACCCGGTCCTCGTGTTGAAGAAGAACAACAAGTGGCGCATGTGTATAGACTACACGAGCCTCAACAAGGCCTGCCCCAAAGATCCTTTCGCCCTGCCAAGGATAGATCAAGTGATAGACTCCACAGCCGGATGCGAGCTGTTGAGTTTCTTGGATGCTTACTCAGGATACCACCAGATAAAGTTAGACCCGGCTGACCGCCTGAAGACCGCCTTCATCACGCCATTCGGAGCTTTCTGCTACCTGACTATGACATTCGGCTTGAGAAATGCTGGTGCCACTTTTCAGCATTGCATGCAAAAGTGCCTCCTAAAGCAGCACGGCAGAAATGCCCACGTCTACATAGACGACATTGTGGTGAAGATGGAGAAGCACGGCACCTTGCTGGAAGACCTCAAGGAAACATTTGAGAACCTGCGCCGGTTCCAGATCAAGCTCAACCCCGAGAAATGCGTGTTCGGAGTGCCAGCCGGCTAGCTTCTAGGCTTCCTGGTCTCCGAACGCGGCATCGAATGCAACCCAGGGAAGATCAAGGCCATTGAGAGAATGGCGATTCCCACCAAAACGCGAGACGTCCAAAAGTTTACCGGGTGCTTGGCCTCCCTGAACCGCTTCATCAGCTGGCTTGGAGAGAAAGCTCTCTCCCTCTACCACCTCATGAAGAATACCACTCACTTCGAGTGGAATGACCAAGCCGACCAAGCTTTTCGCGAGCTGAAGAAGATGCTGTCCACGCCGCCTGTCCTGGCGGCGCTGACTGAGAAAGAGCCCATGCTCCTTTACATTGCCGCAACCAGCCGGGTGGTCAGCACCGTCATCGTAGTTCAGCGCCCAGAAGAGGGCCGAGCCTAGCCGGTCCAGAGGCCAGTGTACTATTTGAGTGAGGTGTTGTCTACCTCGAAGCAGAACTAGCCGCACTACCAGAAGATGTGCTATGGCGTGTACTTCGCCGCCAAGAAGCTGAAGCCCTACTTTCAAGAGCACCCCATCACGGTCGTATGCACTGCCCCGCTTGCCGAGATCATAGGCAGCCGGGATGCATCCGGCCGGGTGGCGAAATGGGCCATCGAGCTAGCCCCTTACACGATCTTCTACCAGCCTCGCACCGCCATCAAGTCCCAAGCATTGGCCGGCTTCCTCGTCGACTGGGCCGAGACCCAGTACCTGCCGCCGGCTCCCGACTCCAGTCATTGGCGCATGCACTTCGACGGGTCCAAGATGCGCACCGGCTTGGGAGCCGTCGTCATCCTCACCTCCCCCAAAGACGACAAGCTCAGATACACCCTGCAAATTCACTTTGCCGCCTCCAACAACGTGGCCGAGTACGAGGCGCTCATACTTGGGCTCCGGCTTGCCAAAGAACTCGGCGTCCGCCGGATCCTGTGTTACGGTGACTCGGACTTGGTAGTCCAACAATCATCCGGCGACTGGGGTGCCAAGGACGCAAATATGGCAAGCTACCGCTTCCTCGTTCAGCAGATCAGCGGGTACTTTGAAGGATGCGAGTTCCTCCATGTACCACGAGCCGACAACGAGCCAGCAGATACCCTGGCTCGAATAGGCTCCACTCGGCAGGCCATACCAACTGGCGTCTCTCTGCAACGCCTCCTCAAGCCATCTATCAAGCCATCTCCAGAGTCCGATTCCATCTTCGTGCCGCCTAACCCCGACGCAGCCGGATCCGGCTTGAAGAACCAAGCAGGCGGCCCGGGGACTTTAATAGGCGGACCGGGGACTTCGATAGGCGGCCCGGGGACTTCAGTAGGCGGCTCGGGGACTTCCATAATTACACCCGACCCGGGGACTTCCGAACCCGGCTCGGGGACTGCACCAACACAACAGGCGACGGCCAACTCCAGCATTTCACCACCCAGCCCGCCTTCCCTAGTCGTTGTAGACGTGTTGGCAATAGAAGAAGTCACAGCTCCATCATGGGCCCAACCCATCCTCAACTTCCTGATAAACCAAGAACTGCCGGCTGACGAGACAGAGGCAAGACAAGTCCATCGCCGAGCCGGAGCATACACAATCGTCAACAGAGAGCTCGTCAGGCGTAGTGTCACTGGAGTCTTCCAGCGATGTGTCGAGCAAGAGAAGGGCATAGCAATCCTCAGAGACATCCACCAAGGCGAATGCGGCCACCATGCGGCCTCAAGATCACTCGTTGCCAAAGCTTTCCGCCATGGATTCTTTTGGCCGACTGCTTTGGACGACGCCAAGGAGTTAGTCAAACATTGCAAAGGATGCCAAGTGTTCAGCTCCAAGCAACACCTGCCGGCTTCGGCACTCAAGACCATTCCCCTCACTTGGCCCTTTGCCGTTTGGGGACTGGACATGGTGGGCCCATTCAAGACGGCGCGCGGCGGCATGACACATCTGCTTGTCGCTGTGGACAAATTCACCAAATGGATTGAAGCAAAGCAGATCAAGAAGCTGAATGGGACGACTGCCGTGACATTCATCGCAAATATTACAACTCGGTACGGCATGCCACACAGCATCATCACCGACAACGGCACGAATTTCGCCAAGGGAGCATTGGCACGTTTCTGCGCGACGCAAGGTATCCGACTGGACTTAGCGTCCATTGCCCAGCCGCAGTGAAACGGCCAAGTCGAGCGAGCCAACGGCTTGATCCCTTCCAGCATCAAGCCCTGACTGGTCGTGCCACCGAAGCGTTCGGCCAGCTGTTGGCTCGATGAGCTGCCGGCCGTCCTCTGGAGTCTGCGCACTACCCCAAACAAGTCAACTGGCTTCACTCCTTTCTTCCTCGTGTATGGTGCCGAGGCGGTCATCCCAACTGACATCGAGTTTGACTCGCCTCGGGTAACCATGTACACGGAGGCGGAGGCCAAGGAAGCATGAGAAGACAGCGTCGACCTGCTGAAAGAGAGCCGGCTGTTAGCCCTCAGCCGGTCCGCCATCTACCAGCAGGGTTTGCGCCGCTACCACAGTCGGAAGGTCAAGCCAAGATCTTTCCAAGAGGGCGACCTTGTGCTCCAGGTGATCCAGCGAACAGCCGGCCAGCACAAGCTCTCGGCCCCTTGTGAAGGCCCCTTTGTCATCAGCAGAGTGCTGGGAAACGACTCCTACTACCTGATCGACGCACAGAAGCCGAAGGCACGAAAGAGAGATGACTCCGGCAAGGACTCGGAACGACCATGGAATGCCAACCTCCTCCGAAGATTTTACAGTTGAAATGCAGTATGTATCATGCTACCTTTTGTACTAAGTATGAGACAATAGGCCCCTCGAGGAGAACTCGGGGACTGCCATCTTTTATCTATGAATGCAGAGTATCATGCTTATGGTTATGTCATTACATTCACTTTTTTGTCCGTCCGGCACCGGGTTCGACTAGTCGGCCCGGGGACTGGCCGACTTGAGTTATGTTAGAGGTCCTACCCGCGGTCAGACAAGTAGTGTGACGGCACCCAAGCCCTCTCTTGCCAAAAGCCGCAGTTCGACGAATTGGCTGTCCGGCTGGCAAGAGTTAAAGGTAGGAAAGGATGCCCACATGAAAAACGGCTAGGGACTAACGGACTAATATAACAAAAGCCGGTTTCCTCCCACCGCCGACCGACTACCAGAGTAGCCGGCCGGCCGGCTTCCATTCACCTTGCTACAATCTAAGAAAGCTCGAGTACTTGCCTTCCCCAAAAAATAGCCAAGTTCTTCCCTAGTCACAGACAGCAGAGCAGCTGTCGGCTGGGAAAGCAGCAGCCAAGGGAAGGCAGCAAAGGAAACAGCCTAAGGATAAAAACCATACGCGAATGGAAGCTAAACACATGCATGATTATATTTACACAAAAGACCTTTGAAAGGCTAGCATTCAACATAGTTTGAATACACCCCCAGTGGGTGGAACTGCGCAAGTTTAATAAAAATTGTTCAAAGAATAACAGGCAAGAAAAGCAAGGACGGCAGATTAAGCCAAGGGAACGATTGGCGAGTCGGGCAGGTCGGTAGAGACGGCAGTGCTGGCTGGAGGAGTGGCTGGCTGGCGAACCTCGGCATGATCACCACCTCCCGCAGAAGGCGCGCTAGCACGCACCTCGTTGCTGGAGGCATGATCAAGCTGAGGCTGGCTGGTCGCTTCACCGGCTGGCTCGACGTCTTCACCACCCTCTCCCTCTTCCCCTTCGCCCTCATTGCTGGAGGCAATCTCCTCTGCCGAGTCCTCACCCTCTGCCGGGTCCAGCCCGAACCATTCCTCCGGCTGGGCAACGCCGTCGTCATCTATCTTAGGAGCAAAGGCGCTGATGTCAGTGCACTCGGTGATCGTCGAGGCACGCTGAGCGATAGCCGGCCGCACCTCCTCCATCTCCTCGTCGGCTTCCAGCCGCCAGGTGCGCAGTTGTTCCAGGTTCAGCCCGGGATACCAGGCCCGGATGAACTCCAGCGCCCGCCCAGCACCAAGCCGGGCCGCCGATGCCTTCCAAGCCTCGAAGCGGCCAACCGCAAGCTCCAGCCAGTCGGCAGTCCGACTCGGGGTGCGGGGAATTGCCTCACTTGGCCAGAGGGCGGCCAGCACTTGTACCCCGGCGTGCCGAAGACGTCGGAGCATGCAGTGAGCCGGCTGCAGACGGGCTTGAATTGCCAAGAGCTGCTCCTCAAGAGAGCGGCCCGCATCCGGCGCAATTTCAACCCCCTCCTGCCGCCGTGCGTCGCGGTAGGCCTCGATAGCTTGGGTAGCGACAACAGAGTAGCCGTGAACGTAATCTGCGCAAAGAAGAAAGCGACAGCTCAAAATCAAAATGCATACCAGATGACAAAGGGCAGGCAAAGAAGCAAAGAAGAAAGCGGCCTACCATCGATCAAATCTTCAATTTGGCTATAGCCTTGGCTCAGCGCCTGTCTCTCCTCGGCCCAGCCCGCTGCATCGGTCTCATACTCGGCCTTGAGGGAGGCCTCACCGTCCAGCACAACCTTTAGGGCCGCCTTGTGGCTCTCCTCCTAGTCGGCCAATCTCTTGGCCAGACGATCGCGTTCCTGGGCCAGGGCATTGCACTCATTCTCTTTGGCACGGAGGGCAGACTGGGCTCCACCCAGCTGTTCCCTCAAGTCGGCATTGGCCCCTGAAGATATGAAGAAGAAGGGAAAAGTAATAAGAAAGGAGTCGTCGGGAAAAGATCCGACCCGACTGCTCAGCAGTCGGCCCGAATCTCGGGGACTACACCCAGTGGGTGTGCTGACATGCCCCCACTTGAGAATAGAGCAGAAAGAACTTACTCCGGCTCAGCGGTCTTCTGATTCAACTCCTGGGCCTGGGAGTTGAAAGCAGCTGCGTGGGAGTTATGATAATCCTGCAGAAAAGACACGAGATGCAAGTAAGGACAAAGCAGCAATCGAAATGTACCAAAAAGTTCCAAGCCGCCTGCTCAGCAGCCGACTCAGAACTCGGGGACTACACCCAGTGGGTGCGCTGACGTGCCCCCACGAAAGAAATCAGAAGCAATCAATGGCACGAAGGAGGACTCACCCGGATAGCTGTTCGAGACACAAGAAACTCCTGGGTGTACCGCTTCAGTGCGGTGGCCTGGGCCTGAAGCCGGCTCTAGATGTCCCGCGCCGCCATGTTCAGCACGCTCGTCCCGCCGCTTGGCGTCCATCCAGACGAGCTGTCGCTGGCCAGCTACGGGTCCTGGGCTGATGTGCCGGCGCCCGCCGACTTCTGCGGCCCCGGCACTGATGTCGCCCTCCCCGCGCGCCGACGAGACGGCGACGAGACCACAAGATCCGCCCCTACGGCCGGCTCGCCCTCATCCGGCTGCACGGGCGGCGCTTCAGGCCGGCTCCGTTGAGCCGTCCTAGTCGGCGGAAATGGCACCGCCTCCCTCTTCATCGCCGGCGGGTCTCGGTCGGCCTCCTCCGATGGGGGCACGGGGATGTCAGGGGCCGCGGCACGAAGGGGGATGATGAGCCGCGGAGGCTGATTCCGCAGGCCCTCCATTTCCGTCTCCTCGGTCGTGGCCTCCGCTTGGGCCTTGGCGGCCGCCTCGTCCCGCGCCTCCACCGACTTCTCCCTCACCTCTCGGACCGCCCTCCGCCTCCCGCTCCTCCCGCGCCTACTGCAAGTTCCGCTCCGTCGCCTCTAGGAGGTCGGCGCGGGGATCCACGCGGCGGGAGCTCGAAGACCCTCCCGTGTCCGACTACAGAGGCGGCAGAGGCCCGCACGAGAGAAAGCGGGGCCCTATTCGATAAGTTAAGAGGAAGACTTAGAAGAATTTCAACACAGAGAATGAAAAAAAAAAGAGGCGTAAGAGAAACAACACTTATGCCGAAACCGCCTGTGGCTGCTTCACCACCTTGCGGAAACGGGCCGCCTTCGCGGCCGCTTCGTCCCGCTTGGTCGCAGCAGTGGTGCCCCTGGGTTTCTTCAGCCGACTGCCGAAGTAGGTCGACGCGGCCCGGCGTTTCTGCGCACCGCCACGGGCAGCCGGCGCGGCAGATGGGACCGCACCTTGATGATCAAGCGCCGGCTGGCGGTGCGAAACAACTTCGACCTCGTCATCATCCGCCCAGTCCTTGAGGGCGGCCCCGAGCCCCGCGCCGCCTGCCTCGTCGCCTTCCCCTACGACGGCGTCTTCCATGGCGGCCACTCCTAGGTCCAGATCATCGACGTCATCCACCGTGCGGTCGGGGAGGAGCTGGCGCTCTACCCCTACGGCCCCGGCCGCCGGCGGAAGAAGGGGGTTCTACTGAAAACAAACCGGCTGATTAGAAGCCGGCCATCATGAAGCCGGCTACAAAAAAGGAAGAAAAACTTACCGCAGGTGGAGGGTTGGCGCGAGAATACGGCTCCTTGCCGTATCGCCAATCCTCAGCGAGCTTGCACTCGGAGATGTAGTTCACCATATAAGATACCTCGATGTGGGGCATCTCCCTGGTGCTCAGCCGGCACGGGTCGAAGCGGCCGCTCATCTGACAAATCATGTGAGGCCGGCCTTGGAGCGGAAGTACTCGGCGCTCCATGAAGGCGGCCACCAGGTCGGCTCCGGTCAGGCCCTCCGACTGGGTCATCACCCATAGCCGGGTAATAGTGGCGTTCCCGGCCTGAGACAGCGACCTGGCCCGGTAGCTCCACAAGGGTTGCCTCCCAGCCGGCGGGCCTGCTACGTAAGCCGACAGGTTGACGAAGGCACCTTGCTGGGCGACGTTCTTCATATAAAAATAGGACTTCTGCCAGAGCTTCACCGACTGGATCAGCGGGATGGACGGGAACGGATTGTTCTCGCACGTCCGCCTCATGGCGATGAAGGCTCCGCATGGGGCGGGCACGCCTGCGACAACGGTGCCGAGCTTGCACTGGAAGAATTCTCCCCAGAGCTCGAGAGTGGGGAGAACACCAAGAAAGCCCTCGCATACGGTGACGAAGGCCGACAGCAGCATCACCGCGCTGGGTGTGAGGTGATGCGGCTGGAGGCGGTAAAACTCAAGAAAAGAGCGAAGGAACCCGCTCGCCGGGAGGCCGAAGCCGCGCAGGCAGTGCGAGCGGAAGATTACCCGCTCGCCCTCCTCCGGTGCCGGCGAGATCTCCCTCGCCGGTGCGCGACGAACCCGCACGTAGTTCGCGCCCGGCAGACGCCGCGTCCGACGGAGGAACTCGACATGGTCTTCATGGACGTTGGAGCCGTCCCACGAGCTCGACGACACCATGGGAGCGACGCGGCAAGGAACAAGGTCCGACGGCGGAACGGCGCGGCAATGGGGCGCTGCGGCGGCGGAAGGAAGGAGAAGGAAGTTGGGAAAGGGTGGAGCGAGGGAGAGCGTGCAAGCCTCTGCCCTCCCTCTCCTCCCCCTATTTATAGGCCCGCGTGGCGGAGCCGAGGAGGCGAGGCATGGGGGAACGTGGGATTAACTGCGCCCACTCCACCACGTCCTGCGATTATTGTGCCCTAATGGCGTGATGAAACCGCCGCGGGAAGGCGAGCGGCCTGTTTTGGGCCGCAGAAGATCCGCGCTTGGGCCGAGGCCTAGAAGTGGCGGGCCTGGGCCTACGGAGACGTCCCGTCGCGGGCGTGCATTGGCAGACCTTTCTTGCCACGTAACCCGCGGGGTTGCACGCGGTCAGCGCGTGAGCTGGCCCGCGTTCCCGCCTATAAGACCACGGAGCTTTCCGAAGACGGCGCATATAAGCAAAGCCGGCTCCCAGCTGCCGGCTTCTCAGGATAGGAAGCTGACCGAGCTTCTCGTCCCCTTGTCAGCCTCGAAGCTCGACCAGCTTCGGGGACTACTGTCGGAGTAAATGACCACGGGTAGACTAGCCGGCTCCCCTGGCACTTCTGAAAAAATTACGAGCCGATCCGGCCTTCAAGAATCCAAGACGTGGGGCCGCCTTCCCCTTGCCAGCTCTCTCCCAGGCCGACTATCGGAAGGCGGCCCGGCCTTAACCCTCATGAAGAAAGCCGTGGGAGGGCCGGCTCCAGGAAGCCGGCCACGAGAAGGCCGACTCCAAGGATCCGGTTCCCACAAAGCGGTCAATATCATACCCTCGACGTCTGCATCCACATAACGGCAATGAGATGGGGCGTGGCTACAGTAAAGTCTGCCACCTCCGAATCCCAGAGCACGCCTGGAACAGTGCGCCGTACGGGGTGGCCATGACCCGTCTGGCGCGGCACTGTTGCCATGTTGACCATGACGCCATCCACGACGGGCTGTCAGCATGGCCCATGGGCGGTGGGCCCCTTCAGGTAGAGAGACACCCGAAGGTGGCCAGGCCTCAACCAGTCGGCCTGAGACAAGGCCGGCTTCCCATAGCCGGCTTGCTTCCTCCCTCGAAGGAGGCGCCCCATTAAGGAGACAAGATGAGGTGAGGCTACAGTGATCGCCCGCCGGGCGGCGGCACTGTAGCCACGCTTACCTCGACAAAGCCCTCGTCACCAGGATTGAGGCAACAGTAACCAGCCCCCGACCAGGCCCTTGGCACTTGGGCCATCCTGTCGACCCAGGAGCCAGTAGCCGGCGGGACCCACTAGCCGGTGGGCCCCAGCAGCCGGCGCAGAAGCCGGCAAGCATAGACACTGACGGCTAGGGCCCGCGCCCAGCCGGATTACCATTGTACCCCCGGGGGGTAGGCCTATATAAACCCCCCGGGGCACCCATGCAAAGGGTTGATCTCAGCTAATTTTAGACACCACATAGAGAGAAGAGGAGAGCTAGCCGTGCCCTTCTTCTTCCTCTCACTGAACAGCTCAAGGAGCATCTTGTAGCCACTTGTTCATCTAGTGATCATGCGGAGACCCCGCAGAGCAGCAGTAGGGGTGTTATCTCCACGGAGAGCCCCAAAGCTGGGTAAGATTCGCCGGCGTGCATGTCTTCACCTCATCCCGCTTCCAGGCACCAGCGACGTCTTATTGGCTCCCACAATGATAAGCCACCCGTTGGCATATGTCACACCTACCACCCGGCAAATATCATGCCCTTGCGTCCCACAATACTGTGCTGATGAAATACACCGGGTGCTCGACGAGAGCCAGCGCGTGGGTGAGGCTCGTGTCTTGCGGAAGTTGGGGCGTCTCCTGAGGTAGTGGAACTCCCGACGCTTGATCACTTGTCAGGATCTCGACGGCGTCATCCTACCGAGCTTGGTCCTCTGTTGATGCTGCTACGGCTCTTGCGGCACCTTCCTGATCTTGCGTCATCTCGGCTGGCGGCATAGCTTGGTGCGACGTGCCCTTGGCTTGGCGCCCTTCCTGAACTGCCACTAGAGCCGCGCTGGCGGAGTACAGGGTGGCGACAAGATAAAGCACTAAGGGCTCGAGGGGTCGTGGCGCTAACATCACTAGAGGGCTGGTCAGGTATCTCTCGAGGTCTTGAAAAGCTCGGTCGTCCTCAACACAGTTACCCGACCAGCCAGCTTCTGCATTTCCTTGAGGGTCTGCGGTGGGATCATGTCTTCAAGGCCTTGATCTTTTCTGGGATTGCCTCGATCCCTCTATGGGATACGAGGACACCCAGAAGCTTGCTGGAAGGGACACCAGACACGCACTTCTCCAGGTTGAGTCACAAGTTCACCTGGCGTAGGCTCGCGAAAGTCTCCTCCAGGTCTTGGATCAAGTTTCTTGCCTCCGGATACTTCACCACAATGTCGTCAAAGTGGGCCTCGATGTTTCTCCCGAGCAGCCGCCCTAAGGCAATGTGCATCCACCGCTGGAAGGTCGCGCCCGCGTTATGCAGTCCGAAAGGCATGCAAGTGTAGCAGTACACTCCACACGGGGTCAGGAAGGCTGTCTTCTCTACATCTTCTACCGCCATCTTGATCTGGTGATACCCTGAGAACGGATCCAGGAAGCACAGCAGGTCACACTCGGCGGTGGAGTCGACGATCTGGTCGATGTGTGGGAGCGGGAACGGATCATGGGGGCAGGCCTTGTTGAGGTTGGTGAAGTCGAAACACATTCACTCCTTCCCGCCTTTCTTCGGCACTACGACGGGGTTTGCCAGCCATTCGGGGTACCAAACCTCGCGAATGGCACCCGCCGCCTCTAACTTGCAAGTTTCATGGACGATGAAGGCCTGCTTCTCCGTGGACTGCCATCTCGCCTGCTGCTTCACAGGGCGTATATTGGGGCACACCCTCAAGTGATGCTGAATCACCTCTCTCGGGACCCCCACCAGCTGCTTGGGTTCCCATGCAAATATCTCCTTGTTTGCGCGCAAGAACTTCACCAACGCTTCCTCTTGGCTCGGGTCGAAGTCGGCGACTATGCTAAAGGTGGCTCCTGAGGACCCGTCCTCATCGACCGGCACCTGCTTGGTTTCTGCCTTGTCTTGGGTGAACAACTGTTTCTTATTGGTTGGCGCGGCTCCCTCGGCCTCGGAGGTGCCCGCGCCGGCCGGCTGTGCCGCCGCGGCAGTCTTGAGGGCAAGGTTGAGCGCTGGCATGGCCTCCTTGGCGTCCCCCTTGATGGTGAGGACGCCTTTGCTCCCAGGCATCTTCATGAGGTTGTAGGCTGGATGGGTCGCTGCCATGAACTGGGCCAGAGCTGGGTACCCAAGGATGGAGTTGTACGGGAGGCCGATGCGGGCGATGTCGAAGTCGACCAGGTTGGTGCGGTAGTTATCGCGTGTGTCGAAGGTGACAGGGAGCCGGATCTGCCCCAGGGGGTGGGCGGTGCCGCAGCCAACTCCTAAGGAAGGCTTGCTGAGGCTGAGCCGCTCGAGCGGTACGTGAAGAAGGCTGAAGGCCTCCACGGAGAGCACGTTGAGGCCGGCGCCGCCATCGATGACGGTCTTGGTGACGGCCACGTTGCAAATGGTGGGTGTGCAGAGCATTGGGAGCATACCCAAGCCGTCGATGGTGACGGGGTGGTCTTCTGAGTCGAAGGTGAGGTCGGCCCGGCGTAGGAATGGCTTGATATGGCGATCTGAAGGCGGTGCTTGAGAGCCTCCTAGTAGGGCCGCGACTGCGTGGTGCGCTGGTGCCGCATAGCGCACAGTGAAGAGGTCGTGCAGCTCCTCCCAAGATACCACCATGGATCCGGGGAGGTTGAGCAGCCAGGCGCGTGGCATGCCAGTGAGGGCCATGGGAAGCCAGTTGGCCATGACCTTATCGTCACCCCGGCCTTGAGGACGGCCTCCTCATATGCTAGCAGGAAAGCCGACGGGTCCGCCGCGCCGTCGTAGCATGGTGGCATCTCCGGCTTGAACTTGGGCGGCCACTGCACCTGCCGTAGGGGGGGGTCCAAGGCTCAGAGCCTCCTGGCCCTGTCGTCGGCATCAGTCGTCGGAGCCGGGAGCAAGACGCATGCCATGAGGGCGAAGCGCGGGGTGGCGAAGCACAGATCGGCGAAAGGGAAGCTACGGCGCACCCCTACCTGGCGCGCAAAATGTCGGATCATGGGTTCCGGCAAACCCCTCAAGGTTTGAACACTGGGGTGCGCGCGAAGATCTCCCCCTACCGATCCACGTTCTAGGTTCGCTGAGATCTCACGGACTAACTCGACAAACTCGTAACACAAAGGACACAAATTTATACTGGTTCAGGCCACCGTTGTGGTGTAATACCCTACTCCAGTGTGGTGGTAGTGGATTGCCTCTCGGGCTAAGGATGAACAGTACAAGGGGAAGAACAGCCTCCTGAGGCGAGGTGTTCTTGTGCTTGGTGGGTGTGAGGATGAACTGAATGAGTTCAAGACCAGTTGCCTGAGGCTCAGTCGCCTTCTACTGTGGTGGCTAATCCTATTTATAGAGGCCCTGGTCCTCTCCCCAAATATTGAGCGGGAAGGAAGCGAACAACGACCAATTTGATTGGGGACAGCTAGTACAGCTTATCCTGACAAAAGCAGTCTTCGCCTGCAAAAGGCTCTGGTGGTGATGCCGCCATGGGCTCCATGGTGACCGCCGTCCTTCCGTCGTGCTGGTCTTGGTTTCATTGCACCGATACGGAAACCTTTGCTTGACACCTCGGTACTCCGCGCCTGCGCTTGCCTCCTTAGCCCCAAAGAGGAAACAAGGACACTGTGCGCGCTGGCGCCCGCCTGGCCTTGAACATCATGGCTCACGTCACGAGAACCTCGCGAGGTCTGCCTTTCCTTGATCTCTCCGCCCGTCACGAGCCAACCTGGTGAGGCCGCTCCCGAGGGGGTCTTGTGTCATCCGCCTCGCGAGGCTTGGCCCCTCACGAGGGTCTTGAGTGCTTGTCGGTGAAGATGGGCCGTACGGGCCCGCTCGCAGAGCCACACCGTGGGCTACAGGCAGGCAAGTCTGGGGACTCCCGTTCCCAGAATGCCGATAGACCATAGATACGGAATCTGACGTGAGAACAATTGCTCTTATGTTTTAAACATGGAGTTTGGGTTCGGTGTGGTGGTCTTCGTGCTTTGGGCACTGCAGTTACTTTACAAACTGCTCGTGTTGGGGTAATCTATGGTGGACATGGTGCTGTGTCAACTAGAAGTGGGTTACTATCCGCTGGGGTTGGGGTTAGATTGGTTGTAGCTAGTTCTCTGTCCAACGGTGTAAGTGTGCAATCTGGAAAAGTCTCGATTATGTGTGGTGGGGCTAGTTCGTGGGCTAGTACAACCATGGTTCTATCTGCTTCGACGGGTAGCACCGTCTTTTGTGAAGAACAGGTTTTTGCTCCCTTAGATACTGCCATCACCCCTCCAATTCAAATGGCTGATAAACAAGAAAAGAAATTGAACTTACAGACATTGTATGATAGACAGATGTGGTAATTCACATATATGTTGTCTAACCAAACAGGAAAGCATGACACAATTTCACATATATGATGCCTAACTAAATAGGATAGCATGACACGGTTTTAGATATATGATGGATAACTTAACAAGATATAATGGCATAATTCAACATATGATGAGTATCTAAACAGGATGACATGACAAAACTATGTGATGTCTTTCTAAAATAGGTTGGGATGAAATAATTCACATACATGTTGTCTAAGTATACAGGATGGCATGATAGAATTGACATAATTGATTCATATACTAAGTAGCTTGCACTCGCATGTATGATCTCTAAACTAAGCAGATGGAATTCAATATTGTGCATATGATGTCTAAACTAAGCAATGCAAGACACCATATGCATGATATGAGGAATATAAACATTGCAACTTAGAGCATACACCTCAGGTGGGATATATAACTAGTCATCTGTCTCTGAATCCTCCTCTGAGGAGCTACTTTTAACCATCGAGATATATGCTTCAACATGTACCATTGCGTGCTCTGAAGACCTTGTTTTCACTCCTGATTTTTCCATAACCGACTCAAATGGCTGATACACATGCAGAGTAGTTCAATATACACAGATTGTTGACAAATGGAATACGTAATGAAAACAAAGATGGCATGATATTAATTCACATATATGATGCATGGCTACATGGCGGTGCATAATTCACATATATGATAACTGGCTGAAAAACATGGCATTGCATAATTCACATATCTGATATAGAAAGCAAATCACACAAAGCATGTCTAATCTAAGCAGATGGCATGGCAATGCAAGACACCATATGCATGATATGAGCAATATAATATAACCCTGCCAAGTTAGAGCATGCACCTCGGGAGGTGGGAGAATACGACTGGTCATCTTTCCCTGAATCCTCCTCTGAGGAGCTATCTATAACCAACAAGAAATCTGCATCGACAGGTAGCACTGACTGCTCAGAAGACCTTGTTTTCACTCCAGATTTTCCCATGACCGACTCAAATGGCTGATGCACAGGAAGAGTATATGAATGTATAAACATTGTTGACAAATGGAATACATTATGAAAAAAATATGGCTTGATACAATTCACATATACGATAACGGGCTAAACAGGATGGCATTGCATGGTTCTACCTGGCTAAAGAAGATGGCATTGCATAATTCCCATATACCCCCCCCCCCCGTTCCTAAATATTTGTCTTTTTAGAGATTTCAAATGGACTACCACATACGGATGCATATAGACATAATTTAGAGTGTAGATTCACTCATTTTGCTCCATATGTAGTCACTGTTGAAATCTCTAAAAAGATAAATATTTAGGAACGGTGGGAGTATGATATAGAAACCAAACAGGTGGCATTCACATAAAGCAAATCTAAACTAAGTTGATGGCATATAAGATGTATAATGTAAGCAATACGAAGCGCCATATGAATGATATGACCAACATCATCATGCCAGGTTAGAGCAAAAACCTCACACTACAAAAAAAGACACACCCGTGACATTTTGGGCCGAACAATTTTTTTCTGTCATGCTTATGACACTTCTATGATGATAAGTGTGACAAAACTCGGTATCATCATAGGTGTGGTGGGCTCGTACTTCTATGACAAAAAGTCATGACAGAAAATGGGCTTTTCTTCCTAGGCGGGCCGGAGATGCAGCTGCATGACATTCTTTGGGCCGTCCATGCCGGAAAAAACCGTGGTAGAAGCGACGGAGAGGAAAATATCGGGGTGTTCCGGTTACGGTGGGTGGTCGGGGGCCAAGCGATGCGCGTTTCTCTCGTACACGTACGCGCGTGGGTGCGAGGCGTTGGGCTCTAACTGAACCCGAGCGAGGCGTTCGCCTATTGAACCCGAGCGAGTGCACTGCAGGCTACGCGTTACTGAACCCGAGCGATCGATCGATCAGGGTGTTAAATAAACCCGATCGAGCGATTACTTCGCTAGTGCTGCTAACTGAAGACGATCAAACCAACTGCCTCTTGATGAACAGTGAGCGTTGTTGGGAGTGTTGGATGAACAATTCCCGGTGGGGGTTGGATGAACATGACCCCGTGGTGTTGCCGCTGGATGAACATGACCCCGATCAATTGAGCCAGTTGGGGGTGGATGAACAGGACCTCATGGAGGGCTGGATGAACAGGTCCTCGTGGATGGCTGGTTGAACAGTATCCGATGGAGGGTTGGATGAATAGTAGCCCATGGAGGGGTGGTTGAATAGGACCCCATGGAGAGGCTGGTTGAACAGTAGCCGGTGGAGGAGCATGCGGTGGAGGCTGGATGAACAGGAGCCCATGGATGAACAGTCGTAGGTGGAGGCTGTAGGAGGAGGACGGTGTTTGAATAGTAGCCTGTGCATTCTGGAGGAGGTCGACGGTGGAGATGAATAGTAGCCTATGGATTCCTGTTTTGCGGTACGCCACACCCCTCCCGTCGAACAGGACCCCCATTTCGACCGTAGCACTCCAACACAAGTCTGTGTCCTCCGTTTTGCGATACGCCACACCCCTCCCGATCAACAGGACCCCGTTTCAACCGTAGGAGGTCGAAGAGTGTAATATCCTGATTTTTGGCCCTTTCTTTTTCTTTTGATTTTCTAAGGTTTTTGCCTGAGATTTCTTTTTCCATGGCTGTGTGGTCTAGAAACTGAAGAAGATGAACTCTTCTTTGCTTCCAGAGTGGCTTGTCATACCCAAATCCTTCCCTGGACCTTTCCATTTTCATCCTAGCCCAAATCCCAATATTCTTTTTATTGGGGATATTCCTTTTCTATTAAAGGAAAAATTCAATTTACCCTAGGTTGTGAAGCAACCTATATTCCCATCACTCCTAAAATTCCCAAATAATTCTCATAAATTTCTTGGGTCATATATTTCTCAAATATGGAAAAATATTTCATTGGCCATGTTTCCCATCATCCTCAAATAATTATTTTCCTATTCTGTCCTGAATGGCAGCTTGTGAAGCAAGTGCCATTTATATTTTCCCAATTGACTCCAAACTTCTTGGACATATTTTCATGTCCAAATAATTGCCTCATGACAAATTTAAACTTAATTTGCCTAGTAAATATTCCTGAGCAATTTTTCAAAGTTCCTGTCTGAGGGAATTGGTTGTGAAGGAAGTACTAGCTAGGTTAATCCAATTGAGTTGAATTTTTTGCATGGTCTTTCCTATCATCAAATAAAATCTCGCCCCAAGATTTGAGCTCATGCACTGCAACCCTGTGAGCACAACTTCAAATCTTTGTTTCTGTCCGAATTTTCAGCTAGTGAAGCAAGTATATTTTATCTTGCTCCATTATGTCTGAAAATTTTCCCAGGCCTTCTCCTACCTATATAACCTATCTCCACCCAATTTGGGCATATTTCATCTAGCCATTATTCCCCTAGAATTTTTGCAAGTTTCTGGTCAGTGGAAATGCTTGTGAAGCAAGTACCATTTTGGTTTATCCAATTGGTATGAAACCTTCTGTAGCATCTTCATAAGACCAAATAACTCAGCCTTGCCCAAGTTGAGCTCAGGTGGATACCCCATGTGAGAGCATCATCATGATCTTGATTCTGGACCCTTTTGATTAGTTTCAAAGCAACTATATTAAGCTTTGATCTTTTTGCCTCCAAAACCACCAGGATCATAGTCCTCCCGTAGTTAAACACCCCAGACAACTCCATTTGACCCAATCAGCTCCCTGTTGATCACCAGTGCTCATCCAAAACTGATACAACAAAGTTTCAGCGATGCCACACTCCTCTCCTTGGCTCCTTCCCGTTATATTTAACCTCTGGGATACCTTGGGGATCAAGGACTAGCCCCTAGACAAGTTTTGCCAGCCCATTGTGTCCTCCACGAGACATGTCGCATTGTGACCGCGTGTATTTTTGCCCGTGCACACGCTCTGGATGCAACAAACACGCTCTGACGCTTCAGCCTTGAAAGGATCGAGAAGAGGTGTCTAGAGGGGGGGGGTGAATAGACTATAATCAAGAAAAGTTGCAATTTTTAATTTCTTGAGTTGAAGTGGAGTATTAGCACAAATTTAAACATTCACAATACATATCAAGCAAACATGCAAAGCATACAAAGAGTATATGAGCAGCGGAAAGTAAGGCATGAAAGTTGCAAGAATGTAAAGAGATGGGATTGGAGTGTGCAAACGCAATTTGAAGACACAGAGTTTTTTTATCCGTGGTTCCGATAGGTGGTGCTATCGTACATCCACGTTGATGGAGACTTCAACCCATGAAGGGTAACGGTTGTGCGAGTCCACAGAGGGCTCCACCCATGAAGGGTCCATCAAGAAGCAACCTTGTCTATCCCACCATGGCCGTCGCCCACGAAGGACTTGCCTCACTAGGGTAGATCTTCACGAAGTAGGCAATCTCCTTGCCCTTAAAAACTCCTTGGTTCAACTCCACAATCTTGTTGGAGGCTCCCAAGTGACACCTAGCCAATCTAGGAGACACCACTCTCCAAGAAGTAACAAATGGTGTGTTGATGATGAACTCCTTGCTCTTGTGCTTCAAATGATAGTCTCCCCAACACTCAACTCTCTCTCATAGGATTAGATTTGGTAGAAAGAAGATTTGAGTGGAAAGCAACTTGGGGAAGGCTGGAGATCAAGATTTATGTGGTTGGAATGGAATATCTTGACCTCAACACAAGTGTAGGTGGTTCTCTCTCAAAAAATATGTATTGGAAGTGTAGGCATGTTCTGATGGCTCTCTCCATGAATGAAGTGTGGGTGGAGGGGTATATATAGCCTCCACACAAAATCTAACCATTACACACAAATCACCAAACTCGGTGGGACCGAATCATTAAACTCGGTCGGACCGATTTAGTTCAAAATGTGAACGTTAGGATTCTCGGTTGGACGAACATGTCAACTCAGTGGGACCGATGCAATTAGGGTTAGGGCATAACGTAATCTCGGTGAGACCGATTACACAAACTCGGTGAGACCGATTTTGGTAATAGCCAAACAGAGAGTTGGTCAGGCAAACTCGGTGGGACCGATTCGCTCATCTCGGTTGGACCAAAACGTTATGAAAAGGAAACAAAGAGTTTGCATTGCAATCTCGGTGGGACCGATCGCTCATCTTGGTTTGATCGAAACGTTACGAAGGGAAATAGAGAGTTTGCAACCTCATCTCGGTGAGACCGAGATCCCTATCGGTGAGACCGAATTGATTAGGGTTTCTGGCAGTGGCTATGTCAAATGAACTCAGTGGCTCCGGATGGAAAGAATCGGTGGGGCCGAGTTGGTCATTTTGGTTTAGGACATATGTGGATATGAGAAAGTAGTGGAGGGTTTTGGAGCATATCACTAAGCACTTTGAGCAAGCAAGCCATTAAGCAACACCTAATAGTATTGGCTTTCCTATGGACTCAATGTGATCTTGAATCACTTAAAATAGAAAATGTAGAGTCCTGACCATTGAGCTTGAGCTAATCCTTTGTCCTTAGCATCTTGAAGGGGTTCCACATCCTCTTGTCCATGCCACTCCATTGTTGAACTTATCTGAAAAATAGTAGGTTGAAGCATTAGTCCAACAAGAGATATGTTGACATTAATTACCAAAATCACCCAGGGAGCACTTGTGCTTTCAGGCCTCTTCCTCCCCGTCTGTGCAGTCGTCCACTCATCATGCGACCATGTCTAGCGTCTTCCTCGTGATGTCACTGTCCCTCTGAGCCCTTTCCCCCTCCGTCCTCTTCCCCGATGAGTCGTCTCTGTCGTGAACAGAGTGAGCCCACGGACGCGCTGTAGATTGGTCGTATTCCTCTGTTGTTTGCTTCTCCCCCGTTGTCGGATCACGGGTTCCAACAAAACCCTCAAGGTTCGAACACTAGGGTGCGCACGAAGATTTCCCCCCTACCGATCCACGTCCTAGTTTTGCTAAGATCTCACGGACTAACTGGATGAACTCACAACACAAGGGACACAAGATTTATACTGGTTTAGGCCACCGTTGTGGTGTAATACCTTACTCCAGTGTGGTGGTGGTGGATTGCCGCTTGGGCTGAGGATGAACAGTACAAAGGGGAAGAACAGCCTCCTGAGGTTAAGGTGTTCTTGTGCTTGGCGAACTTGTGTGTGTGAGGATCCGATTCAAGATGAGATGCCTCCTACGGTGGTGACTAGTCCTATTTATAGAGGCCCTGGTCCTCTCCCCAAATATTGAGCAGGAGGGAGCCAACAACAGTCAATTTCAAAGGGGATAGCTAGTGCAGCTTATCCTAACAAAACTAGTCTTCGCCTGCAAAAGGCTCTGGTGGTGACGCCGCCTTGGGCTCCATGGTGACCTCCGTCTTGCCGTCCTGCTGGTCTTGGTCTCATTGCACTGATATGGAAACCTTTGCTTGATGCCTCGGTACTCCGCGCCTGCGCTTGCCTCCTTTGCACCAAAGAGGAAACAAGGACACTGCACGCGCTGGCGCCCGCCTGGTCTCGATCATCATGGCTCATGTCGTGGATTTGTCACGGCAGATGTCCTAGTGTGAGGACTTCATCGTGAGGCCAACGCATCTATGTGGTAGCTTGAGAGGGGTTGATCGTGACGAGAGACGCGAGGCGGATCAACACACAAGACAAGGGTTTAGACAGCTTCGGGCCCCGGGAAACATCATCCGGTAACAACCCTACATGTTGTTTGTGGCTAGGTCTCATTATCATCATCAGGGAGTCGCCATAACATGACTCTCCCAGTTATGTCTAGCCCTAAGATTATTTTTCTCCCCCCTCTTGGGGTGCCCGCCCCTCCTTATATATGTTGAAGGGGCGGGTTACATGTAGAGTCCAACTCGGATTAAGACTTAAACTATTCTGACTTCTCTTCATGGGATTCTTAACGCCTTGGGCTTCATAACGTCTCGTGCTTCATAACTCCTGGCAATCGAGTTATCAATGTCTGCCGAGTTATGACAGGTGCCGGTTTATGATGGTCTGCCGGTTTATGATGGTCTACCGGTTTATGATTATCTGCTGAGTTAACATCTGACTTAACTCCTGTCGGGTTATCATCTGACATAAGTCCTGCCGGGTTATCATCTGACTTAGCTCCTGCCAGGTTATCATCTGACTTAACTCCTGCCGGGTTATCATCTGACTTAACTCCTGCCGGTTTACCAAGTACCAGCCGGGTTATAACTCCGGCCGGGTCATACCGCGGGGTGTATCCCTGACATTAGCCCCCAGTTTAATTTGGATTTATCCATGTTAAACTGATCCTGATCATCCTTAAATCCTTGTTATTTCATTCTTCTAGAAAATCTAGGTTAATAGGCCAACTTCATAATCAATTTGCTGACATTGGTTTGTCATAAATAAATATTGTGAAGAATAACTAATTTGACTCAGCTCCCAATGCTTAACAAAAATATTGGTCTTTCAAATACTCATCTGATCTTCAGCCGGTTTAAGAATGTAGAACTTGCCGGTTTATCATTGCCAAAATTGCCGGGTTATGCCTATCACTTGTAGCCCCCAAGTCTTAGGAAGGGAACATAGTAACAACTTAAGACTTGCTTCAATATGAATGTCACAAGCTTGAAGAAATCCAGTTTTTTCATCTCATTCACTGGTCATAAACTGAGTATTCCATATATGTAGCCCCCAAGTGTCGGGTTGTCCTGCTTGCAGAAACCTGGGACTTGTAATTACCTTATGCTTATAAAAACTTCAACCAGTGTAGCCCCCAAGGGCCGGGTCATTATGCAATGAGGAGCAGGGACTTTATAGATATGATCACGTAAACCTCGAATAGCAACGTGTAGCCCCCAAGGGCCGGCTCAGTAACATAATATTGAGCTGGGACTTTATATATACTTCATTGAAAATAATATCATATGATGTAACCCTCACCATGGGCTTGAACCCACGTCCACAAGGTTAAGAGCTTTGTGCTTTACCAACTGAACAGTGAAACCTTCAATATAATGGATTAAGACTTGTGTACCTTGAAATTGTTGACAAGAGCAATTGATAGCCCCCAAGGGCCGGCTCATTACAATGTGATGAGTCGAGTCTTCAATTGTCACATCCCTAGTTCTGGTCTGCTCTGGGTTAGCTAGTCTTGTGTTGCATCATGTTTAAATTATATAGTATTTGCATTTGGGCATTTAATTGCTAATAATATTTTAAATGCTCAAATAATGACAAAATGAAATGTTTGTTGTTGGAAATATTCCAAATAGTGACATTGAGCAGTTTCTTGATTTTTGGAAATACCCTATCTTTTTTAATAAAGCCAAACACAATTACAGAAAATAGAAAAACAAAAATTAAAAGAGAGGGAGAGAACTTACCTGGTCGCAGCCCACGAGCCGGCCCACCTGGCCGGCCCAGCACTGTGCTGGCCCGAGCCAGCCAGCTGCTTCCTCCTGCCAGAGCAGGCAGGGAGCTGACGCCGGTGAGTGTGAGCTTGCCACGGCGCCAGCTGCTTGCCGCCCGCACCCCTGAACACCTCGGCGAGCTCCACGTCGCCCCCTCGACCGCCTGGACACCTCACACGCCCCTGCCTCTCACCCTCGCCCTCCCCAACCATGGCCGACGCTGCCGCGCTCGCGCCAATGTGAAGCTCCGTTCTCCGTCGTCCCCGCGCCGCACTGACTTGTCCACGAGCTCCGCCGTCGTCGTCTCCGTCGAGCAGCCTGAGCCCCGAGCGCTCGCACATCCTACTTCGTCCTCTTCAAGCTCGACTTCACCGAGCACCGCCGCAGACCCCCTTCGCCGTCCCCGCCGCACCAGCTCGTCCCAGACCGCGTTGTCTGCTCCGCCGTGACCACCATGAGCTCAGCTGTCTTCCCATCCTCTCTGTTTGCCTTCTCATGCACCATAGCGACCGCACGAAGCTTCATCGCACGCGCCGCCGCCGAGCTCGTCGCCGATGATGCTCCGGCCACCCACTGGCCACACCACCATGTCCAACACACTCACCGCACTCGCAGGAACACGTAGCACTACTCCACGCGCCTCGCCGTGCCCCCTAACAACGAGCCCGAGCTCACCTGAGCTCCAGCAGCCGCACAGCTCATCGTCGGTGTCGTTTCCGGCGACCTCGAGCCCAACCACCACCACCACTCGACGCGGCTTGTTCCCAGCTACGCGTAGATGGTCGCCGCCATCCATTTGGTCGCCGGAGCGCAAAACCCGCACCCCACCGCCGTGTCTAGCCTCACCAGCGGCTAAACGCCGGTGAGTTGACCCCGTTGACCATTGACTGGGTGGGCCTAGGTTGACTCCCCCCTGAGTCCATGATAGGTGGGGCCCGTCTGCTAACAAATTAGGTTTAGTGCTAACTAAAAATTCGTTAGGCTAATGACCCTAACACGAGGGACCCATAGGTTAGGTTGACCTGGACCGCTCCATTGACCGCTGACGTCACCCTGACGCATTGTTGACGCATTAATTCAATTACTGGAATTATTCTTATTCAGGTAATTTCAGAAAAATAGTGCTAACTTCTAAAAATCATAGAAAATAATCTATAACTCAGAATGAAATAATTTATATATGAAAAATGATCAGAAATATCCAATCTATCCATCTTTACTAGTTTCATGCATGTTTAAACAAGTTAACGTGCTGTTTAGTGCAAAACATGATAAAGCACTATTTAAGATCGCAAATGAGTTTGAACTTTGAATCTTTGGTTCAAAATAGCTCAAAACCATCTGGTTGTAGTTGCATTAGCCCAACACACTCATTTTACCATGTCATGATCATGCATCATATTGTGCATTGCATTGATTGTGTTCCTTCTGTGTTTGCCGGTATTTGTCCCCTCCCAGTAGACGACGTTTCGATGATGAGTTCGATGACACCGATGAAGAGTTATATCATCTTCAGAAGTGCCAGGCAAGCAAAACCCCCCTTGTTCATTCCGATACAATCCCGCTCTCTCGCTCCTGCTCTCTTTTACTGCATTAGGACAACATCGATTCAACGGTTACATGTTGCGGTAGTTGAACCCCTTTCCTATGCATGACCTGTCATTGCCACAGTAAATAGATGAAACCCGCTAGTATGAGAAGGAGTTGTTTGAGCCCTGATGTGCCTACTCATTCATACTTGTTGTCATGCCTGCTATTGCTTAGAGTTGAGTCAGGTCTCATTCATTAGGGATGAATTGGAATGTGGTGAACAAGTACTACCGTCGAGAGCTAAGTGTCTGAACATGATTTGGTAAAGGTAGCGGTGAGAGGCCATGTAGGAGTACATGGTGGGTTGTCTCATTGCAACCGTCCTCAGGAACCGAGTTCTGTGTTTGTGATCCATGAACAGTTACTACCACACATTGGGCTCCGGGCTCTCCAAGCTCTCTCAACTTATTAATCAACCTGATCTCTGTCCAGGAGTTGCAACTAGTTTCTGGTGTTTGTAGGTAGTGTTAGTAGTCTACCAAGTGGCACCCGGTACAGGTGGGCTTGCGACAGACTAGGAATAGTGGCACAATGTACCAAGTGGCACCCGTATGGTGGGCTTGGGAACCCTGCTCACATCGTTTGGGGCCGTGAGCGACACCCCGGCCGGATCACCTTGCGGATGGAACCCGAATAGGCGATAAACCTGGACGAGAGACTTGTGTGGTTAGTCAGGTCGTGGCCGACTCCCTCGGAAGGCTTCCGCTTGAAGGTTGCCGAGATACACGATGTGTACATGGTGGTAAGTGGCGAGAGCATGTGTGAAGAAGTACACCCCTGCAGGGTTAACATCATCTATTCGAATAGCCGTGTCCGCGGTAAAGGACTTCTGGGTTGCCTATAACAGTTCATAGATAACTTGAACTGGATACTCTAAAACTCGCAAGATAAGCGTGAGTGCTATGGATGGCGCTCTCGTAGGTAGACGGGAGCGGATCCATAGTGGTGTATTGATATGGTGAATATGTGGACTCGTGTGCGTCAGCCCGAAAGAGTTACTTGCAATCGTAGTTCAGGTTAGCCACCGAGTCAAAGCTGGCTTGCTACAGTCAAACTCCACCACCCATTTTGATACTGATGCATATGTAGCTAGTTCTGATGTAAGTCTTGCTGGGTACATTTGTACTCACGTTTGCCTATTTTATGTTTTGCAGAGAGACGTTAGTCTTGCTAGTAGTTCCATGTGGAATTCGACGTTTAGCTTGATACCTCCGCTATGATCTTGTGCCCTCGGCAGGACCTGGTAGATAGTCAGGCTTCTCAGCCTTCTTCATTTGTAGTTGTCTGTAGTCAGACAAGTTAAGCTTCCGCATGTGCTTGTTGTTGTATGCTCTGTATGTTGGGGTTATGAGACCCATGTTTGTAATACTTGGCTCCTCGGAGCCTAATGAATAAATACTTGAGTCGTAGAGTTATGTTGTGATGCCATGTTGTATTTACACATATCGAGCATATTGTATGTATGATTGAAATGCTTGGTATGTGTGGGATCTGACAACCTAGTTGTTTATGCTTGGTAGCCTCTCTTATGGGGAAATGTAGTCTTGTGCTTCCATGAGCCATAGTAGTCCGCTACAGCCCGGTTCACCGGAGTCTTGCTAGCCGAGCACTACTGCTTCGAAACACTTGTCTGGCCGGCATGTGATTCACATCATTCCTGTGTCTGTCCCTTTGGGGAAATGTCACGCGGTGACATCCGGAGTCCTGCCTAGCCTACTACAGCCCGGTTCACCAGAGTCCTGTTAGCCTAGTGCTACAGCCCGGGTTCGCATGCTGCTGGCCGACATGCTCGATGTTGATTCATGTATGCATGTCCCCATAAGTTAGTGCCACTTTGGGTTCACGACTAGTCATGTAGGCCCGGGTTCTTTGTCATATGGATGCTAGCGACACTATCATATACGTGAGCCAAAAGGCGCAAATGGTCCCAGGCCATGGTAAGGCGACACCCGTGGAAATACCGTGCGTGAGACCGCAAAGTGATATGAGGTGTTACCGGCTAGATCGATGTGACTTGGTATTCGGGTCCTAACAGCTTTGGTATCAGAGCCTGACTACTTGTAGGATTACCAATCCAAATTGGTCGAAGTTGAGTCTAGAAATGCCTTAGTTATAAAAGGGAATTGATTGTGGAAGGGAACGTGAGGGAGTCCTGGATTAGGGGGTATCCGGACAACCGGACTATAACCTTTGGCCAGACTGTTGGACTATGAAGATACAAGATTGAAGACTTTGTCCCATGTCCGAATGGGACTCTCCTTGGCGTGGAAGGCAAGCTTGGTAATACGGATATGTAGATCTCCTTCCTTGTAACCGACTCTGTGTAACCCTAGCCCCCTACGGTGTCTATATAAACCAGAGGGTTTAGTCCGTAGGACACAACAACAATCATACCATAGGCTAGCTTCTAGGGTTTAGCCTCTCTGATCTCGTGGTAGATCAACTCTTGTACTACCCATATCATCAATATTTATCAAGAAGGAGTACGGTTTTACCTCCATCGAGAGGGCCCGAACCTAGGTAAAAACATTGTGTCCCTTGTATCCTGTTACCATCCGCCTAGACGCACAGTCCGGGACCCCCTACCCGAGATCCGCCGGTTTTGACACCGACATTGGAGCTTTCATTGAGAGTTCCTCTGTGTCGTCATCATTAGGCTTGATGGCTCCTTCGATCATCATTAGCGATGCAGCCCAGGGTGAGACTTTTCTCCCCGGACAGATTTTTGTATTCGGCGGCTTTGCACTATGGGCCAATTCGCTTGGCCATCTGGAGCAGATTGAAAGTTACGCCCCTGGCCATCAGGTCAGGTTTGGAAGCTTAAACTATATATGCAGCCGACATCCGTGGAGACTTGATCTTCGACGGACTCGAGCCCCGGCCGAGTGCGTCACACTGTCATGAAGGGCATGATCTAGCTCTGCCGCCGAACAGTGTTCAGGACACCGCACCTGCAACCGCTCCGACCTTCAATTCGGAGCCAATTGCGCCATCCGTGGGCGGGTGGTTAGACCCCGCCACGGAGGCCGCAGCCTCAACGGCGATCGAGCCGAACACCAGCCTTACCCTTCGCGAGGCCCGTGACTCCACATTGCCGGACTCCGAACCACCCGCTCCCCTGCCAATCGAATCCGATTGGGTGCCGATCATGGAGTTCACCGCCGCGGATATCTTTCAGCACTCGCCCTTCGGCGACATACTGAATTCACTGAGGTCTCTCTCCTTGTCAGGAGAGCCCTGGTCGGATTATGACCGGCAGGATTGGGATGCGGATGACGAAGAAATTCGACGCCCACCCACCACCCACTTTGTAGACACTGTCGATGATTTGACCGACATGCTCGACTTCTACTCCGAAGACATCGATGGTATGGACGACGATGTAGGAGACGAACAAGAACCACCGCCTACAGGGCATTGGACATCCACCTCATCATATGATATATATATATGGTGGACACACCCAAAGAAGGCAATGGCAACAGAACAGCGGGGGATGACCCCTCCAAGAAGCAACCTAAGCACCGGTGTCAGCGGCTCCGCTCTAAGTCCCGCCAAAGCAAAAACGGTGATACCGGCACAGGAGATAATAACACCCCGGACAGTGCCGAAGACAATTCCCTCCAGCAAGATTCAGCGCATGAGGATGGAGAAGCCAGCTCTCCTAAGAGAGCGGCAGATAGAGAGGCAGAGGATGATAATTACATGCCTCCCTCTGAAGATGAGGCAAGCCTCGACGACGACGAATTTGTCGTGCCTGAGGATCCCGTCGAGCAAGAGCGCTTCAAGCACCGGCTTATGGCCATGGCAAATAGCATTAAGAAAAAGCAGCAGCAGCTTAGAGCTGATCAAGACCTGCTAGCCGACAGATGGACTGAAGTCCTCGCGGCCGAGGAATATGAACTCAAACGCCCCTGCAAGAGCTACCCAAAGCACAGGTTGCTACCCCAATTAGAGGACGAAGCATTAAAACCTACATCTCCAGTGTATGACGCGGCTGATTGGCCACCTCGTGGCCGCGACAGAGAGGCTTCTCGGCCCACAGCTCAAGCTGCACCCCGGCGACAATCAAAAAATACCAAGACAAGGGGCAATGCGCTGGACCTGCGAGACATATTGGAGGACAAAGCAAAGCAAGCAAGATCGATCTACGGATCGCGAGCGCACCCCACCACATGAGACAATAGCCGTCACGCCCGATACAGTAAAAGTAAATCCGGCCAGGCCGAACACAGCAGACAAAACTCTTTCGAGCTGCGTCGTGATATAGCCCAGTACAGAGGCGCCGCAGACCCGCTATGCTTAACAGACGAAGTAATGGATCATCAAATCCCAGAGGGTTTTAAACCCATGAATATTGAATCATACGATGGTACGACAGATCCAGCGGTATGGATTGAGGACTATCTCCTTCATATCCACATGGCCCGTGGTGATGATCTACACGCCATCAAATACCTCTCACTCAAGCTTAAAGGACCAGCTCGACATTGGCTCAACAGCTTGCCAGCAGAATCCATTGGCTGTTGGGAAGATCTGGAAGCCGCATTCCTCGACAACTTCCAGGGCACTTATGTGCAACCACCAGATGCCGATGAATTGAGCCACATAATTCAATAGCCAGAGGAATCGGCCAGGCAATTCTGGACATGGTTCCTAACCAAGAAAAATCAAATCGTCGACTGTCCGGATGCAGAGACCCTAGCAGCTTTCAAGCATAACATCCGCGACGAGTGGCTTGCCCGGCACCTTGGCCAGGAAAAGCCGAAATCTATGGCATCCCTTACGACACTCATGACCTGCTTTTGCGCGGGAGAGGACAGCTGGCTAGGTCACAGCAATAACATATCAAAGAACCCCGGTACTTCGGATATCAAGGATAGCAATGGCAGGTCACGTGTCAACAAACACAAATGCCGTATTAACGGCGACAATACAGAGGATACGACAGTCAATGCCGGATTCAGGGGCTCTAAGCCCGGTCAGCAGAAAAAGCCATTCAAACGAAGTACTCCGGGCCTGTCCAGTTTGGACCGTATACTCAATCGCTTGTGTCAGATACATGGCACCCCAGACAAGCCAGCCAACCACACCAACAGGGATTGTTGGGTGTTCAAGCAGGTCGGCAAGTTAAATGCCGAAAACAAAGACAAGGGGCTAAATAGCGACGACGAGGAGGAGCCCCGACCGCCGAACAACGGAGGACAGAAGGGATTCCCCCCCACAAGTGCGGATGGTGAACATGATATACGCAACCCACATCCCCAGGAGGGAGCGGAAGCGTGCGTTAAGGGACATATACGTGTTGGAGCCAGTCGCCCCAAAGTTCAACCCATGGTCCTCCTGTCCGATCACTTTCGATTGCAGGGACCACCCCACTAGTATCCGCCACGACGGATTTGCCGCATTGGTCCTAGACCCAATCATTGACGGATTTCACCTCACTCGAGTCCTTATGGATAGCGGCAGCAGCCTGAACCTGCTTTAACAGGAGACAGTGCGCAAAATGGGCATAGATCCCTCAAGGATTAAACCCACAAAAACGACCATTAAAGGCGTCATACCAGGTGTAGAGGCCCATTGCACAGGCTCAGTCACACTAGAAGTGGTCTTCGGATCCACGGATAATTTCCGAAGCAAGGAGTTAATCTTCAATATAGTCCCGTTCCGTAGTGGCTATCATGCACTGCTCGGGCGAACCGCATTTGCAAAATTCAATGCGGTGCCGCACTATGCATACCTCAAGCTCAAGATGCCAGGACCTCGGGGGGTCATCATAGTCAATGGAAACACAGAGCACTCTCTCCGAACCGAGGAGCACACCGCGGCCCTTGCAGTAGAAGTACAAAGCAGCCTCTCAAGGCAGTTCTCCAGTCTGGTGATCAAACATCCGGACGCCGTCAAGCGCGCCCGGAGTAATCTGCAACAAGACCGCCTGGCACGTTCCGAGCAAGCATAGCAATGCGGCCCCAACCCCAGCCCCAGCCAAACGGCAAAATCCGTGCCACGTGTACATAATTACGCTCTGAAAATACCATGGGCATAGGGGGAGGGGCACGACCACGGCACGCCACAAAACGCGGCTCAACTGCACTAGGGGCTTCCTACTTTATTGTTTTTTCTCACTTTCAGGACCTCACTCTCTGGAAGCCCTGTCCGGCAGTATCATTGCCGAACAAACGATACAAGAACCAGGGGGACGGAAAGCTACATCACAACATGGCACACCCAGGTGGTCTCTATAACGAGCAAAATACCTTCTTTGATTACCATACCGCAGCTTGCCCCGAAGGGGACATGTCAAATAGTCCGATTTTTGCCTATCGCACTACTTGTATCGTTCTGCTTTAATGCACCTTTTCGAATAAACAATGCATAGCTTTAGACTATTACTTCATTCTCTATTCCTTCCTTTTTACATATATATATATATATATATGTTCATTAATGACATTTAGCACCCGTACACTTTGGTACGGCCAATACGCCAGGGGCTTAAGTACCCCATAATACGGCGTGTGAAGTCCGAACACTTTCACAAGTGCGGCACCCCAAACTTATAGCATTATATGCATCGGCTCCGAATCATGTCTTGGGTCAATACTTGGGTTTGCCCGGCTCCCATGTTTTGGTACCTTACGTTCCGCTATATCGGCTAAGGTAGCACTGGGAGAACTACTACGATTGTGCCCCGGTTCAGCTGGGCTAAGCACCTTAGTAGAGAAAGCTAAAACTGACTGTCATGATAAGGCGAGAGCTGGTCGTTGTTCGAGAGGTTTTTGAGTCCCTAAAGACTTATGCCGCTTAGCGCGAGGAGTCGGCTTTGTCCAGCCTAGGTGTGTATAGCGCCCCGAACTCGGTCTTCCGAATACCAGGGGCTTCGCCAAAATTTAAAATTATAGAACTCTCTGGCTAAGTGAGAGTGATAAAGCATTATAGTCCGATTGCCTTGTTCGTTGCTTTGAGCACCTCCCTTGAAGGTCCCAAGAATGGGAAAAGGAGTGCTCAGATTTACCCCGAACACCCCAGCACTCATGGCATGGGGGCAGAAGCCGACGACTGGCCATCTCTCAGATTTAATAAACGGCCGCATAGAAGGTAATATTTTAAATTCAAACAAGCGTTGCATAGCGCAGATGAACAAGTTTTCAGCGTACAGGATCACACCAGCGGGTTTACTCAAATATTACATCCTTGGAACATTCATCCGCCACAAGGCGGGCACCCTTCAAGACGCCCTCATAGTACATTTCAGGGTGGCGATGCTCCTTGCCCTGCGGTGGCCCATCCTTCACCAGCTTCTCAGCATCCATCTTGCCCAGTGTACTTTAACACGGGCAAGCGCCCTACAGGCGCCCTCGATGAAGACGGAGTGCTTGATGACCTCAAGCCAAGGGCAGGCATCCATAAGCCGCTTCACCAGCCCGAAGTAGCTCCCCGGCATGGCCTCTCCAGGCCACAGCCGGACTACAAGACCCTTCACGGCCTATTCGGCCGCCTTATGGAGGTCAACCAATTGCTTCAGCAGGTCGCTTAAGGGCACCGGGTGTTCGGCCTCAGTATACTGAGACCAGAACACCTTCTCCATCGAGCTCCCCTCCTCGGCTCGGTAGAGCTTTGCGGCATCCGACACACTGCGGGGCAAACCTGCGAATGCTCCTGGAGAGCTCCGGACTCGGGTAAGTAACAAGTAATTTACTTTCACATGCTTGCTTTGCATAATGAATGCCTTACCTGGCACTGTCTTCTTCATCGCCTCAATTTCCTGGAGGGCCTTTTGGGCTTCGGCCTTGGCATGCTTGGCGCTCTCAAGGGCCGAGGCAAGCTCGGACTCTCGCGTCTTCGAGTCAAGCTCCAAACTCTCATGCTTTTTCACAAGAGCCTGGAGCTCTTGCTGCACCTTAACAACCCGCACCTCTTGTTTCCCCTGCTCGGTGCGCTCCGTGGCCGCATTGTTTTCGGCCTCGGGCAGTGCTCGCTTTAGGGTTGCCACCTCGGTCGTGGCCCCTGGTATATCCACAATGATCCTATCATTTTTTGCAACTGCATCTTTTTTATATACTTAAACAAGGTATTGCTTACCTTCTTTCTCCTCGAGCTGCTTCTTGGCAATGCCGAGCTCTTTCTCGGACCGCTCGAGGCTCTGCTTCAACGCATCAACCTCCGCAGTCAGTGCGACAGAGGTCAGCAGCGAAGCCTGCATACACATATCGACATACTTATGTTAGACTCCTGCGGATATTCTTAGATCCTCTATTCGGCTTTTCTTTGTGAACACCGAATAGAGCATCAGGGGCTACTGTCTATGCGGTAACATTTTCATATATTTTAAATACTTACCTCAAAGCCTGTTAAAAGGCTGGCACAGGCTTCAGTCAATCCGCTCTTGGTGGACTGAACCTTCTTGATCACCGCACTCATAATAGTGCGGTGCTCCTCGTCGATGGAAGCGCCTCCAAGCACTTCCAGTAAATTGTCCGGTGCCTCTGGATGGACGGAGGTCACCGGCATGGGCGGCTTGCCCCTCTTGGAAGGGGGTCGCCTAACGGAGTCTGGAACTACTGGAGGTTCTGGCGTGATGTTCGGTTGAGCGCCGGACTTGGATCCCTGGGGAGCCTTGCTCCCTTTGCGCCTGGAGTCCGGGATGTCGCCTTGAAGCGCCCCCGAGACTACCTCCCCTCGGTTTGGAACCCCTTGAGAAAATACCTCGGCATTATCCGTAGGGCGAGGAGAGGAGGCGGTCGGAAGTGAAAAGCTATTCACATCCGACGAATCTAAGGAACCGCTCGACGATACGTCGATGCGGGCTCGGGCCGGACTGCATGATTATATTCGGTGTTAGGAGAAGTTGTGCAATAAAGGAACACTATGAGTTACTTTGTTGTCCGAATACTTACGATCTCGCCAGGGGCTTGGCCCTGGGTGGCCACTCGTCTTCGCTGTCGGCGGTGGTGGCGGAGTAGTCCAGAGGGAGAGTCTTTCCCTTCTTGGACCCTCCGGCCTCCCCAGTTGGGGTGGCCTTCCTTTTCTTTTCTCCCCCTGCTAGAAGGGAAGAAGCTTCTTTTTCCTCCTCCTCATCTTCGTGGGAGGAGTGTGCCTCGGAGTCATCGGACGATGAGTCTAATACCGCCGGGTGCCGGGAACATTTTTGGGTTCCCGTGGCCTTCTTCTTGGCCTTATTCTCCGGCACCACGTAAGGTGCCGGAACCAGCAGCTCCGCTAAGCGAGCGTCCGCTGGGCCTTCACGTAGAGGAGCCGGAGAGTCAATCTGTTTGGCCTTCTCCATCCATTCCTGTCAAAGGTATGGGAGCTTAGATCCCGCATAGAATTAAACTATGAAAAATGAGTACCCTATAAGAGGTAAAACAGCTTACCACGCTGGCTTGGCGCTTTGCGTTGAATCTGCGATCCTCGGTAAGGGGAGGGGGAACCTCGGCGCCCTTGAATAGCACCTTCCAAGCATCCTCGTGTGTTGTGTCAAAGAGCTTGTTCAGAGTTTGGTGCTGGGCCGGTTCGAACTCCCACAGGTTGAACGCCCGTTGTTGACACGGGAGGATCCGGCGGATGAGCATGACCAGGACTATGTTGACGAGCTTGAGCTTCTTGTTCACCATGTTTTGGATACAGGTTTGCAGTCCGGTCAGCTCTCCCGGACTACCCCAGGGCAGGCCCTTCTCTTGCCAGGAGGTGAGCCACGTGGAGATTCCGGATCGGAACTCGGGGGCTGCTGCTCATTTGGGGTCACGCGGCTCGGTGATGTAGAACCACCCCGATTGCCACCCCTTTATGGTCTCCATGTAGGAGCCCTCGAGCCATGTGACGTTGGGTATCTTGCCCACCATGGCGCCTCCGCACTCCGCCTGCCGGCCGCCCACTACCTTCGGTTTAAAATTGAAGGTCTTCAGCCATAAGCCGAAGTGGGGCTTGATGCGGAGGAAGGCCTCGCACACGACGATAAACGCCGAGATGTTGAGGATGAAGTTCGGGGCCAGATCGTGGAAATCCAGGCCGTAGTAGAACATGAGCCCCTAGACGAATGAGTGGAGAGGGAATCCATGTCTGTGGAGGAAATGGGTAAGGAACACTACCCTCTTGTGGGGCCTGGGGGTGGGGATGAGCTGCCCTGCATCTAGGAGCCGGTGTGCGATATCGTCGGGCAGGTATCCGGCTCCCCTCAGCTTCTTGATGTGTCCATCTGTGACGGAGGAAACCATCCACCTGCCTCCCACTCCGGACATGGTTGGAGAAGGTTGAGGAACAAAATGCGGACTTGGGCGCTGGAGCTCGAGTGTGCGAAAATGGATGAGAAAAGGAGGAAGAAGGCGTGGATGGAAAAGGTGAATCCTTATCCCCTTATATGGGCAGACGAAACTATGCGTCCCCACCAGCCTGGTAAAACTCGCTTATCCCCCAAGTGCCGTAATCAATGGCACAGGTTGGATACCCATGTCCGTATTGATGAGAATCCTGCGATAAGGGGACACGATCTCTGCTTCGACAAGACGTGCCAAGGAAACCGCCTCGCGAAACGCGCTGAGGTTGGCAGTAAAAAACGATTCAAATAAAGGCTTGGCTGTGGTGTGATGTCAAGCTACGGAATACGTCAGAAAATTAGATTTGTGAAAATATTACTCTCTCTATGGTGGTATGTGGAACTTGTTTTGCAGAGCCGGACACGATCCTCGTGTTCAAAATTTTCTATGAGGTATTCGGAGGAGGAACCCGCCTTGCAATGCCGAAGACAATCTGCGTGCCAGACTCATCGTCATTGAAGCCTGGTTCAGGGGCTACTGAGGGACTCCTGGATTAGGGGGTATCTGGACATCCGGACTATAACCTTTGGCTGGACTGTTGGACTATGAAGATACAAGATTGAAGACTTTGTCCCGTGTCCGGATGGGACTCTCCTTGGCGTGGAAGGCAAGCTTGGCAATACGGATATGTAGATCTCCTTCCTTGTAACCGACTCAATGTAACCCTAGCCCCCTCTGGTGTCTATATAAACACGAGGGTTTAGTCCGTAGGAAGCCCTCTACAGATAAAACACTCAACAAGTATAGGCACATCTCCAACACCTTAGTGCCTTCAACCTGCAAAATATCACATCCAGCCACATATTAACGATCAAATCAATTCACCCCTTGACGCCCTGGTAGGTGACGGCGATGTGGTAGTGGTGGAAGCCGCCGCCGAGGCCGACGGCGCCTGCGGTGTCCTCGTCGTCATCGAAGGCGATGACGACGGACGGGTCAGCATCGAAGCAGGTGCGCTGCAGGCCACATCATCATATTTGAGCATTAATATTTCCGTATTACTACACAGGAACTACAGCACTAGGAGTACACAGCAACTAGTAGCAGAACACCAATATCATCAGCAACATGAGTATAACAAGCATCTTGCTTTACTGGGATAAAGTGACACAGCAGAATTACTAGGATACAGTGACACAGCAGCAATAAGATAACATATTATGTGCTACAGGCTGACATTTCCAAAGTGGCACGTTTGATATGCTAAGGACTTGTTGATCTAATCCAGGTTTTGTTTTACAAATTAGTCTTGCTGTAAATTCAGCTAGTGTTCAAGTTATAAACAGTTTATTTTTACTTGCCATCTTTGTTTCTTCTCCGTGACATTTAGTAGCACACGGGAGTATATCCTGCTGTGCCTATGCATTGCAAGAGCCAAACCAATACTCAATATTATTGCAAACCTAACATACTTGAACAGCTTGGTTAGGGCAAGAATAGACCTGATGAGCTCTGAAGTTGAATGAATGGTGAACGAGCCCAGCCATGGCCACCTTCTTGGTATTGTCCAAAAACAGAATAATCCATGATTAGATGATTGAAATAGCTCAAGAAACAAGAACACAGAGCGTGAAGTGTATGGTTAAGAGAAGAAGGGGGCATACTGGGCTGACCTCGTTGGCGTGCTTCTTGCCGCGCATGAGTCCATGGCGCGGGGGCAGGGTAAGGCTCCTCGATGCTGGCGCTGGAGGCAACGTTGCTGCCCTACTCGCCGGCATAGCCGCTGCTACTGGGGCTGGGCTCTGCACTAAGTTGGGAGTAAACAAAACAAAGTCAACAAATGCATCCAGGGAGTTGCCAACATCATGTGTTAAATAAAATCAAGGTGAAGTGCTCCACACCACTGACTTATCTATAGATGCAGATTTGTACCAGCTAACATGATGCATACAACTAATCTACAAATGGCTAGCTGTTATGATAGGCTAATCTGCAACAACTAATCTATGCCATATCTATGCCATATCTTTACAACCAACCATTCATTCCAGCAATATATTACAACCATGTCAAGCAAGCAAACATTTTACTTGATTTAAGAATTCATTAAGTGACTTTGGCATAGAAATAACAGGGAACCGGCCATAGAGATACACCACGGAAACAGACATGTTTCTAGAAAGGCAGAACAAAGTTAGATATGTGGACACACATCTCTGAAAAGAGATTGTACATGGTACATAAACAATAAAACAGGGGTGCAAATTAACAGAGTTGAACTAGTTGTAGAAATTCGGACCATACAAAGTTACAAACTAACGAACAAGGCAAACAGACTGAATTCGGCATGAGAATTAGTGGTTCTCAGCACTAGCTGACCTCCTCATCGTCAGCTTGGGGTTGGGAGACAGGGGGGCTTGGGAGGGGGTGTTACCGAGTGAGGTGCACTGCTTGATGACGACGACCTCCTCCCGCGAGACGCCGGCGGCCGCCGCCAGGTCCCCCACCGCGCGGAGTGGCAGGGCCAGCTCGTCCGTCACCGCGAGCGCCGCCACAGTCGTGGACGCCATGGACCCGGACCTGATCGAATCGCCTGCAACCCTGCGTGAGGAAGAAAATAGCACGCGTTAGGGAAGGGAAGGGAAAGGAGGAAGAGCAGATCGAAGAGGGGGTGGGGGTGACCTTGATGGCGAGTGGCGTCTCGGGCAGAGCGAGTTCATGGCCGGCGCCTGGCCTCTCCTTCCTGATTTGAGGAGGGGAGGGAGACGGGTCATGGCGTCTGGGGCATGCGTCCGCACCGTGATCCCGATGGGATCTACACGAGGCCGTCGCCGCCCCTCCCCTGCCGCGGGGCCAGGTGCGGGTCACCTCCCACGAAAGGAGACAGAAACGGAGCCGGAGCGGACATGGATGGGACTCGGACGCGCGGCGGAGGTGGTTGCCGAGGCGGGCACGGAGACGCGGTGGGTCACCGGGATTCGTGGCGTGCTGGAGGCGCCGTGAGTAGGGGAGGAGGAGAGGCCGAGGGAAGGAGGGCACCGCCGCCAGCGACGGGAAGCGAGAGAGAGAGGAAGGCGGCGTCGATCTGGATCGGGGAGAGAGAGAGAGGGAGGCGGCGTCGATCTGGATCGGGGAGAGAGAAAGAGGGAGGCGATGGGCGGGTGGAAGGGAGGAGAGGTGAGTGAGGTAGGGTTTGGTGCGGTGGGAGCGGTGGGGGCGTTGCGGAAGGAGGCCGGGGACGGGAAGGAGGTGGCAGCTATCAAAACTAGGAGGTTTTGTGACGGGAAAGAGGGAGGCGATGGTTCAGAAATTTTATGACTTAAAATAGTTTTTAAGTACTAAAACTAGGAGGTTTTGTGAAGCAGCTATCAAAAATATTTTCCAAAATGGCACAACTAGATTTATCACTCAATTTAGACCACATTTTATGGATGATCACAAATTTGCATGCATTTTTTATCTTTCTAGCTATTTTTAATCATTTTTGGAGTGCCCGGAATTAAGTTTTTTTGAAGGAACTACCAAATAATTGTTGTAAAAATGGATCAAATCAATTTTATAAAATACTAGGCCATGTTTAATGCACAGTTGACCAAATGGTTGGGTGTCAAAAGCTTTGATCCACCTCTCGTGAAAAGGACAAATTTCTGTCGGTTCAGCTGGAGGCGGGTCAAATTTGAACTGTAGCTGCCTCATAGTTTGCTCTTCATTTTTTTCAAAAAATCATTTCTGAGTACATAAGTATCTATTTAATCAGAGAAACACCAAAAAAATTCCAAGATTCAACCACTAGCTAGGAACGGTCATTCCCGCCGTTTTGACCGCATTTTGAAACGGTTATAAAAAATTCAAACAAAACAAAAAAATGGGAAACCTTTGCATTGTGTCATTATATGTGGGCAAGCTCCCAGGAAAAATAACAAACTTGTAATACGGCAATTATTTTAAAAAAGTGTTCTCAGAAATGAGCTATCATCTCTGAAGATTCATGGCCTTCAAGCCAAATGATCAATCTTATGGCCACATTCGTGGCATAGTTTGTTCAGATGATCTAATATTGTGCACAAGGGTGCATATTGGAATGGCAAACAATGTTGCCTAAGGAAGTTATCATTTTCTCTGGACGAAAAAACCATTTTTCATTTTCTGAGTGCCCAAAAGGAGGGTTTTTTGTGAAGCACCTCCCAAATAATTGTTGCAAAATTGGACCAAATCAATTTTCTAAAATACTAGGACATATTTAATGCACAATTGACAAAATGGTTGGGTGCAAAAAATTTTGATCCACCTCTCATGAAAAAGAAAAATTTCCGCCGATTCAGCTAGAAGCGGGTCAAATTTGAACTGCAGCTGCCTCATAGTTTGCTATTTATTTTTTTCCAAAAATCATTTCTAGGTACATAAGTATCTATTTAATCAGAGAAACATCAAAAAAATTCCAAGATTCAACCACTAGGTAGGAACGGTCAAGCCCGCCGTTTTGACCGCATTTTGAAACGGGCATAAAAAATTCAAAAAAAATCAAAAAATTGGGAAACCTTCGCATTGTGTCATTATATGTGGCCAAGTTCCCTAAAACTTGTAATATGGTAATTATTTTTAGAAAGTGTTCTCAGAAATGAGCTATCATGCGTGAAGATTCATGGCTTTCAAGCTAAATGATCAATCTTATGGCCACATTCGTGGCATAGTTTGTTCAAATGATCTCATATTGTGCACAAGGGTACATCTTGGAATTCCAAACAATGTTGCCTAAGGAAGTTTTCATTTTTTTTCCACGAAAAATTCATTTTTCATTTTTCAAGTGCGCAAAAGGAGGTTTTTTTGTGAAGGAACTACCAAGTAATTGTTGCAAAAATGGACCAAATCAATTTTACAAAATACTAGGCCATATTTAATGCACAATTGAAAAAATGGTAGGGTGCAAAAAGTTTTGATCCACCTCTCGTGAAAAAGACAAATTTCCGCCGATTCAGTTGGAAGCGGGTCAAATTTGAGCTGCAGCTGCCTCATAGTTTGCTATTTATTTTTTCCAAAAATGATTTCTAGGTACATAAGTATCTATTTAATCATAGAAACATCAAAAAATTTCCAAGATTCAACCACTAGGCAGGAACGGTCAAGCCTGCCGTTTTGACCGCATTTTGAAACGGGCATAAAAAATTCGAAAAAATCAAAAAATTGGAAAACCTTCACATTGTGTTATTATATGTGACCAAGTTTCCAGAAAAAATAATAAACTTGTAATACGGTAATTATTTTAAAAAAGTGTTCTCAGAAATGAGCTATCATGCGTGAAGATTCATGGCTTTCAAGCCAAATGATCAATCTTATGGCCACATTCATGGCATAGTTTGTTCAACTGATCTCATATTGTGCACAAGGGTACATCTTGGAATTCCAAACAATGTTGCCTAAGGAAGTTTTCATTTTTTTTTGCACGGAAAATTCATTTTTCATTTTCCGAGTACCCAAAAGGAGGTTTTTTTGTGAAGGAACTACCAAATAATTGTTGCAAAAATGGAGCAAATAAATTTTATAAAATACTAGGCCATATTTAATGCATAATTGACAAAATGGTAGGGTGCAAAAAGTTTGGATCCACCTCTCGTGAAAAAGACTAATTTCCGCCGATTCAGTTGGAAGCAGGTCAAATTTGAACTGCAGCTGCCTCATAGTTTGCTATTTATTTTTTCCAAAAATCATTTCTAGGTACTTAAGTATCTATTTAATCATAGAAACATCAAAAAAATTCCAAGATTCAACCACTAGGTAGGAACGGTCAAGCCAGCGGTTTTGACCGCATTTTGAAACGGGCATAAAAAATTCAAAAAAATCAAAAAATTGGAAAACCTCTGCATTGTGTCATTATATGTGACCAAGTTTCCAGAAAAAATAATAAACTTTTAATACGGTAATTATTTTAAAAAAGTGTTCTCAGAAATGAGCTATCATGCGTGAAGATTCATGGCTTTCAAGCCAAATGATCAATCTTATGGCCACATTCATGGCATAGTTTGTTCAAATGATCTCATATTGTGCACAAGGGTACATCTTGGAATTCCAAACAATGTTGCCTAAGGAAGTTTTCTTTTTTTTTTGCACGGAAAATTCATTTTTCATTTTCCGAGTGCCCAAAAGGAGTTTTTTTGTGAAGGAACTACCAAATGATTGTTGCAAAAATGGACCTAATCAATTTTATAAAATACTAGGCCATATATAATGCACAATTGACAAAATGGTTGGGTGTCAAAAAAATTTATCCACCTCTGGTGAAAAAGACAAATTGTCGTCGATTCATTTGGAAGCGGGTCAAATTTGAACTGCAGCTGCCTCATAGTTTGCTCTTTATTTTTTCCAAAAATGATTTCTAGGTAAATAAGTATCTATTTAATCAGAAATACATGGTTTGTTGGCGAGACATCGAGGTTTGGACGGTGGCCGAGGGCCCCAACTCTAGAGCGCGTTAGCTCGCATGCCCGTCGCGTGGTCACCGCGTGACCGTGGCGTTGCCATGTGTTCTGGGCGGCCTAGGCATGTCTAGTGGGTTGGGCACTCCCCAGGTAGGTGCTAGGAAGAAAATCGCAACATAAGATTCTCACGAGGAGACCGATCGATGCTCAAACATGAATTAGCAGCCAAGTGTTTGATTAGCAGTACAGGAAATGCGCATGGCTAATGGGCATGAGTTTTGGCTGAGGATGATCAGTTACTAAGAAGACCATCTTCACAAATTTTCACCTCAAAAGGAGGAGCCTAGGTGGTACTTGCTTTACAAGCTACCACACTGGACATAAATACAAATGTTGAAGCTGGGCTCAAAATAATGAATGGATTGAGCTGGCATTTGGTGGAGGATGGTTATTTGGGCATAGGAAAGCACTGTAGAAAATGGATACCATTTGGACATGCCAAAGTGGTACTTCCTTCACAAAGTGCTTCTCTGAACAGAATAGGAAAATGAATATTTTCGTATTATTTTTGAACTAGGCAAGGAATGTTTTTACATATTTGACGAAGATATGACCCAAAGAATTTATGGGATTTTTTTGGGAATTTTGGGAATGACAGAAATATAGGTTGCTTCACAACCTAGGGCAAAAACTGCCACATGGACATGACACATAGGCAAAACTGATGTGGTGGCGCCTAGTCATAGCAACCCACCACAATTTACAAGGCTATGACCATCTATATTGGTCGTTAACAACTAGAAATAAGGCAGCGGACTAGCGTTGTTTGCTTTATGACCTTTTCGTGTAAGGAAATTACGACCTTTCTGACCAAAATGGTCGCAATGGTTTAGGGTTTGGAGCCCCCCAAACAGCTTTTGACCAATTGGTCTGAAATGGTCATAGATCTATGACCAATTCTTCCAGGGTCACTGACAGAAGGTCACTAGTTGACATATTTCTTGTAGTGATTTCCCCTTCTTCCCTTTGCCCTTTTTCTTGAAACTAGTGGTCTTGTTAACCATCAACACTTGATGCTCCTTCTGGATTTCTACCTCCGAAGCCTTTAGCATTGCGAAGAGATCGGGAATTGTCTTTTCCATCCCTGGCATATTATAGTTCATCACGAAGCCTCTATAGCTTGGTGGTAGTGATTGAAGAACTCTATCAATGACACTATCATCAGGAAGATTAACTCCCAACTGAGTCACGTGCTTGTGGTACCCAGACATTCAAAGTATGTGTTCACTGACAGAACTATTCTCCTCCATTTTGCAGCTATAGAACTTGCTAGAGACTTCATATCTCTCAAGTCGGGCATTTGATTGAAATATTAACTTCAACTCCTGGAACATCTCATATGCTCCATGACGTTCAAAACGTCTTTGATGCCCCGATTCTAATCCGTAAAGCATGGCACACTGAACTATCGAGTAGTCATCAGCTTTGCTCTGCCAGACATTCATAACGTCCAGAGTTGCTCCTGCAGCGGGTCTTGCACCTGGCGGTGCTTCCAGGACGTAATTCTTCAGTGCAACAATGAGGATAATCCTCAAGTTACAGACCCAGTCCGTGTAATTGCTACCATCGTCTTTCAACTTAGCTTTCTCTAGGAACGCATTAAAATTCAATGGAACGGTAGTACGGGCTATTGATCTACAACAACATAGATATGCAAAAAAAACTATCTGGTACTAAGTTAATGATAAATTAAAGTTCAATTAATCTTATTACTAAAGAACTCCCACTTAGATAGACATCCCTCTAGTCATCTAAATGATCACGTGATCCATATCAACTAAACCATGTCCGATCATCACACGAGATGGAGTAGTTTTCAATGATGAACATCACTATGTTGATCATATCTACTATATGATTCACGTTCGACCTTTTGGTCTCGGTGTTTCGAGGCCATATGTGCATATGCTAGGCTCGTAAAGTTTAACCCGAGTATTCTGCATGTGCAAAACTGTCTTGCACCCGTTGTATGCGAACGTAGAGCTTATCACACATGATCATCACGTGGTTACTCGGCACGACGAACTGTAGCAACGGTGCATACTCAGGGAGAACACTTATATCTTGAAATTTAGTGAGTGATCATCTTATAATGCTACCGCCGTACGAAGCAAAATAAGTTGCATAAAGGATAAACATGACATGTAATCAAAATATGAGACATGATATGGCCATCATCATCTTGAGACTTTGATCTCCATCTCCAAAGCATTGTCATGATCTCCATCGTCACCGACTTGACACCTTGATCTCCATCGTAGCGTCATTGTAATCTTGCCAACTATTGCTTCAACGACTATTGCTACCGCTTAGTGATAAAGTAAAGCAATTACATGGCGGTTGCATTTCATACAATAAAACAACAACCATAAGGCTCCTGCCAGTTGCCGATAACTTTTACAAAACATGATCATCTCACACAACAATTTATATCTCATCACATCTTCACCATATCACATCACAACATGCCCTGCAAAAACAAGTTAGACGTCCTCTACTTTGTTGTTCCAAGTTTTACGTGGATACTACGGGCTTCTAGCAAGAACCGTTCTTACCTATGCATCAAAACCACAACGATATTTCATCAAGTGTGATGTTTTAACCTTTAACAAGGACCGGTCGTAGTCAAAGTCGATTCGACTGAAGTTGGAGAAACAGACACCCGCCAGCCACCTGTGTGCAAAGCACGTCAGTGGAACCAGTCTCATGAACGCGGTCACGTAATGTCGGTCAGGGTCGCTTCATCCAACAATACCGCCGAATCAAAGTAAGACGTTGGTGGTAAGCAGTATGACTATTATCGCCCACAACTCTTTGTGTTCTACTCATGCATATCATCTACACATAAACCTGGCTCAGATACCACTATTGGGGAACGTAGCATGCAATTTTAAAAAATTTCCTACGATCACGCAAGATCTATCTAGGAGATGCATAGCAACGAGACAGGGAGAGTGTATCTACATACCCTCATAGATCGAAAGCTATCTACATACCCTCGTAGACCGAAAGCGGAAGTGTTACGCTAATGCGGTTGATGTAGTCGAATGTCTTCACGATCCAACCGATCCAAGTATCAAACGTATGGCACCTCCATGTTCAGCACACGTTCATCTCGATGACGTCCCTCGCGCTCTTGATCCAGTAGAGGGTCGAGGGAGAGTTTCGTCAGCACGATTGCGTGGCAAAGGTGTTGATGATGTTATCCGTGCAGGACTTCGCCTAAGCACTACGACAATATGACCGAGGTGGTAAACTGTGGAGGGCGCCATCGCACACTGCTAAGAGAAATCTTGGTGTGCCTTTGGGGTGCCCCCCGCCCCCGTATATAAAGGGGGGAGGAGGAGGTGGCCGGCCCAGGGGGGCGCGCCAAGCGGCGAGTCCTACTTGGACTCCTAGTCCAAGTAGGATTCGGCCCCCCTCCTTCCAACCAATGGAAAGGGGAATGGGGAAAGGGGGAGAGGGACAAGGAAAGAGGGGGGCCACGCCCCCTCCCCTTGTCCAATTCGGATTGGGGCAAGGGGGCGCGCGCCTCCTCCTGTGGCCTGCCTCCTCTCCTCCACTATGGCCCATTAGAAGGTGTACCCAACCGTTTCTTTTGGGTATCCTATGAAGACACACTTCTCTGATTTGGGTTCGAGCTTATCAAGCTGAAGCTTTTTCACATAAGCATCGCAACCTCAAACTTTAATAAATGACAGCTTAGGTTTCTTGCCAAACCACAGTTCAAACGGTGTCGTCTCAACGGATTTAGATGCTGCCCTATTTAAAGTGAATGCAGCTGTCTCTAATGCATAACCCCAAACGATAGTGGTAAATCGGTAAGAGACATCATAAATCGCACCATATCTAATAAAATACGGTTACGACGTTCGGACACACCATTACGCTGTGGTGTTCCAGGTGGCATGAGTTGTGAAACTATTCCACATTGTTTTAAATGAAGGCCAAACTCGTAACTCAAATATTCGCCTCGGCGATCAGATCGTAGAAACTTTATTTTCTTGTTACGATGATTCTCCACTTCACTCTGAAATTCTTTGAACTTTTCAAATGTTTCAGACTTGCGTTTCATTAAGTAGATATACCCATATCGGCTCAAATCATCTGTGAAGGTCAGAAAATAATGATACCCACCGTGAGCCTCAACACTCATCGGACCGCATACATCAGTATGTATTATTTCCAATAAGTCAGTGGCTTGCTCCATTGTTCTGGAGAACGGAGTCTTAGTCATCTTGCCCATGAGGCATGGTTCGCAAGTATCAAATGATTCATAATCAAGTGATTCCAAAAATCCATCTGCATGGAGTTTCTTCATGCGCTTTACACCAATATGACCTAAACGGCAGTGCCACATGTATGTTGCACTATCATTATTAACTTCGCATCTTTTGGCATCAATATTATGGATATGTGTATCACTACAATTGAGATTCAATAAACAATTAACCTTGGGTGTATGACCACAGAAGGTTTTATTCATGTAAACAGAACAACAATTATTCTCTGACTTAAATGAATAATCATATTGCAATAAATATGATCTAATCATATTCATGCTTAACGCAAACACCAAATAACATTTATTTTAGTTTCAACACTAATCCTGGAGGTAGAGGGAGTGTGCGATGGTGATCGTATCAACCTTGGAATCACTTCCAACACACATCATCACCTCACCCTTAACTAGTCTCTGTTCATTCTGCAACTCCTGTTTCGAGTTACTAATCGCAACTGGACCGGTATCAAATACCCAGGGCTACTACGAACACTAGTAAGGTACACATCAATAATCTGTATATCAAATATGCCTTTGTTCACGTTGCCATCCTTCTTATCTGCCAAGTATTTGGGGTAGTTCCGCTTCCAGTGACCATTCCCTGTGCAGTAGAAGCACTCAGTTTCAGGCTTAGGCCTAGCTTTGGGCTTCTTCACGGGAGTGGCAACTTGCTTGCCATTCTTCTTGAAGTTCCATTTCTTTCTCTTGCCCTTTTACTTTAAACTAGTAGTCTTGTCAACCATCAACACTTGATGCTCTTTCTTGATTTCTACCTTCGCTGATTTCAGCATTGCGAAGAGCTCGGGAATCATTTTCGTCATTCCTTGCATATTATAGTTCATCATGAAGTTCTAGTAGCTTGGTGATAGTGACTAGAGAACTCTGTCAATCACTATCTTATTTGGAAGATTAACTCCCACTTGATTCAAGCAATTATAGTACTCAGACATTCTAAATACATGCTCACTGGTTGAGCTATTCTCCTTCATCTTGTAGGCAAAGTACTTGTCAGAGGTCTCATACCTCTCAACATGGGCATGAGTCTGAAATACCAATTTCAACTCTTGGAACATCTCATATTCTCCATGGTGTTCAAAACGTTTTTGACGTACCGGTTCTAAGCCATAAAGCATGGCGCACTAAACGATAAAGTAGTCATCATATTGAGCTTGCCAAACGTTCATAATGTATGCATCTGCTCCTGCAATAGGTCTATCACCTAGCGGTGCATCAAGGTCATAATTCTTCTATGTAGCAATGAGGATAATCCTCAGATCGCGGACCTAGTCCGCATCATTGCTACTATCATCTTTCATCTTATTTTTCTCCAGGAACATATCAAAAAACATAGGGAGCTATAACGCGAGCTATTGATCTACAACATAATTTGTAAATACTGTCAGGACTAAGTTGATGATAAATTAAATTTCAGTTAATCAAATTACTTAAGAACTCCCACTTATATTGACATCCCTCAAGTCATCTAAATGATACGTGATCCAAATCAACTAAACCATGTCCGATCATCATGTGAGAGCCCCCCTGATAGTATGGCAATCGATCATATAAGATGATGCAAGGATGCAATGGTTTGAGCTCTCAACGAATCATACAATCAAGCTACCAACTTGAGAGCCCCCCTTGATAGTACGGCAATCGGTCCTATAACCCGGTCTCCCAACTACCACCATGAGACCGGTAAAATAGAAAATCAATCAAGGGCAAACCTTTGCCTTGCGCTAAATCCACTTGAGCCAGATGATGACGATCTTGACTCCCTCAAGTTGGACCACCTTTCTGAAGGAAATATGACCTAGAGGCAATAATAAAGTTATTATTTATTTCCTCATATCATGATAAATGTTTATTATTCATGCTAGAATTGTATTAACCGGAAACATGATACATGTGTGAATACATAGACAAACATAGTGTCACTAGTATGCCTCTACTTGAACTAGCTCATTGATCAAATATGGTTATGTTTCCTAACCATAGGCATGTGTTGTCATTTGATTAATGGGATCACATCATTAGGAGAATGATGTGATTGACTTGACCCATTCCGTTAGCTTAGCACTTGATCGTTTAGTATGTTGCTATTGCTTTCTTCATGACTTATACAAAGTTCCTGCAACTATGAGATTGTGCAACTCCCGTTTACCGGAGGAACACTTTGTGTGCTACCAAACGTCACAACGTAACTGGGTGATTATAAAGGTGCTCTACAGGTGTCTCCGAAGGTACATGTTGAGTTGGCATAATTCGAGATTAGGTTTTGTCACTCCGATTGTCGGAGAGGTATCTCTGGGCCCTCTCGGTAATACTCATCACCTAAGCCTTGCAAGCATTGTAACTAATGAGTTAGTTATGAGATGATGTATTACGGAACGAGTAAAGAGACTTGCCAGTAACGAGATTGAACTAGGTATTGGATACCGACGATCGAATCTCGGGCAAGTAACATACCGATGACAAAGGGAACAACGTATGTTGTTATGCGGTTTGACCGACAAAGATCTTCGTAGAATATGTAGGAACCAATATGGGCATCCAGGTTCCGCTATTGGTTATTGACCAAGAATAGTTCTAGGTCATGTCTACATAGTTCTCGAACCCGTAGGGTCCGCACGCTTAACGTTACGATGACAGTTTTATTATGAGTTTATAAGTTTTGATGTACCGAAGGTTGTTCGGAGTCCCGAATGTGATCACAGACATGACGAGGAGTCTCGAAATGGTTGAGACATAAAGATTGATATATTGGATGACTATATTCGGTAACCGGAAGTGTCCCGGGTGTTTTCGGAGAAAAACCGGAGTACCGGAGGGTTACCGGAACCCCCCGGGAAGTAATGGGCCTTGATGGGCCCTATTGGAGAGAGAGAGGGGCCGGCCAGGGCAAGTGGCGCGCCCCCTCCCCTTGAGTCCGAATAGGACAAGGAAGGGGGGCAGCGCCCCCCTTGCCTTCCCCCTCTCCCACTCCTTCCTTCCCCCTCCTTGGAATAGGAAAGGGAGGGGGAAACCTACTTGGAGTAGGTTTCCCCCTCCTAGGGCGCGCCTCCCCTTAGGCCGCCCCCCTCCTCCTCTACCCCTTTATATACGGGGGCGGGGGGCACCCCATAGACACACAAGTTGATCTACAGATCGTTCCTTAGCCGTGTGTGGTGCCCCCCTCCACCATAATCCACCTCGGTCATATCGTCGCGAAGTTTAGGAGAAGCCCTGCGCCGGTAGAACATCATCATCGTCACCACGCCGTCATGCTGACGAAACTCATCCCCGACGCTTCGCTGGATTGGAGCCCGGAGGACGTCATCGAGCTGAACATGTGCTGAACACCGAGGTGTCGTACGTTCGGTGCTTGGATCGGTCGATTCGTGAAGACGTACGACTACATCAACCGCGTTGTCATAACGCTTCCGCTTGCGGTCTACGAGGGTACGTGGACGGACACTCTCCCCTCTCGTTGCTATGCCATCACCATGATCTTGCGTGTGCGTAGGAAATTTTTTGAAATTACTGCATTCCCCAACAGTGGCATCCGAGCCTAGGCTTTATGGTTTGATGTTATATGCACGAGTAGAACACAAGTGAGTTGTGGGCGATATAAGTCATACTGCTTACCAGCATGTCATACTTTGGTTCGGCAGTATTGTTGGATGAAGCGGCCCGGACCGACATTACGCGTACGCTTACGCGAGACTGGTTTTACCGCCGTGCTTTGCACACAGGTGACTAGCGGGTGTCAGTTTCTCAACTTTAGTTGAACCGAGTGTGGCTACGCCCTGTCCTTGCAAAGGTTAAAATAGCATCAACTTGACAAACTATCGTTGTGGTTTTGATGCGTAGGTGAGATTGGTTCTTGCTTAAGCCCGTAGCAGCCACGTAAAACTTGCAACAACAAAGTAGAGGATGTCTAACTTGTTTTTGCAGGGCATGTTGTGATGTGATATGGCCAAGACGTGATGCTATATTTTATTGTATGAGATGATCATGTTTTGTAACCGAAGTTATCGGCAACTGGCAGGAGCCATATGGTTGTCACTTTATTGTATGAAATGCAAACGCCCTGTAATTGCTTTACTTTATCACTAAGCGGTAGCGATAGTCGTAGAAGCAATAGATGGCGTAAACGACAACGATGCTACGATGGAGATCAAGGTGTCGCACCGGTGACGATGGTGATCACGACGGTGCTTCGGAGATGGAGATCACAAGCACAAGATGATGATGGCCATATCATATCACTTATATTATTGCATGTGATGTTTATCCTTTATGCATCTTATCTTGCTTTGATTGACGGTAGCATTTTAAGATGATCTCTCACTAAATTATCAAGAAGTGTTCTCCCTGAGTATGCACCGTTGCCAAAGTTCGTCGTGCCTAGACACCACATGATGATCGGGTGTGATAATCTCTACGTCCATCTACAACGGGTGCAAGCCAGTTTTGCACACGCGGAATACTCAGGTTAAACATGACGAGCCTAGCATATGCAGATATGGCCTCGGAACACGGAGACCAAAAGGTCGAGCGTGGATCATATAGTAGATATGATCAACATAGTGATGTTCACCATTGAAAACTACTCCATCTCACGTGATGATCGGTTATGGTTTAGTTGATTTGGATCACGTGATCACTTAGATGACTAGAGAGATGTCTGTCTAAGTGGGAGTTCTTAAGTAATATGATTAATTAAACTTAAATTTATCATGAACTTAGTACCTGATAGTATTTTGCTTGTCTATGTTTGTTTGTAGATAGATGGCTCGTGCTGTTGTTCCGTTGAATTTTAATGCGTTCCTTGAGAAAGCAAAGTTGAAAGATGATGGTAGCAATTACACGGACTGGGTCCGTAACCTGAGGATTATCCTCATTGCTGCACAGAAAAGTTACGTCCAGGAAGCACCGCTGGGTGCCAGGCCTGCTGCTGATGCAACTGACGACGTTAAGAATGTCTGGCAGAGCAAAGCTGATGACTACTCTATAGTTCACTGTGCCATGCTTTACGGCTTAGAACCGGGTCTTCAACGACGTTTTGAACGTCATGGAGCATATGAGATGTTCCAGGAGTTGAAGTTAATATTTCAAGCAAATGCTCGGATTGAGAGAAATGAAGTCTCCAATAAGTTCTACAGCTGCAAGATGGAGGATAATAGTTCTGTCAGTGAGCATATACTCAAAATGTCTGGGTATAATAATCACTTGATTCAACTGGGAGTTAATCTTCCGGATGATAGCGTCATTGACAGAATTCTCCAATCACTGCCACCAAGCTACAAGAGCTTTGTGATGAACTATAATATGCAAGGGATGGACAAGACTATTCCCGAGCTCTTCGCAATGCTAAAAGCTGCGGGGGTAGAAATCAAGAAGGAGCATCAAGTGTTGATGGTCAATAAGACCACTAGTTTCAAGAAAAAGGGCAAAGGGAAGAAGAAGGGGAACTTCAAGAAGAACAGCAAGCAAGTTGCTGCTCAAGAGAAGAAACCCAAGTCTGGACCTTAGCCTGAAACTGAGTGCTTCTACTGCAAGCAGACTAGTCACTGGAAGCGGAACTGCCCCAAGTATTTGGCGGATAAGAAGGATGGCAAAGTGAACAAAGGTATATGTGATATACATGTTATTGATGTGTACCTAACTAGAGCTCGTAGTAGCACCTGGGTATTTGATACTGGTTCTGTTGCTAATATTTGCAACTCAAAACAGGGACTACGGAATAAACGAGCACTGGCCAAGGACGAGGTGACGATGCGCGTGGGAAACGGTTCCAAAGTCGATGTGATCGCGGTCGGCACGCTACCTCTACATATACCTTCGGGATTAGTTTTAGACCTGAATAATTGTTATTTGGTGCCAGCGTTGAGCATGAACATTATATCTGGATCTTGTTTGATGCGAGACGGTTATTCATTTAAATCAGAGAATAATGGTTGTTCTATTTATATGAGTAATATCTTTTATGGTCATGCACCCTCGAAGAGTGGTCTATTTTTATTGAATCTCGATAGTAGTGATACACATATTCATAATGTTGAAGCCAAAAGATGCAGAGTTGATAATGATAGTGCAACTTATTTGTGGCACTGCCGTTTAGGTCATATCGGTGTAAAGCGCATGAAGAAACTCCATACTGATGGACTTTTGGAATCACTTGATTATGAATCACTTGGTACTTGCGAACCGTGCCTCATGGGCAAGATGACTAAAGCACCGTTCTCCGGTACTATGGAGAGAGCAACAAATTTGTTGGAAATCATACATACAGATGTGTGTGGTCCGATGAATGTTGAGGCTCCTGGCAGATATCGTTATTTTCTCACCTTCACAGATGATTTGAGCAGATATGGGTATATCTACTTAATGAAGCACAAGTCTGAAACATTTGAAAAGTTCAAAGAATTTCAGAGTGAAGTGGAAAATCATCGTAACAAGAAAATAAAGTTTCTACGATCTGATCGTGGAGGAGAATATTTGAGTTACGAGTTTGGTTTACATTTGAAACAATGCGGAATAGTTTCGCAACTCACGCCACCTGGAACACCACAAAGAAATGGTGTGTCCGAACGTCGTAATCGTACTTTACTAGATATGGTGTGATCTATGATGTCTCTTACTGATTTACCGCTATCGTTTTGGGGTTATGCTTTAGAGACGGCTACATTCACATTAAATAGGGCACCATCTAAATCCGTTGAAACGACGCCTTATGAACTGTGGTTTGGCAAGAGACCAAAGTTGTTGTTTCTTAAAGTTTGGGGCTGCGATGCTTATGTGAAGAAACTTCAACCAGATAAGCTCGAACCCAAATCGGAGAAATGTGTCTTCATAGGATACCCAAAAGAGACTGTTGGGTACACCTTCTATCACAGATCCGAAGGAAAGACATTCGTTGCTAAGAATGGATCCTTTCTAGAGAAGGAGTTTCTCTCGAAAGAAGTGAGTGGGAGGAAAGTAGAACTTGATGAGGTAACGGTACCTGCTCCCTTATTGGAAAGTAGTTCATCACAGAAATCAGTTCCTGTGACAAATACACCAATTAGTGAGGAAGCTAATGATATTGATCATGAAACTTCAGATCAAGTGTGTACTGAACCTCGTAGGTCTACCAGAGTAAGATCCACACCAGAGTGGTATGGTAATCCTGTTCTGGAAGTCATGTTACTTGACCATGATGAACCTACGAACTATGAGGAAGCGATGATGAGCCCAGATTCCGCAAAATGGCTAGAGGCCATGAAATCTGAGATGGGATCCATGTATGAGAACAAAGTATGGACTTTGGTTGACTTGCCCAATGATCGGCAAGCCATTGAGAATAAATGGATCTTTAAGAAGAAGACTGACGCTGACGGTAATGTAACTGTCTATAAAGCTCGACTTGTTGCGAAAGGTTTTCGACAAGTTCAAGGGGTTGACTACGATGAGACTTTCTCACCCGTAGCGATGCTTAAGTCTGTCCGAATCATGTTAGCAATTGCCGCATTTTATGATTATGAAATTTGGCAGATGGATGTAAAAACTGCATTCCTGAATGGATTTCTGGAAGAAGAGTTGTATATGATGCAACCGGAAGGTTTTATCGATCCTAAGGGAGCTAACAAAGTGTGCAAGCTCCAGCGATCAATCTATGGTCTGGTGCAAGCCTCTCGGAGTTGGAATAAATGCTTTGATAGTGTGATCAAAGCATATGGTTTTATACAGACTTTTGGAGAAGCCTGTATTTGCAAGAAAGTGAGTGGGAGCTCTGTAGCATTTCTAATATTATATGTGGATGACATATTGTTGATTGGAAATGATATAGAATTTCTGGATAGCATAAAAGGATACTTGAATAAAAGTTTTTCAATGAAAGACCTCGGTGAAGCTGCTTACATATTGGGCATTAAAATCTATAGAGATAGATCAAGACGCTTGATTGGACTTTCACAAAGCACGTACCTTGATAAAGTATTGAAAAGGTTCAATATGGATCAGGCGAAGAAAGGGTTCTTGCCTGTATTACAAGGTATAAAGTTGAGTCAGACTCAATGCCCGACCACTGAAGAAGATAGAGAGAAAATGAAAGGAGTTCCCTATGCTTCAGCCATAGGCTCTATCATGTATGCAATGCTGTGTACCAGACCTGATGTGTGCCTTGCTATTAGTTTATCAGGGAGGTACCAAAGTAATCTAGGAGTGGGTCACTGGACAGCGGTCAAGAACATCCTGAAATACCTGAAAAGGACTAAGGATATGTTTCTCGTATATGGAGGTGACAAAGAGCTAGTCGTAAATGGTTACATCGATGCAAGCTTTGACACTGATCCGGACGATTCTAAATCGCAAACCGGATACGTATTTTTATTAAACGGTGGAGCTGTAAGTTGGTGTAGTTCTAAACAAAGCGTCGTGGCGGGATCTACATGTGAAGCGGAGTACATAGCTGCTTCGGAAGCAGTGAATGAGGGAGTCTGGATGAAGGAGTTCATTTCCGATCTAGGTGTTATACCTAGTGCATCGGGACCAATGAAGATCTTCTGTGACAATACTGGTGCAATTGCCTTGGCAAAGGAATCCAGATTTCACAAGAGGACCAAGCACATCAAGAGACGCTTCAATTCCATTCGGGACCAAGTCCAAGTGGGAGACATAGAGATTTGCAAGATACATACGGATCTGAATGTAGCAGACCCGTTGACTAAGCCTCTCTCACGAGTCAAACATGATCAGCACCAAGACTCCATGGGTGTTAGAATCATTACTATGTAAACTAGATTATTGACTCTAGTGCAAGTGGGAGACTGAAGGAAATATGCCCTAGAGGCAATAATAAAGTTATTATTTATTTCCTCATATCATGATAAATGTTTATTATTCATGCTAGAATTGTATTAACCGGAAACATGATACATGTGTGAATACATAGACAAACATAGTGTCACTAGTATGCCTCTACTTGAACTAGCTCATTGATCAAAGATGGTTATGTTTCCTAACCATAGGCATGTGTTGTCATTTGATTAATGGGATCACATCATTAGGAGAATGATGTGATTGACTTGACCCATTCCGTTAGCTTAGCACTTGATCGTTTAGTATGTTGCTATTGCTTTCTTCATGACTTATACAAAGTTCCTGCAACTATGAGATTGTGCAACTCCCGTTTACCGGAGGAACACTTTGTGTGCTACCAAACGTCACAACGTAACTGGGTGATTATAAAGGTGCTCTACAGGTGTCTCCGAAGGTACATGTTGAATTGGCATAATTCGAGATTAGGTTTTGTCACTCCGATTGTCGGAGAGGTATCTCTGGGCCCTCTTGGTAATACTCATCACCTAAGCCTTGCAAGCATTGTAACTAATGAGTTAGTTATGAGATGATGTATTACAGAACGAGTAAAGAGACTTGCCAGTAACGAGATTGAACTAGGTATTGGATACCGACGATCGAATCTCGGGCAAGTAACATACCGATGACAAAGGGAACAACGTATGTTGTTATGCGGTTTGACCGATAAAGATCTTCGTAGAATATGTAGGAACCAATATGGGCATCCAGGTTCCGCTATTGGTTATTGACTGAGAATAGTTCTAGGTCATGTCTACATAGTTCTCGAACCCGTAGGGTCCGCACGCTTAACGTTACGATGACAGTTTTATTATGAGTTTATAAGTTTTGATGTACCGAAGGTTGTTCGGAGTCCCGTATGTGATCACGGACATGACGAGGAGTCTCGAAATGGTCGAGACATAAAGATTGATATATTGGATGACTATATTCAGACACCGGAAGTGTTCCGGGTGTTTTCGAAGAAAAACCGGAGTACCGGAGGGTTACCGGAACCCTCCCGGGAAGTAATGGGCCTTGATGGGCCCTATTGGAGAGAGAGAGGGGCCGGCCAGGGCAAGTGGCACGCTCCCTCCCCTTCAGTCCGAATAGGACAAGGAAGGGGGGGCGGCGCATCCCTTGCCTTCCCCCTCTCCCACTCCTTCCTTCCCCCTCCTTGGAATAGGAAAGGGAGGGGGAAACCTACTTGGAGTAGGTTTCCCCCTCCTAGGGCGCGCCTCCCCTTAGGCCGGCCCCCTCCTCCTCTCCCCCTTTATATACGGGGGCGGGGGGCACCCCATAGACACACAAGTTGATCTACGGATCATTCCTTAGCCGTGTGCGGTGCCCCCCTCCACCATAATCCACCTCGGTCATATCGTCGCGGAGTTTAGGAGAAGCCCTGCGCCGGTAGAACATCATCATTGTCACCATGCCGTCGTGCTGACGAAACTCATCCCCGACGCTTCGCTGGATTGGAGCCCGGAGGACGTCATCGAGCTGAACGTGTGCTGAACACGGAGGTGCCGTACGTTCGGTGCTTGGATCGGTCGATTCGTGAAGACGTACGACTACATCAACCACGTTGTCATAACGCTTCCCCTTACGGTCTACGATGGTACGTGGACGGACACTCTCCCCTCTCGTTGCTATGCCATCACCATGATCTTGCGTGTGCGTAGGAAATTTTTTGAAATTACTGCGTTCCCCAACACTTTCTTGATTGTGTTGGCTCGATGAACACTAGTTGATTGCTCCCCATACTCCACTATGGGTGAGCCACTCTTCGGCACATCTTTACAAGTCCATTGACACCACAATGGACGGCAAGCTTCAAGCACTTGATCTTTTCAAGATGCTCCACTTGAACTTGCACACCACAATCTTGATTGCATCACCACTTGATGTCATCCTCCATGGGTTGTACGAGATCTTCCTCTTGATGTAAACCCATGGAAACAAACCTAAGCCCTCATAGAACTCACACGTAGATCATGGGTTAGTACACAAAGCGTAATGGACAATGCTTACCATACCATGGGATCACTTGATCCCTCTCGGTACATCTTGTATGCTTTGTGTGTTGATCAACTTGATTCACTCTTGACTTAGTCTTGATCAACCTTCTATCATGTCTTCTACATGACCAGTCTTTGGATAATTCATTGAATCGCACATTGGTCGACATATAAACTCCTTGAAATATAACTCAAGACAACCATTAGTCCATAGAGATTGTCATTAATTACCGAAACTAAACATGGGGGCACCGCATGTTCTTTCAACAAGTGTCTCTGACCCTCCTCAGAGGGTTCACGGCGTCGATGCCGATGTCCTCCCCCTCGACCGGCGACTCCTTCTGTTGTTTGAATAGCAGACTCCACATGTTCTTGTGGATCATGTCGAAGAGGTGCCGCACGGTGGGTGGATCTTCGGGGTCATACTCCCACATTGGCTCGACCCACCCCTGGCAGGGGAGGAATCGGCGATGGAGGATGACCTGAATCATGTCGACCAACTTCGCACCGGTCTCCATGATGCTGACGACGCGCTTCTGCAATGCCTTCAAATCGTTAGCGGATCCCCAGTCCGGTCTCTTGTTGATCCATGAGGCCAGCCTGGTAGGGGTCCGGATCTGAATGCGGGAGCTGTCGCCCAGCTGGCTCCCCGTGGCTCGGTGATATAGAACCATTCTTTTTGCCACATTCTGACGGTGTCGATGAAGTGGCCCTTTGGACACTTGACCCATGTCAATTTGCTGATCATGGCCCCTCCACAGTCCGCCTGCTTGCCGCCAACTACCTTGGGCTTGATGTTGAACACCTTTAGCCACATGCCAAAGTGTGGCTGGACTTGAAGGAAGGTTTCGCAGAAGATAATAAAGGATGAGATGTGGGGAAGGGAGTTGGGGGCCAGATCGTGAAAATCTAGCCCATAGAAGAACATCTGCCCCCGCACAAAGGGGTGCAGGGGAAATCCTAGCCCCCTGAGGAAATTAGGGAGGAATATGACCCTTTCGCCCGGCTTGGGCGTAGGCATGATTTGGCCCTATTCGGGGGTCTCATGGGCAATGTTGGCCGACAAATAGCCGGCCTGCTTTAGATACCGCCATCGATGACGGTGGAAGCCTCCCCCTTCCCGTTGGCGCCGGATCCGGCCATGGCTGGAGATGGAGTGGGATTTGCTGTGGAGGCAGAAGAAAGGGACGCCAGAGCTCTGAGGATCTGCATGAGCGGAAGGTGGAGGAAGGCGTTGGATGCTGACTCTAGTAGCTCCCCCTTTATAGACTATTGATAGGCCAGGGGTTCCTTTTTCCGCATCGTTGGCTTCTGCACTTCCTGATATACCCGCAACGTTATGTGTGGGGAGGGGAATCGAAATAATTACCACATCCCTGGAAAGGCAGGACACAATCTCCACCTCGAGGGTACGTGCCAAATGTGCCGTCAGCCTTGGTCCGCGCTTCGAGAAATAGTAAATGCTCGGCGTTATGGCCGGAGGCGACTCTTCGTTGAAAGAGAAAAAGTTGTCAGATGTAGGAACTATTTACACTTGGACGATTTTTTGTTATTGCCTTCGTTGTTAAGTAAAACTGTCATTTGAAATTTCGGACATTACTTGGCTCCGAACATGAACAAAGCACACTGAAGAACTCGCCTCGCAAGTCGAACGATGTGGAGTGAGCAGATGCCGGATACAAGCCTTGGCATTGGAGGCAAGTTCGGGGCTACTAAGGGAGTCATCAACTAAGGGGTCCTCGGGGCGACGGCCCATTCGGTATGGGCCGGACTGGTGGGGCCGTATATTCATGGAGATCTATGAAGATGTGGTGTGCCCTCCAAGTCAAGGATAGACAGGATCACTTTATCCCTTATTGTAATCTATCTTCGGTAACCCTAGACCTACCGGTGTCTATATAAACCGAGGGTTGTAGTCTTTAGGGATAGAGCTATATTCATCACCTCATCGCCTTAGGGTTTAGCTCATACTGATCTTGAGGTAGATCTACTTTGTAACCATACTATACATTCAATACAATCAAGCAGGACGTTGGGTATTACCTCTTCGAGAGGGCCCAAACCTGGGTAAACATCGCGTTCATAGTCCCTTGTTTCCCATCGACCTTAGATCCAGAGCTCGGGACCGCCTACCCCAAGGTCTACCGGTTTTGACACCGACATTGGTGCTTTCATTGAGAGTTCCGCTGTGGGGTCGCCCAAAGGATCGATGGCTCGCCTGATCATAGGAGAAGTCATCGGATCCGGGGACTTCTTCGTCCCAAGACAACTCTTCGCGTTCGGCAGCATCGTACTGCACGCTGACCCGATCGGTCGTTTGGATTAGATTGACAACTTCACTCCTGAACACCGGATTTGATTTGGTAATCTGGAATACGTTGTGGACACCCGGGACGATCTGGTCTTCGCTGATTCACTACCCCCTTCCGCACCCTCGTAGGCCTCGCCATTCCCGTTCTGGAGTCCCCCCCCCCCCGATCCGATCTACGTATCGGCCCTCACCCTCCAAACAGTTTCGGGCTAGGAGGGCTCTGCCTCAAGCGAGGGCCAGACTCCACCTTTGGCTGAATCCATCATGTCTGCGGAGGGCATATACTTGGCCTTCGAGGCAGAATCAGGAGGCGGAAGCCATGAGTCAATCTCGGCCAGATCGCTCCCTCACAACACTCCTCTGGCCTTGAGCCCTTACGACAAAGCGGCAGCCAATAGCCAGGGGTCACCCCCGGCCCAAAGCAGCTCGATCTCGAACCTCGGCGTGGAAACCACACACAAAAATCAAGACCCACCCTTGAACACCAGTGATGATCCCGAACCTGGGTAAACATCGTGTTCATCATCCCTTGTTTCCCATCGACCTTAGATCCACAGCTCGGGACCCCCTACCCCGAGGTCTGCCGGTTTTGACACCGACACCGTGGCCGAGGCATAAGTGCTCAAAACAACCTTAACCAAAATTGCATGTTGCTTAGAATCTTGAAAGAAAAACAATGAGTCATCTGCAAACAGAAGATGTGAAATAGTTTGTGCTCTTCGGCATATTTTCAATCCTTCCAATCCTTCCTCCGCCATGGACTTTCTGATCTGCGTAGATAATGCATCAGCAACAAAAGAAATAAAAATAGGGACAAAGGATCATCTTGGAGAAGTCCCTGCGGAGGGGTAAAAGACTCGATTAATTTTTCATTAAACTTTATTCAATATTTCACCGTAGTAATACAATCCATAATTCGAGAAATCCATCATGTAGCAAAACCCCACTTACATAGGGCCTTCACAAGAAACACGCAATTGGGCGGTCATATGCCTTCGATAGGTCAAGCTTGTAAGCACATAACGCCTGATTCTCCTCTCTCAGAGACAGAATATGATGAATACACTAAAAAGAAAGCTGGAATTATCTGAAATAAGTCTACACGGAATGAAAGCACTTTGGTTTTAGAGATAAGATCCATCATCAAAGGCCTTAGCCTATTCACCATGCTTTTTTGAGACAATTTTGTAAGCCACATTGCAAAGACTGATAGGTCGAAAATCCTTTAGGTCCTTATGTTGTGGAACCTTTGGAATTAGAACTATTGTTGTATCATTCACTCCCATAGGCATAATCTCTGTCACAAAAAAAACTCCTGAACAGCCGCCACAATATCTAATTTAAGCACTGCCCAGTTACGCTGATAGAAACGAGCTGGAAAACCATCGGTACCTAGAGCCTTAATAGGGTTGATCTAGAAAAGAGCATCAGAGATCTCCTTCTCTGAGAAAGGTGCGCACAAGGTCTCGTTCATCTGCACTGTCACCTTGGCTTAATACACTCTAAAACCGCCTCCAGGGAGAGGGTTGGGTCCTTGGTACAAACCTCCTTGAACTAGGAGGCCGCCATTCCCTCCATCTTCTAAGGAACATAGCACCATGTCCCATCCAAGTTGAGCAAGTGCCGAGTATAATTCATCATCACCCGCCAAACAGCGTGACGGTGGAGGTATTTGGTATTTCGCTCCCCTTCTTTCAGCCATTTTATACATGATCGTTGCAACCATAACATTTCCTCATTGTATAATAACTCATCAAGTTGGTTCCTGTTTTTCTACATACTCATACGATCTACTCCATTAAGCTTCATTGTCTGTAGCTCACCCGGAGCTTCTCTATCTCATTGATGACATGACCAAAATTCTTTCGTCTCCAATCCTTCAAACTATGCATAAGTGCTCGCAGCGACTCCGCTACGTAGGAGGACAGTGGTATCCTAAGCCCATCAGGGTTCAAGTCCTGATTCTCGCATTTATCCTGGATTTATTTTAGGATTTCCGGTGATGCATGTTCAGTGGGAGGCAACGTTCCCATCAACTACGAGGCGTCTATGATGACTTCGTAAAGTCTCAAGATGATATGCGGCTCAGTCTCATGGATGTGCTCATAAGGGTAGGATGTGCGTGTGTGTGCGTTCATAGGGGTGAGTCTATGCGCATATATACGAGTGTTTACGTCTGTACTGTGTTAAACAAGTACTCATCGCCGGCCGACTATAGCAGTACCACAGCACACACTCATAGCACTGATGGTTCAATCTGTCGATTGTAAAATGCGCGGGTCATTCCGTGCTCGGTCCTGCATCGATCGCAGATGCTCGTTAGACAGTACAGTACCATAGGATCCACATAGCGGTTACCCAACATTCCAATTCTACGGTCTCGCCGATTATTTCCTACTTTATGTGGGATCAAGAAATAGCATGTACAGGGGCCTTCGCACCCAACACACACAGTAGTATAGCATGTTCTTTCACATGTTTTACCATTAAAATAAGTCATTTGGTTCGATCGATCACAAGCCCCTACTGCTGAATAGCAAAGCGACTAAACATGCAACAAATCACCAAACTCCAATTTATTATTATACACCAAAGGCGCACAAAAGTTTAACAGAAGAACAATACTAAAAACTCAGTCTAATAGGTGGATCATCAAAGGAGAATCAAGGCATCCAGAAGCAAGGCCAACAAAGGAGAGGTGCACCACGCTAGGGACATAGCCAGTCGAGGAAATTCAGCCAATGATCCTCAGAAGAACCCCCGGATGACGCCACCCCCACGCTGCACGGTAGGCTTCACCTGCCACCTACTCCATGACTAATGCTCCTAGCGTCAACACCCTTTGATTTCCCTCCTTTTATCTGCAAAATTGCCAAATTTGTTAGGCATTGACATATCAACCTGATAAGCATAATTAGAACATTTATCAGCTTCTTTTTCCAAAAACAACAACCGTTTTTGCATCTCCAATTTGTCCAAAAGATAGCAGCGACACCAACTAACACCCGTTTTGGGTTACATCATGTTGGATTTTTTTAATCCATCCACTAAAGCACATATAGATTAGCATGATTGATCTCAAATTTAAAGCATATTTAAGCAAACCCCACACTAGTTTATCCACTCAACATCTGAAGAAAAAGTGTTTATTCCTCTCATCTTGCCAACAAAACACACAATTTTTGGGATCTATCCATCCACTTTTCAATAAATTATCTCTAGCTAATATGCTATTTTTGACCATCAACCAAAGAAAGAATTTGATTTTTGGTGGAATTTTTTTATATATAAAAACAATTGTGGCAAACCACAATATTGAACAACAAGATGTCTATAAAGTGATTTGACTGTAAAAAGACCATATGCAATTAACATACACTTAATAGAATCCTTGTTGTGAGACATCACATTCCATCACATCTCATTTCGAGGCTATCCCAAAGATCTAGAGTATCAACTCACAAAGTACTTCTAAATCTAAAACCCTCCCAACTTCTCTAAAAGGCATCAGCTGTAGTAATATTGTGATCAGAACTCAAATTATACAGTATAGCATAAGAGATTTTAAGGGGTTTATAATCCACCAACAGTCTTCCCAAAATCTAGCATTCTTGCCATTACCCACTTTTTTACAATGTTGGTACAATAAGTATTTAATTTTCATGATACTGGACTTGAAATGGGAGCCCCCAGTCTTAGGTTTAGTTCCAAAAAGGCAACCATTCCGAACATGCTTGTTTAGGAGAATCATGTGCCAAATACCATTTTTAGTTTCTACCATAACTATTTAGCAAACAAGTTTTGTTCATGAGTTCAAGATTTAAAATCCCTAAACCCCCTTGATCTTTAGGTCTAAATCAAGTGTTCTAGTTTACTAAGTGTTATTTTTTCTTATTGCCATCTCCCCGCCAAACAAACCTAGGCATGAAGAAATTGGCTCTTTTCTTCACATCAACTGGGATGGGGTAGAAAAACATCATACATAAGTTGAATCTCCCCCTCTATTGTTAAATCTTCTCTCATAGTTGTTAAATCTCCCCCTTTTGTTGAAACTACCTTGCTCTCCTGCACCACTGCAAGCCCTAGCCATCCCTTCTTGCTCACCAGGTGGCATCGGCAGAGCAGTAAAGCCGTACCACACATCGCTTGCACGCCCACCAAATTCTCTTAGGGGGCAGACCAAAGCATCTAAATACCCAAAGGCACCAGAAGGCGCATTCTCCTTAATTGCTTTCCTATCCCACCAACCTGGACCTCTTGATCAAAAGCATCCAGTCCAACCGCCCGGGGCTAACAACAGAAGGTTCTATGGGTAAAGGCCAAAACACTAAAACTCACCCCCTCCTTGATCAATATTTATCATCACAACATCAGTGTCATCTAAGAAATCCACCCCAAAAACAAGCATATCCTGTGTACAATTGGCAAGGATAGCTGGAAAATTACCAATTCTCGTAGGCTTTTTTACTAGATTTCCACCAGTAACATCTAAATTCCATTTAATCACTATCATCACAAATTTGATATTGTGGGTATCAACATCAGAAAGATCCAAGGACTAATCATCCTCATAACAGTATTAAAATCAAAATCGATGACATGATCAACTTCCATCAGAAAATCCATCGAAGACTTTTCGGAGCATGCAACTAAGATCTCCTAACCCTATTTCTCGCAACTACAATCCCCCCAACTGTTAGATTGTACATGAGGATGTAAATATTTGTAGAGAGCAACAATCTTACTGGAAAATGAAGCAGCAAAACGATTGTAGGAGTCCTCGACTCCTCCCCGGCAACAGCCATAATTGACTGCCTGCCAGGAAGACGCCTACTCGTCGGCGGCGCTCTGTGCAAGCGCCTGGATCCGCGCAGAACGCCGGGGGAACCGAGGGGAGCGACGAGGCAACTGTGAAACCACCCGCGCCACATTTTGCCTCCGCACCACCCGCACATCGTCGTCGGTCACGACAGGCATCACCGGACAGTGTGGCGGTGAACTTGTTGCCGTGGTCACCACCCGCACACCATCCCAGACCAGATTGGACGAAAGCCAATCTTGCGACGCGTACTCGTACCACCGCGCGCGCTGCACCGGATCGTTGGATTCCGCCTCCATCATTGCCCAATAGAGGATCTCGAGCGGGGCCTTCCGTGAGATCCAACTTTGTTCCTCCTCTGAGGCCTCTTCAACCACCCGACGTGATTCCTGATGCATCTCCTCCGCATCCCTGAACCGCCCACAGATCTCGCGAAGCCTCGCCATCTTCGCCTCGTCGCTACCCGCGATTGCCGCCGCCATGAGCTCCCCCCACGCCAAAGGCCCTCCCATCACCGAGATCTGAGACGGAGGTTGGAGGGAGAGAAGAAGGGGATCGTCGACACCCTCGTGCCTCGCGTGTAGATTTAATGCTTGCCAAAGTCATAGGTATTCATTTCCCACATCACGGGTTCCTCGAGATTAGTGTGGGATCAACACCGTTGATTTTTTGGAAATTATTATGTCCTGGATCTTGAGAAATCATCTATTAGGGGCCATCCTATCAAGATCCCAGTGCCCAAGTTGTACTCCACTAAAACTAGAATTGGCATCCATCCATCCATGAAACGAGCACAAGCCAACAAGATTACACCAAACGTGACGTTGCATCAGTTTCAGTTTCACAGAAATGCTGCCATGGGAAAGCGAAGAAATTGTTGGTAAAATGAGGCAAGGACAGCGTGGTAAACGATGCCTACTCGAGGTCATGTCTACCACCCACCGCACCGCAAATGCACCATCCAGCACCCAACGTGTGCCCTAGCCGCCGAACGGGTCAGACTAACAGTCACCTTACAAGCCGACCCCACTCACAGCCACACCCAGCACGCCCTTATTAACCCCGTGGACACCAAAACCAATTCGATCATCTCCCCATCGTCAACCTCGCCGCATACCTCCCTCCGCTCCGCGTAATAAAAAGTTAAAAACCCATCCCTCCAGACATTTCCCCAGTCCGTCCACCGGCACGGCCGCGCTGAGCCCTAACCACGCATGGAGCTGTTCACGCACGCCAAGGAAATTCTCCTTCCAGTTTGTACCTGTACGACAGCCACTAACCTCTTTTCGTCGAGCTTTTCACTGCCCAAGTTCTCTATTTATAACCTGAATTGTGAGTAGGCTTTCCACCACCATCACCATGACCATGCTTATATAAACCGTGATGGCGGATGTAGACAAGGATGGATGGATGGTCAGGTGCCTAGCTATATTTCTTCTATGCAATGTGTTGTGTGATATTGTGTTTCAGTCGTGGCAGTCACGCCCACCTAAAATGGCACCCAATGTCAGTGTTGCACTCTTCTCACGCACTCTTAATCGTGAAGCTTCACGTAGGAACAAACAAGTAAATGGATAAGAGAAAGTTTAGTGTCTGTCAAGTACGTAGCTCGGCAGTCAGCTAGGAGTACTTAAGCAGGAATGGCCGTTTGAATCAATCAGGTGGCGGAACATACGTACTCCCCTTCCGGAGAAAGACCGGGATAGTAGCTAGGCCAGTGAGCCGACCTATAACGACGCACTGAATCTGACGCGGATGTGCACGTACGGGCTTGAGTGCGCGGCAGCGGCTGCGTGTATGCGACGAGGCCGGATTCTACATGCGTACTACTACCATGTTCACACCCCACTGTCGCATTTCGAAGTTTCTCCTTTTAGAGTGCTGGTGTGACCGCCCGTTGCACACCATGGACGGGCAGGACGCATGCTTCTCATATCTAAATCAGCACGTACTCCCTCCGTTCCAAAATAGATTACCCAACTTTGTACTAAGTTAGTACAAAGTTGGGTAATCTATTTTGGAACGGAGGGAGTATATACGTAGAGTACAGGTAGTAATTAATTGCACGCGCACAGGCGGGCGTATCCTTACTCACAAAGTTTCCTTCCCAACCTTGGTTACGCGCGCGGATGGCGAAGGACGGAAGCTTATGGATCGGCAGGAAACGAGCCAAACCGAAGACTAGGACAGAAACTGATGTTCAGTTGTGGGGTGCGACACGCTGTTGAGTGCACGGCGTACACATTCCAAGAGAGGAATGAATGAATGATTGTTCGCACGAGACCGCAGCAGGGGCCATGCTGTTCGTGGTCGGCATGGGCACGTCCAGGTGAAACCCAACTCCGGCCATCTGCACACAGACAGAGCTACGAACGAGACCTTTGATTGCTTCCTGTCGCGGCTAAATTTTGTGTTTTGACCCTTTTCCCAAACCTATTCGAGATCTGATCCTAATTTGAAATTTTTTCAACTGACATTTTTGCTACCGCCAGAGACCATGGCGGTGGGATATAACAGCCTACCACCAAGGACCATGGCGGTAGGGTTGCATGCCCTACCGCCAAAAACCTCCTAAATTTTAAACACAGTGTGTGCTGATGCCTACCGCCGGTCCGTTTGGCGGTAGCGATGTTTCCTACCGCCAAAGTTTCTGGCGATAGGCTGTTAGACCTACCGCCATGGACTCTGGCGGTAGCAAAAGGGTCAGATCTCAAAAAAAATTCAACCTAGGATCAGATCTCGAATAGGTTTCAAAAAATGGTCAAAACACGAAATTTTGCCTCCTGTCGAGTCAGCACCCACTGGTACTCATCGTCGACCGACCGACCGTAGCAGCAGCACAGCACGCGCTCGTACCGCTGGCTGGCGGTTCCATCCGTCGACTGCACTTCTACAGTGTGCGGGTCATTCCGTGATGTGCTCTGTCCAGGGCCTGCGCACACCGCACGTGCTCGTCACAGAGTACAGTATCACAGGATCCGCATCGTGGTTTCCATTCCTAGTATTCCATTCTACGGTCTCGTCCAATATTTCCCAGCTACTGTATTGGGCTCAAGAAATAGCAGCACGTACAGGTACGGGGGCATTCGCAGCACACACAGTAGTATGGCATGTTCTTCCACATGTTTTACCATTATAAAAGAAATCATTTTGGTTCGATCGATCACGAGCCCCTCATGCTGAATAGCAAAGCGACTAAACAGGCAACAAATCAACAAACTCCAACTTATTATTACACACCAAAGGCGCACACCACTTTAACCGGAGAACGATGATAAAACTCAGTCTGATAGATGGATCATCAAAGAAGAATCGACGCAAAGAGAAGCAAGGCCGACATAGGAGATGCGCACCATGCCAGGGACGTAGCCAGTCGAGGAAGTTCAGCCAGTGATCCTCGAAACCCCCGGACGGCGCCACCCCTGCGATGCAAGTCAAGCTGCAAGTGGGAACGGGCCGTCCGCGGCGCCGCTTAATCAAGCCCGCATAACGTCGTTCGTGGACGCCCACGGTTGAGGAAGGAAATACGTGGGATTTGCGGACCATCCCGCCAGGCCCGCATCTAGCCCACATAACCCACATAATCCCTCCTCGATACAAACACTGGACGGTAGGTTTTCCGTGAGGAGCCGCCAGCACGGAAGCACTTACGGCGATGGCTTCTCTGACAGCGCGGTGGCAAGGAGCGCCTGCAGCAGGATGGTGCCGAGCTTGAAGAAGAAGCAGGTGATCAGGGCTTCCACGGCCGTGCCGTAGTGGCGGGACTCGGCTTGCTGCGACCACCGAAGCGAGGACATCCATATCGTCATGAGCAGCACTCTGTAGGCTAGCTCTTCCATGTCCGAAGTGCTTTCCGCCATCCTCTCTGCTCAATGACCATCTCATTCTCTGGCGCCACTATCACAATCTAAGGTTAAGAGTGTGATGAACGGTTAAATCTGGTGACCGGCGAGATATCGAGTAGCGGCTGATTGAAGGCGAGCAACAACAACGTCTAGGATCTCGGCTAAACTAACAAGGTCCGCAGGAGCAGGTTGTTGACGGCGAGCTGTGTTGGAAAGCTTTAGTGTAACGATTGATCTATCATGCGTTCTGTTATGTGGGCAAGCGGACGTCCGCGAACAATACATTTAGATTTTGTGGGCAACCCACATAAGCCCACATAAATACGTGGGCAGTTGCGGCGTTACGTGGGACTCCGGCGAGCAGTCCCACTTGCAGCCTGAGATGCAATGTATGCTTCACCCGCCACCTGCTCCATGACTTTTGCTCCCAGCGTCAACACCCTTTGATTTCCCTCCTTTATCTGCAAAATTTTCCAGTTTGTATCCGCCGACATATCAACCCGATAAGCATAATAGGGTCATTTATCGGCTTTCTTTCAAAAATAATACTATCATTTTTGCTTCTCCAAATTGTCCTAGAGATGGCGGTAACACCAACTAACACTAGTTTTTCGGTTTCATGTTGAAAACTTTTAATCTAGCTACTAAACCACAAACTCAAATTATAAGGAATATATCTCAAACGAAAAGCACATTACCGAAAAAAGCCCCCCCCCCCTAATGAAAAGCACATTCAAACAAACCCCACTCTAGTTTAGCCACCAAACTCCCGAAGAATAACTACTCATAGCTCTCATCATTTTTTGGAGACCGATTTAGCCTCTTTTCAGCAGATTGTCTCTAGTTAATATGCTATTTTGACCATCGACCAAAGAAATATTTTCATTTTTGGCGCAATTATGTTTCCACAAAGAGGTGGAAACCCATAATATCGAATAGCTTATGGTTTTGATAATAAAAAGACTGTCTACAGTTAACATACACTCAATAGAATCCTTGTTGTTAGGCACCACAATTTCCTCACATCCTTTTTTTATGCTACCCCAAGAGCTAGAGTATTACCCCACGTACTTCTCATAAATCTAAAATCCTCCCGGCCTTTCTGCAAGGCATCAACTACAATAATATTGTGATCAAAACTAAAATTGTGTAGTCTAGCATAAGAGATTTTAAGAGGTTTATCATCCACCTACCTGTCTTCCCCAAATCCAGTATTTTTGCCATTATCCAATTTTTCTTTGCAATGCTGGTAGAATATGTCTTCTATTTTCATGAGACTTTGACTAAAAAAGGGAGTCCCCTGTCTTAGGTTTTGCTGCAGAAAATCAACCATTCCAAACATGTTTGTTCTGGAGAATTGTTTGCTAGAGACCATTTACAGTCTCTAACTTACATAAGCATTTAACCCGTATAGCATTGTTCATGAGGTCAAGATATCTGATCCCTAGCCCCCCTTGCTCTTTAGGTCTAAAGCCACTGGCCCAGTTTACTATGAGATTTTTTTTCTTGTTGTCGTCTCATGCTAAACAAACCTAGCCATGAAGAAATTGGCTCTTTTCTTCACACCAATCGGGGTGGGGTAGAGAGAACTCATATAAGTTGAATCATCCCCTTATGTTGTTAAAGAACTGAGGACAAATCATCCCCATCAGCAATATTATAATCAAAATCAGTGGCATGATCAACTTTTGTTGAAAAATCCAGTGAAGAACTATTTGAAGCATGCAAATCACATCTTTGAACCCTATTTCTCGCAGCTACAAATCCCCACACCATTACTTTGTACACGAGAATGTAAAAATTTGTAGAGACCGACAATCTTA